>NW_006922056.1:27940-37952 GCF_000298275.1 Orycteropus afer afer | reverse complement strand
GGTCAATGACATGAGACAAAGTATATGTGAACTGCTGTATGGAAAGTGAATTTGCTCTGTAAATCTTCACCCAAATCACAATAATAATAATAATACGAAAAAAAATTAGAAATGCTACTGGAAATAATTGGAATGTCTTTCCCCTAGAGGAGCTCAGGTGGCGTGGGTAAGACATTTGGCTGCTAACCAGAAGGTTGGGGGTTCAAACCCACCAGCTGCTCTATGAGAAGAAGATGAGGCAATCTACTTCCATAAAGACCTACAGCCTTGGAAACCCAGTGGGGATTGCTATGAGTCGGACTTGACTCAGTGGCAGTGAATTTGGTTTTGGTTTTTTATTCCTTAGAAGCAATTAGGAAGGAGCTGAAATTTAAGACTGGTCCTTCTCCGGTTCCCGAGAATGTCGGGAGTTGTTGGAAGGATGAGGGAGGGAAAGACATGTTATTTGCAGCCTTGGGTCTTGCTGCCACTTTGCTGTGGGCAGCCTGGAGTGGGTAGAAAGACTTGGGCCTGCAGGGTGGAGGCCTATTTTCCTGTCCAACACCTCCCGGAGGTACATGGTCCAAAATCTGTCATCAGACAGAAGGTCCTTCTTCCTCTGGCTTGCCTGCCCTCTAGCCTGATGAACTTCTGAAACTGGCCCACCGTCCCTGGGTTCCTCCTCAACAGGAGGAGAGGATGCTTGTCCCTCGGGCTGAGGCACACCTGGGTGGTGGTGAGGGGAGAGGTGTGCAGGAGGGCCTGCTGCGTGGGACCTTGTGTGTGAGAGGTGCCATGAGGAGCCCCCTTGTTCAGCACTTCCTGTGGATCCCCTGCCCTTCCACCGTCTTTGTGTTGGGTGCGGGGGGTGGGGTATGGCTTATTCCTTGGTTTGGTTTTAAAGTTCTTGGGAGTAGGAACCATGCCCCATATCTATTGCATCTGTCCTTGGAATGTGAAAGTCGATGAGAGTATTTTGCCTGAAAACTGTGAGCAGAAGTCCTTGGTCTTGGCACAGTGGTCCCGTGCCAGAGTGATGGCAGAGATGAGGGTGTGAGGGGCACTGGGATAGGGAGCAGGTGGCGGCCATGCTCAGTGTGAAGTGCGGTGTTCCTGCTGGCCCCCGGGCAAGCACCACCCTGAAGTCCCCCTGTGCATCCCACTGGTTTTCACAGTAGGTTTTTCTAAACGGGAGTGTTACACATGTGGAGAAGTAGAATATGCAAGTGTTGGCCAGAGCTTGGTAAGTTTTCATACCTCCCTCCTGGGAACACCGTCCAGGCCAAGTACCCACATGAGTTGTCCTGAGGGCTCCTCATGCCTCTTCCTGCCCACTCAGAGCCTGCTGTCCAGGCCCATCTGCAAAATACAGGTCCATGCGGTTTGTTGGGAAGATTCCAGATGCTTGTCTTTCAGATCTTGTTTTTTTCCATTTTGAAATGATTCTTTAAAGTTTGAGAGCAGGGTGACCCGGCTTTGGAAGACGCATCAGTCTTTAATAGTGGCAATAGTCGTGTAATGGAGAGGTGGTGGCTTAGTGGTGTAGAATTGGGGCTGCCCTGCCTGCTGGAGAGATGGTGGAGAGTTTAGGCCCCATATTATGCTGAAGACACAATTGCTGGTGGATTTTTGTAATTTTATGTGAATTGGTGCTTTGTAGCTAGCACAGCAGAGGAAAACAGGTAGGAAGCCCTCAGCCAGCTCTGTTGCTCCTGTTCGTAACCTTAGGTCCTTTTGGTGTCAACCACGGGGTGGAGCTTCACTCCGATGTCATCGAGTACGCCAGGCAGAAGCTGGACTTCTTCATCAAGACCAGCGACAGCTTTGACAGGTAAGGAAGTCCGTGTGCCGGGGCTTCTGTGAGAGTCCGTGTGGCGGCCGCGGGCTTCTGCGAGAGTCCGTGTGCCGGCCGAGGGCTTCTGTGAGAGTCCGATTGCTGGCCGCGGGCTTCTGTGAGACCTGCAGGGGGTGCAGGTGCCCACATGCTGGCACTGTGGTGACCATGGGGTAGCACCTATCTCATTTTCACTTTTGATACTCTGTGTTTTTAAGGGCTTTGGGTGTTTGTAACTGTGATACGTGGGTAAAGGCAATTTTCACCAGTGATAGAAGAAAACAATTTTTTTTTTGCTCAATTTGCATGTTTCTAGTATAGACAGATTCATGTCACTTGCTGGTTTCTAAAATTGTTCCATTTGTCTTTAAACAATATATATATAAGTAGCTCTTTCCATTTTTAAGTAAGATGTTAAAGTTCTTATTTGAGGGTTTAAGATTTTTAGAGACCAACTATACTTTTCCTTCATCTTGTTCATTGTGTAACAAATCTTGAATAAGACAGAGCGAAAACAATGATAATCAGAGATGGTTTTTCTATTTTGATTATGCTTGTATATTCACTTCCATCATACCTTGTATGGGATTTCTGGGGTTCTGTTTATTGTTTTTGGACATCTGGCTTTCAGCTTCTGGCCTTATAAGTTAATTGTGTAGCAGTTGCTGTGAAATTTTACCATTATGACAACTCACAGATGGAATAGATTTACTTACAGACATGTTAACCCACTGCTGTCCATCTGTCTGACTCAGAGCAACCCTGTGGGGCAGAGTAGAGCTGCCCCACCCGCCAGGATTTAACCACTGTGCCACCAGAGGTCCTGTTAATTGTGGGTAATCGTGTTCATTTCAGTTACAAGGTGATACAGTCAGTTACAGAAAGCACTGCTTCCTTTCAGGTTTGAATTCTGTGAACCATCCTTTGTTATTGGTAATTGCCTGGAGATTTCTCCCGACTGCAGTCAGTATGATCGTGTGTACTGTGGGGCCGGTGTGCAGAAGGAGCATGAGGACTACATGAAGAACCTGCTGAAAATCGGGGGCATCCTCGTCATGCCGCTGGAAGAGAAGGTCAGAGTCCCTCCCTCATGTGGGGGACACTGACCAGTGGGGTTGGTTCCAAGCCTTTGATGTGTATTTTCCCTCTCAACCCTCATATCAACTCTTCCATTTAGCAGAAGAGAAACCGAACAGGGACAGATGAGGAGCTACCCTGGGTCGTGCAGGGGCCCAGGTGGGGCCATGTGCCTTTTTTTTCCCCTTCTTTCCCTCCCCTCTCCTCTTTTCCTCGCTCCTGTCCCTTCCCCCTTTCCTTTCTTCCTGCTCCCCTCTTCCCACCCCACCCTCCACCAGTATCTGACTATTGCTGTAGTTGTTTGATGTCTGTGAGTGTTGTGTTGGAATCTTTTCCATGCTTCGTCGTCTGATCCTGCACATCGAGTGTATTTCAGATGCTCTACGTCATTGGAAGCAACAGGTTGTCATCAATCGTTTGATTTAATAGACTTGAGTGTGTGACAGGCACAAAGAACTAGGAAGCAAGAAATGATACACATTAAGCCATTGTGCATTTTTGTGCTGTTTTAAAATACTAGCATTTAATTAACTGTGTTCTAAAATACCCATTTTAGATAACTCAGAAGATGGACATGTGAGGGAGAGCTGCTCCTCATCTTTGCCATCACTGCCATTAACCCTAACCCTGCAGCCCTTTCCCACGTTTGTGAGATGTGTGATTGTGCAGGGTGTGTGACTTGCAGCTCTCACTGCAGAGAGGCCCTGTGTTCTTCTGCATTGTCCAGGCGTCACACTTGGTGTGCTTTCCACAGTTTCTACAGAGGCGTTTGTGATTATGCTTAGTTTAAAAAATTTTCATCCATAAATACCTTATTATCTATCGATGAAAGACGAGTCCTGGTTTTAATATCACCACAAAAAACCATTATCGTAACCTAAAAAAATGAATTACTATTCCTTTGTATCTTCAGATACTCCCCTAGCATTCACACTTTCCTGATTCTTCATAGAAATTTGTTAAGTAGTTTGTTGGAATGAAGATCCACGTATTACATTTGTTTAATACATATCTGTGTGGGTCCTCTAGTACCACTCTAGCAGATGATACCACAAGTGGATGGTTTGACCAAACAAGGATTTATCCTTTTATGGTTTAGGAGGCTAGAAGTCTGAGTTCAAAGTGTCAGTTCCAAGGGATGGGTGAAAGCCCCTCAGCCTTGGACTTCATCTCTGCCTCTTGCTCCTGGCCCACTGAAGCTGGAGGCTTCTTTTAACTCAGACAGCTGCTGGGTGCTGAGGCTGACAAACCCAAGGTCAACAAATAAAATGGCACAGTCCCCAAATTACCAAAAAACATGGCAGGCAACTTGTTCAAGTCCAGGAACAACCCTAAGGTTGGCAGGTAACATGGCAGGCTGCTGAATGAAACTCAGCTACATTCAGGGTCCATGTGTGCCAGAAAACTACAGAGACCTTTCTCAGAGCTGTCATCTTACATGCTGGAAGCAGCCCACATCCCTAAAGCCAGCTACTCAGCTGCTCCAGTAGATTCCACCCTGGAGGGGATTACCCGTCTCATCGTGGCGAATATTACCTGTCTCATCATGGGGAATCACTACATGCAGCCATTCAAAACCAGGCCCAGCCAAGCTGACACATAACCTTAACTACCACAGTTAAGGTTTCTTACAGTTGTTTAATCTAAAGGTTCTCCTTGCTTCTTTCTTTTTTTTTTATTTCTCAAAGAAATCAGGCCATTTGTAAAATTTTCTCTCCAAACTGGCAGCGGGACCCAGCGACTTGGCTAGATCCAGGTTTTTAGGTAGGGACATCCTTCCATGCTAAGGTGAGGCACGACACATCTGGCGGTCACTTTTTCTATAAATTTTAGAGATAAGTCCCTTGCAGGTATGTCATTGATGAATATTTTTTCCCAATCTGTAGGTTCTCTTTTTACTCTTTTGGAGGAGTCTTTTAAAGCACATAAAAATTTAATTTGTAGAAGGTCCCAGTCATCTGGTTTATCTTCTGCTGTTTGTGCATTTTGGGTTATACTTGATAGTCTATTTATGCCATAAATTAGGTCCCCTAAGTTTGCTCCTATTTGATGAACTTTATAGATTTAGGTTTCACGTTTAAGTGTTTGATCCATCTGGAGTTAGTTTTTGGGTATGGTGTGAGGTATGGATCTTGCTTCATTTTTTTGCAAATGGATGACCAGTTTTGCCAGCACCATTTGTTAAAGATACTGTCTCTTCTCCATTTAATGGATTTTGGTCCTTTGTCAAAGATCAGCTGATCATAGGTTGATCGATGTATATCTGGATTCTCAGTTCTGTTCCACTGGTCTATGTGTGTGTTGTACCAGTACCAGGCTGTTTTGACTACTGTGGCTGTATAGTAGTAGATTTTTGATCTGGAAGTGTGAGACCTCCTGCTTTGTTCTTCTTCTTTAATAGTGCTTTGTTCATCTGAGGTCTCTTTCTTTTCCATATAAAATTAGTGATTGGTTTTTCCATATCCTTAAAGAATGTTGATGGAATCTGGATTGGGATTTCACTGAATGTATGGATTGAATGCATAATTGAAGACAATTAAAACAAGTCCATGAGAACCAAAATATGACCTTGATTATATCCCTCTTGAATTTAAAGACCATCTAAAGAATAGATTTGATGCATTGAACACCAATGACTGAAAACTAGAGGAATTGTGGGATGACATCAAGAACATCATTCATGAATAAAGCAAGAGGTCATTAAAAAGACAAGAAAGGAAGAAAAGACCTAAATGATATCAGAAGAGACTGAAATTTGCCCTTGAATGGAGAGTAGCTTAAGCAAACGGAAGAAATGACAAGATAAAAGAGCTGAACAGAAGATTTCAAAGAGCAGCTCGAGAAGACAAAGTCAGTTATTATAATGAAATGTGCCAAGACCTGGAGTTAGAAAACCAAAAGGGAAGAACACTCTCAGCATTTCTCAAGCTGAAAGAACTGATGAAAAAATTTAAGCCTCGAGTGGCAGTATTTAAAGATTCAATGAGCAATACATTGAACGATGCAGGAAACATCAAAAGAAGATGGAAGGAATATACAGAGTCACTGTACCAAAAAGAATTGGTCAGTATTCATCTATTTCAGGAGGTGCCATATGATCAAGAACCAATGGTCTTGAGGGAAGAAGTTGAAGCTGCACTGAAGGAATTGGTGAAAAACAAGGCTCCAGGAATTGGCAGAATACCCACTGAGATGTTCCAACAAACAGATGCCATGCTGGAGGCAGTCACTTGGCTATGCCAAGAAATTTGGAAGACAGCTACCTGGCCAACTGACTGGAAGCGATCCATGTTTGTATCCATTCCAAAGAAAGGTGATCCCACAGAATGTGGCAATTATCTCACATATCATTAGTATCACACGCAAGTAAAATCTTAAGATAATTTAAAGACGGTTGCAGCAGTATATTGACAGGGCACTTCCAGAAATGCAAGCTGGATTCAGAAGAGGATGTGAAGTGAGGGATATCATAGCTGATATCAGATGAATCTTGGCTGAAAACAAAGAATACCAGAGAGATGTTTACTTTGTTTTATTGACTATGCAAAAGCATTAGATTGTGTGAATCATAACAAATTATGGACAGCATTGAGAAGAATGGGTATTCCAGAACACTTAATTGTGTTCATGAGGAACCTGTACATAGACCAGGAGGCTGTCATTCAAAAAGACATGGTTTAAAATCAGGAAGGGAGAGTGTGTCAGGGTTGCATCCTTCCACCATACTTACTCAATCTGTATACTGAACAAATAATCCGAGAAGCTGGACTATATGAAGAAGAATGTGGCATCTGGGTTGGAGGATGACTCATTAACAACCTGTGATACACAGATGACACAACTTTGCTTGTTGCAAGTGAGGATGACTTGAAGCACTTGCTGATGAAGATTGAAGACTGTAGTCTGCAATATGGATTACACCTCAGTATAAAGAAAACAAAAATCCTCACTGTTGGACCAGTAAGTGGCATCATGATAAATGGAGAAAAGACTGAAGTTGTCAAAGACTTATATTACTTGGTTTTACAATCAACACCAATGGAAGCAGCAGTCAGGACATCAGATGACAAATAGCACTGAGCAAATCTACTGCAAAAGACTTCTTTAAACTGGTGAAGAGCATAGATGTTTCCTTGAAGACTAAGGTGCACCTAACCCAAGCCATGGTATTTTCAGTCACCTCATATTGCACGTGACAGCTGGACAATGAATAAGGAAGACCCAAGAAGAGTTGATGCTTTTGAGTTGTGGTGTTGGCTAAGAATACTGAGAGTACCTGGACTGGTAAAAGACTAACAGATCTGTCCTGGAAGAAGTGCAGCTGGAATGTTGCTTGGAAGCAAGAATGGAGACACTTCCTCTCACCTACTCTGGTCATGTTGTCAGAAGGGACCATTCCCTGGAGAAGGATGTCATGTTTGGTAAAATTTAAGGTCAATGAAAAGGGGAAGGCCCTCAATAAGATGAATTGACACAGTGGCTGCGACGGTGGGCTCAGGTATAGCAAGGATCGTGAGGCTGGTACAGGACCGGGCAGTGTCTTGTTCAGAGCCGACTCAACGGTACCTAACAATAACAGCATGTTGATGTGATTCACCCAAGTTTTTTTCATTTTGTTTTGATATATCTGAGTAAGCAGGGAAGGTGCTCTGGTAGTACAGTGCCTAAGGCATCTGACTGCTAACCAGAAGGTTGGTGGTTCAAACCCACCAGCCATTCCACAGGAGCAAGACTGGGCAATCTACTTCCATAAAGATTTACTGCCCCAGAAACCCCTATTGAGGATCGCTATGAGCTGGAATCGAGTTGATGGCAGTGGGTTTGGTTTGGTTTTGGTTTGAGTAAGCAGGGTACTGTGTGCTCCTCTATTCACTAGTTTGCAGCACTTAGGCAGTCACCACCTGTCTTCTGGTAGACTTAATAGAGAATGAGCATGTGTGCACAGATCTCTGTTAGCTATTCCTGAAGAGCAGTTAAGGGTGAGTTGGGTTTGTGTTGGGCATCATTTGTCATTGGTCACTTGGTGCAGAAGTAGGTGGTGGCTCTCACTGAGTAGGTAGGGCTGCAGGAGGTACGGGTATGATTGGGTTATATGGGCACAGTTGCTGTCGCCCATTCAGTTAGACAAACAAACAAATAAACCACCAAAAAAATTAGAAGGACAAAAATTACAAACCGCATAAACAAACAGGAATAATCGCAAAAGAAGAGGGTGGGGAAGGGGAATAAATGAGAAGAAATACTTAAATACTTTAAAAAACAAATAGAGAAGAGAAAAAAAAAAAAAGCACAATATCTGGGGAGGAGGGAGTAAGAGAAAAGAACAAGAGCAAAAGAGTAATAAAGAAAAAAGGAGAAAATGATGAAAAGGAAAACAAGGGATGGGAAGAACTGAAAGAAGGAAAAAAGATGGGAGCCAGGAAAAGGGAAGAGAAGAAAAAGCAAGAACCAGGGAGAGGAAAAGAAAAAAAAAAGAAAAGAAAAAAACCAATAATACAAAAACAAAAACAAAACTGGGGGAGGGTACAGGGCAGGGCACCCAGGCTGTCAGGGCACACAGACTGGGAGAGAATTCCTGCTGGTCCAGAAGGTGGGTGGAGGTAGGGGATGGTCACACCTCCATTCACCAAGAGGGTATGAGGTATAAGAGTTAGCAAGGGGATTATTACACCTTTCTAGTCGTCAGCCTCCAGTGCAGTTGGGCTGTGCTGTCCTCTGCAAGTGGAGCCTGTTCTTAGGTTGCTGGGATCAGAATACCACTCGCAAACATTCAAAATGGCTATGCCCTCAGGACAGCCAAAAGTCCACAGCTCAGTTTGTCTCCTTATTTGTTGTTTTACTTTGTAGTTGTCAGCCACCAGTGCAGTTTTCCACACAGTCCTTGGTGAGCAGGGCTGATTCTTTGGTTGCTGCCCAATTCCTAACACCACTTGTAAATATTCAAACTGGCCATGCCCTTAGGAGAGCCGGCAGTCCATAGCTCTGTTTATCTGTTTATT
The DNA here is from genome assembly GCF_000298275.1 of Orycteropus afer afer. Classification (NCBI taxonomy): domain Eukaryota; kingdom Metazoa; phylum Chordata; class Mammalia; order Tubulidentata; family Orycteropodidae; genus Orycteropus; species Orycteropus afer. The sequence continues at coordinate 29,063 of NW_006922056.1, read as the reverse complement.
CATGGTTTTCATTCAGGTTTTTCTACTAGCTGGTATGTAATCCAGTTCCTTATCCTTCATTTCAAAGCTCCTTCAGGATTGTCTACTGCATCTGTTTCAATTGGTTTCTTTGTTGAAGAGGATCTTTGTAGTTTGTCTGCCTGTTCTGCCATTTTGCTGGAAGTCCACACTGACACTTTTTTCAAAAGATGGGATTCACTGTGAATTCACACTGGTGCTTCCTATTCAACACCAGGCCTGGGGGGTTCCGATAACCTCTTTAGTTTCACATCAGCTTCCCCCCTCGTGCATGGTAAGCATACTGCTAAAGCCCATAACCCATGCTATCAACATGATCACCAGCTATCTGGTTACTGAAAATAGCTGTTTTTTATGGATTTTTTTTTTTTTTTTAATTTTTGTATTTTTTGGTCCTTGTACTCTGCTCTGGTTATTCAGATCACTGCATTTAAAGTCACTGGAGATAATACTGCCCTGGATGCTGCCAACCAGATACACAGTTAACTTACTTTCTTTCAGGATCTAGAGATTGCCATTTTAAGCCTAATTCTGTTTTAGAACATGTAAATTATTTACAAGGCTCCAAAGTCAAAATAAGGAATGCTCAGAGTTTTCCACTGTCTCCTCCACTCTGCTCCCCTCGCCACTAATTCACCACTTTTTGGTTTTATTCTTAGTTGATTTTTTTTATTATTTAAAAAATATTCCAGCAAACACATCTCTTCACAACTTGTTGAGTGAGTAGCTATGCCTCATTTCCTCTCCACTGCCCATTCTGATAAGTGAGAGTGTGTCACTCTTAGGTTTCATGTGCTATTTATTGTTCATTTCTAACTATTTGATATGCAGGATAGCTCCCAATTCTTCCGCCCCCCCCCCCCCGTTCTGCTTGTTTTAAAGGAGCTCTGGAGCATCTTCTCTTGATGTAGAAGAATGTAATGTGTTGGGGTCTTTGGGGTCTTCGCAGGTTTTTGCCATTGGACATGTACTGATGTGAGGGCCTGTGCAGCTGTTGTGAGCATCTCATGTCTTACTTCCTGCCTGCTTCCAGGATCTTCTCTAGCCACAGTCTCAGAAGTACACATATCCTGACAAAGGCTGTGCATTTCAAAAAGTCTTGCCA
>NW_006922056.1:13673-25860 GCF_000298275.1 Orycteropus afer afer | reverse complement strand
TACTTCCATAGCTGGGTTGGTTTCTGAGTTATATCATCATGTATGTTAATGGTCAGTTGTTGTTGGCTGTTGTTGATTCTTTATCCAAAGGACTCCCTTTAGCCTCTCTTGTAAGGTTGGTCTGGTTCTAACAAATTCCCTTAATTTCTGCTTATCTAGAAATGTCCTAATTTCACCATCATATCTGAGGGACAGTTTTGCCGGGTGTATAATTCTTGGTTGAAAATTTTTCTTCCATGGTTTTATATATACCATCCCATTGCCTTCTCACCTGCATGATTTCTACTGAGAAATCTGAGTTTAGTCTTACTGGTTGCCCCTTGTAGGTAACGTTTTGTCTTTCCCGTGCTGCTTTCAGGATTCTTTCTATGTCTTTGGTTTTGGTGAGTTTGATGATATGGCTTGGTGATTTGGTGATTTTCTTTTGGGGTCTATTCTGTTTGGGGTTCGTCAGACTTCTTAAATGGATATATTCTCATCTTTCATCATACCAGGGACATTCTCTTCCAATAAATCTTTGACTTTTTTTTTTTATGTGTGGTTTTATTTGTCTCTTCCTGTTCTGGAATTCTGATTACACATAGGTTATTCCTTTTGATGGCATCCCACATGATCTTTAGGCTTTCTTCATTTCGTTTTGATCTTTTTTCTGATTAGTCACTTTCCAAAGAAGTATTGAGGTATTTGTCTTCAATCTCATTAATTTTGTCTTCATTGATTGAATTCTATTCCTTTCAATGAGTTACCCTCATTGCCTGTTCAATGAATCATCTATTTGTGAATATTTAGTATTGCTCTGGATTTCTACCTGTAGATTTTGTATCATTTCATAATTTTTCATTAATTTTGTCATTTGGCCTTGTATTGTCTTTCGAAACTGTTGTAGGGTTTTCTCTGTGTTTTCTTCAATTTTGTTAGTGTTTTCCTTGATCTGTCTCTCAGTCTGTTGAAGATGCCTAAATATAATTATTTTGAATTCTTTATCAAGGAGTTCCAATGCTGTGTCTTCCTCAGGGATGTGTTTTGGGTCTGTATCCTAGTCCATTGTTTCTCCTGCTTTATCTTGCTTCTTTGTGCGGACTGTGATGCTCTGTTGTCTCCAAGGCATTGTGACGTTTTTGTGTTTATATTTAATTGGTGATTGTATTTTGGAGTGACTTGTCCACGATTTTCGTTTTGTTTGTACGTTATCTACGCAAGCAGGATACTGTGCTGTGCTCCTCTATTCACTAGTTGGCAGCACTTACACACTTACCACCTGTCTCCTTTCCCATTGTCTGCTTCCCGTATGTCCCTGCCGTCCTTGGCAAACAGAGCCTGTTCTTAGGTCCGTGGAATCCGAATGAGAATGCTGTCACTTTAAAATCCAAAATGGTCACTGCTTGCAAATATTCGAAATGGTAGTGCCTTCAGTCACTTTAAATATCCAAAGTGGCTGCCGCTTGTAAACCTTCAATATGGCTGCGCTCTCAGTCACTTTAAATATTCAAAATGGCTGCACCCTTGTTGTTGTTGTTGTTATGTGCCGCTGAGTCAGACCCAACTCATAGCGACCCCTCCTTGGGTTTCCGAGGCGGTATCACTAGGGAAGTAGATTGCCCAAACTTCCTTCCGAGGAGTGGCTGGTGGGTTTGAACCGTCAGGTTTCTGGTTAGCAGTCAAGTGCCTTAGACACTATGCTACCAGGCTGCACCCTTGGTCACTTTAAACATCCAAAATGGCCGCTGTGTGTAAACAATCAAAATGGCTGCACCCTCTGGACAGTAGGAAGTGCACAGCTTAGGTTGTCTCCCTCCTTGTGTTTCCCTTCCTAGTCATAGGCCACCAACACAGTTGTCCCTGCAGCCCTTGGCAACCAGGGCTGATCTTTAGGTCAATTCTTAGGTCCCAACACCACTTGGAAATATTCAGGTTGTTGGTCCCATCGGAGTAGCTGACAGTCCGCATCTCTGACTGTCTCTGTGCTCACCGTTTCATTCATGTTTTTCCACTAGTTGGTGCCTAATCCACTTGTGTCCTTCTTTTTAAAGCTCAGGGCTCCAGAATTATCTTCTGTGTCTGTGTCAATTGGTTTCTCTTTTCTTTGATGAAGAGGCTCTGTGGAGCTTGTCTACCTATTCCTCCATCATCCCAATCCTCACCTTTACTCAGGATGTTGCCGTGGGTGCCACCGGGGTTCCTCTACACCCTTGAGATAGCCCCTCATGGTGGGTGCAGGTTCACATTTAGGGACCTTGCAAGGGTTCTGTGATAGGGCCTTCTGTGGCACACGGCCACCATTCCCTCCAGTTGTTGCAAAAATGTTTTCTATAGCCCCCTCCAAGGAAGCAAACCTACCCAGCCCAGGATTCAGTATGGGCTCGAGCATTCTGTCAGTTGTAACTGCTGTTACTGTAGAGCTGCCCCCTTTCTCCAGAGATCTCGGGACCGTGTGAGAAGCCCCCTTCCCCTTCTCTGACTTCCTCTCTAGCTCAGGCCACAGTACCATGTCAGGTGGAGGCAGGAGTGTGTCAGGAGGGTGCTTCTGCGGTGACATCCATGGTGCCTGTACTTGCTGGGGTTGCATGGGGATGGTTTGCTTTATGCACAGGGTGACAGCTATGTCTTGCATTTGCTCGTTTTGTCTCTGCCACAGTTGACTAAGATAACGCGCACTGGCCCTTCCGCGTGGGAGACCAAGAAGATTCTGGCTGTTTCTTTTGCTCCTCTCGTGCAGCCCTGCCGCTCGGAGTCGGGAAAGCCATGCCTCGTCCAGTTACGTGAGTAGTTGTTCTCTGCTGACTTTGCCCTGTGGGTCTTCTTGATCTCAGCAGAAGTGGAAGCACGATTTATGAGCAGCTTTTAATACTCATGAGTGTTTTTGTTTTTCACCACTGAGAACTTCACATGTTGCCTGGGATTTTCAGGCATGTTGGAAATGCCTGAGTTTTTCTGGCCGCTGCTTACTTAGTCAGCTGTGGCTCTTCACGCCTGTGTGAGCAGAGGGCACCTGGCGGGGAACCGGATGGGTCACTCCTCCGTGGGGGTCCCCCTGGTGGGAGCTGAATGGGTTGCTCCTCCACAGAGGGGTGTTGGAGATCTCTGTTGTGACCGAGCATGGGGTTCACGAAGCACCCACAGGGATGAGGAGGGCCACATTCTGGGGGTCTGATGGTTGTGGGGTTCGAGACCCCTCCACAGCAGATAGGGGTGCTGGTGGCTCATTTTTCCCATTTCATTCCCTCACGGCCAGCAGGCATCCTAATTTTGTTTTATAATGTAAACAAAAACTCAGTTGGAAATGAGAATTCTAGTTGATATTATTTAAAATAAAACTACTGTGCTTTCACTCTGATTTTTGATCCTTTAACTCTCACTGCTGTTGAGTCAGATTTGACCCCCAGCAACCCCTCCATGGGTTTCCGAGGCAGTATCACTACGGAAGTAGATTGCCCAGCCTTCCTTGCAAGGAGTGGCTGGTGGGTTTGAACCCCCAGCCTTCTGGTTAGCAGTCAAGTGCCTTAGGCACTACGCTACCAGAGCTCCCTTTGGTAAGTGCAGAAAACATTAGAGAGACAACAATTATGCTTAGCTGCCCAATACAGCCATTATTAACATCTGGGAAGATTTTTCTAGAACTCCTTTTTGGGTCGAGGGCTGTTGCTTTTGAATAGTTACTCTTTGACTTGGTCTCTGCCAAGCATAGGCCATGGAACATAGGTCAGGAGAGCAGTGGCACAGGCAGAGGGCTTGGCTCAGGGGCTGACTTGTGCTTGGCTGTTGAGCATGACAAAGAATCCCCTAAGGAGGGATGAGAGAAAGCCCTCCTGGTGGGAGAGTGGTCTTAGCAGAGACGTGGAGGCAAGTCATGGTGGGCCTTGGGGACATTAGATGGTGCTGTGGAGGGCTGCATCTGTGCTTGGGATAACCCTGGTGGTGGGGGGACACGTTGGTCAAAGACATGCTCCCTGCAGATCCCACCAGAGTAACTTCTTGGGTCGCCACAGATGGGAGTCGACCCTGTGGCAGCCGACGTCTACCAGAAGCAAAGCTGTGCTTTTGGCTGCCTGCATTGAGGAGGTCACCACTGTACCGGTGTCTCAGTGGAGCGTGGAAGGTGTGGGCACAGGCAGGAACCTGGTTCTGGGCGTGTCTTTGGGTGTGAAGGCTGGATTAGGACCAGGCTAGACTCTCAACGTGGCATGAGGCAGGTTTGGAGGCAAGTCTCGGATCGTGAGCTGTCAAGTGACGTTACTTAGGGCTCCTGACGAAGCTACTTCAGTGGCAGACTGTGGGCCAGAGTTTCCCAGAATAGGTGACGGTGAGCTGCACAGTGCAGGGTCCCAGAAGAGAGAGGAGAAGCTCAAAACTAGGGACCTGGCTGGGAGGCTGTTGGGATCTCAGGTGTGAGAGAGGGAGGTGGAGGCTGCGACCCAGGCCTCTGGAAAGGCTTTGGGAGCAAACTCGGCCTTTTTCTGTGGAGCAGCTGTCAGCTGTCCAGGTGGCCTCTGAGGCTTGGGCAGTGGTCTGTAAATGCCATCTGAAGCCGAGGAATGTGTGTAAAAGCCAGGGCTAAGCAGGCACATGGATGGAGAGGGGGATGGGAGTGCTGGAGGACCAGAGCTGTCTAGGTCCTGATGGCTGTTCCAGTACTGTCATGGGAGACAGGCCCACGGCCCATAGTAGCTGCTGTTGTTGTTATGTGCCCTTGAGTCAGACCTGACTCACAGCGACACCTCCTTGGGTTTCTGAGGTGGTATTACCACAGAAGTAGATTGCCTAACCTTCCTTCCGAGGACTGGCTGGTGGGTGGACAGTGGCTGGAAAGGGGCAAATTGTAAGGAGGGAGCCAGTTGCTGTGGGACACCGCTTGAAGGGAGAGGACAGCTTGTCTTCTGGGACAACTGGATGGGTCCCTCTAAGCACCCCAGGGCAGCCAGGGTCCATGTTGGGGTGCTGAGCTGCCCTGGAGGCCCCTGTGGGCAGGTGAGTGCATGCTGCTCTCCCTGGGCCCTTCCCTGCAGGGCTGTGGGAAGCTGCTGTGCAGGGAACGGGCTGCTAGTTGGTCTGCGTGTGTTTAACACCTGACCCTGAGCCTCCCCTCAGAGCCCACAGCTACTGTGCTTTGGGGGCTGCACTGTAGTTGTCAGACTTTCTTCCTGTGGTTTGGGATTGTCTTTAAAAGGTTTTGGATTCACTGTCTTTCACTTAAATAACAAAAGGAACAAGTGTTAAAAGAGATGGAGGGGCGTAGGACGTGTGCACTCCCTGTGTGACGACTGGACGAGGTGTGACACATGAGCAAGTACTGCAGGAGGGGGTGAGACTAGACTGTCAGAAAACAAAAACTTGAACCTGTTTTAACTCCACCCCTGATCGATTAGCTCGCATGGTCCTCCTTCTGTTTCCGAAAGCTAAGAGTGTGTCTTAGAAAGTCTCTCCTGGGAGGTGCCCTGTGGGTGCAGGTTAGACCCCCCCCAGTTGCTGAGAGGTGCCACGTGGATACAGATTAGACCCCCCCCCAGGTGCTGAGAGGTGCCGGGTGGATGCAGGTTAGACCCCCCCGGGTGCTGAGAGGTGCTGCGTGGATACAGATTAGACCCCCCCAGGTGCTGAGAGGTGCCGGCGGGATTCAGGTTAGATCCCCCCGGGTGCTGAGAGGTGCCGTGTGGATACAGATCAGACCCTCCCCGCCAGGTGCTGAGGGATGTCACGTGGATACAGATTAGACCCCTCCCAGGTGCTGAGCGGTGCCGCGTGGATGCAGGTTAGACCCCCCCAGGTGCTGAGCGGTGCCGCGTGGATGCAGGTTAGACCCCCCGGGTGCTGAGAGGTGCCGCGTGGATGCAGGTTAGACTCCCCGGGTGCTTGCTCAGTGTGTGCTCATGTTCTAGTCACAGAATTGTGAGTAGGCTGTGAATAGCTGTTGCCTCAGGCTGTTTAGGTGCTGAGGCTTCATGTCCCATTGCTTACGTGCGTTGGGGTCACGTCTATCCTTGCGCCTGCAGCGCTGCTGGCGGTCCGCAGCCTCCAGGACCTGGCCCGCATTGCCATCCGGGGTACAATCAAGAAGGTCATTCATCAGGAGACAGCGAACAAAAATGGAAACAGACTGAAGAACACCCCCAGGTTCAAACGCCGGCGAGTTCGTCGCCGTCGCATGGAAACCATAGTCTTTTTGGACAAAGAGGTCTTTGCCAGCCGGATTTCCAATCCTTCTGATGACGCCACTGGTGAAGACTGGGAAGAGGAGCAGCAGGCAGACGAGGACAGGGCCGCACCGGAAGTGAAGCCAGATCCCCCGGTGAACTTCTTACGTGAGAAGGTCCTGAGCCTCCCTTTGCCTGACCCTCTCAAGTATTACCTGCTCTACTACCGAGAAAAATGAGACTCCTGTGAGACAAGGCAGGTGGGAATAGGGGCCGGGGAATGTGCCGGGCTACTTGCTTGCTGTGGGGGCAGCGCTTGCCCTCTGGGGGTGGGGAGCCTGCCAGCGGAAGGGGAGGAAGCATTTGCCGTGACACGGGGCATCTGCTGTTTGTGGGGGGGGACACCTGCCAGGGAGGGGGGAGCATCTGTGGGAGCTGCCACTCCTTATTTGTTCTTGATCATCCTCTAAGAATTTTGCACAGTTGTAGGACTTTTGTAAAAATAGGCCATAAACGTCAGCTGCATAGAAGTACGCTTTCCAGAGGGGAGCATGTGTCCAGGAGGGCAGCCAACTTCTGAGGAGGGGCCTCCCCCACGTTCTCAGATGAGATGGAAATTCAAAGTGTTTTGCTTCTGAAACGTGAAGCCAAGCATGCGTTTGTGAGTGTCTAGGTCCTTCCTGGACCGTGTCCAGGTTGCAGTGGTCTCCACCTCTCAGTTACTGCACTGACCCTCACTTTATTTTCTAGGTGGAGGGAACATTACTGGAAAACTCTGTCTGGTTTTTAGGTAAATCGATTACATCTTACATCTTGTCAGTTGTAATTTTTAAGGAAAAACGGGATTGACCAGGGAAGAGGAATAATATTCTCAAACTGCTAGCTATCTTTGTGTAATTCCAAGAGTTCCAGACATTTTTTTTTCCTGGCACCTTTTGTGACTTTAAAGAGAACCACTCTCGAGTAACCCCTGCAAGAGTGTCCTGAGGAGTGAAGCCCTGTGTCTGCACAGTGACAAGCTGCATGACTCGTGCCCTAACTGAAGGGACCCCTCTGTGCGGCTCCCCAGCGCGTGCCAGCTTCTGCGGCCAGGCCCCGAGCGTGGGGCGGGATGTGGACGTGGTGCCCAGGCTCGTTGACGTACAGTTTGCTGTTTCTCTGGGCCCACACTCTGGTTCTGAGTCACAGACTTTTACCTTTTTTAATTTTGGAGAAGAAAATAACAGGTGTCCATTTTGTACCTTTTTGAGGAACACATACGTATTTTAGGCACCCCATTGTGCAAGGACAGTTTAAGTAGTTGGGCCCAGACTAGGTCTCCACAGGCCCTGGTGGCTGTCAGGAGGTCTCAGGTATCAAGAGTATCTGTCTGTATCTGGTTGTGGGCCTGGAAGAAATAGCAGTCCATATATCAGCCGGGTGTTTGAAGTTGTATTGCTTACTCCAAAACATTGATGATTCTTTTCAAAACTTGTTTTTTCACTGAACTGAAAGAATCACACACAATGTTAATGGTTCCCTAGACTTGGCGCTTGGGTAGGATCAGGCCCCCGATTTCAGGACTTAACTGAAACCTTGGCCTCTTAGGAGCCCTGGGACGTGACATCTCTGGTGTTGCTGTCCACCTATGCTCTAGTACTTTGGACCTCTCCTGTCCCTTAGGAACCAAATCATTTTCACCACGTGCTGCGGCCCGCATGCGTAGCAGGCCCTCGAGTGGTAAATTGAAGCAGTTCTGAAGAGCGTTAGTTCAAGTTCGTCAGGCTCCCCTTTTCCCGCTTCTGCTTGGGTTTCCTCGCCAACACGTCTGGTTTGCAGACCCTTGTCCGTGCTCCTCTGATGTGCAGAGAGCTCAGTGAGCCAGATGGTTTTGGACGTCGTGTTGAATGAGTGACGTCTGACTGCTGTCATGAGAGGTGACTGGACTCATCTCCCCTGTAACTGCATATGGTATGTGTAGATTTGTACCACGTTTGCCTTTATGTGCAGTTGTAAAAACTCCATACAGAGTGTAGGACATGTTTCCCTGTGTCCTTTAGACTTTTCCTAGAATTTTCTATGTACATGTTGTCAATTTGTGCTTTTTTTCAAACCCAGAGCTTGGTGAGAAAATATATAAATGTAATGTCTGTGTGAAATAGGTTTGGTGTTTATCTCATTAAAATAAAGGGGAATTGTACATGGATTTTCCTGAATTTAAGCATCTTCCATGAGAGTACAGTATGTTTTCTGTTTTCAGACAGATAAATTATAACAATCTGTATTTTCTTCAGGCTCTTTTATGAAATATATTGTAAACCGTGTCCTAACAACTTACTTGCATTTATGTTCTTAGCAGTGTGTAATTTAATAGTATGATTTTTGTCTTGAAAATAATAAGGTCATACACTTGTGCAAAACAAACTTCAAATTTATAAATATTTGATATGTAATGTAAAAATCAAATATGTATATAAAAATACTTTTGCCCTGGAAATTTCAGGAGATTAATGCAAGATTCTTGAAACACGGGTTTTAAAACTAAATACAGTACATGGATAAATAAAAATAAATATATCAATAAAGGTGGTTAAGACATTGTACCTTCTGGCTGTTTGCTGCATGATATTAAAATTCTTGATAACATTCTTTTAAAAGTCTTAAAAACACAGAGTTTTTTTTTTTTTTTTAATTAAGACACTTTGGCTAGTTGCACTGTAAAGAGGCAAGGTGGGCAAACCCACTGTTACAGATTAAATTACTGCCGTTGAGTTGAATCCGACTCATTGCGACCCCTCCTTGGGTTTCCGAGGCGGTATCTCTACGGAAGTGGATTGCTCAGCCTTCCTTCTGAGGCGTGGCTGGTGGGTTTGAACCTTCAGCCTTCTGGTTAGCAGTCAAATGCCTTAGGCACTATGGCACCAGCACTCATCCCCCAAAATGTGGTTTCTAACCTCTGTGATTAGAATCCTATTTGCGAATGGGCTGTCTTTGTTATGCACATGAGACAGGATTGGTGTATAGTGTGTCTTAAGTTGGTTTCTTTTGAGTTCTAAAAGGTGAAATAAGGGAAAGTAGTGGAGATAGGGAAAGAGAGATGGCAAGGAAGACGGCCCAGGACCAGAAGCTCCAAGGACACAAGGACCTTCCTGCAGAGCCGACAGAGGAAGCCTGAATTCAGACTCTAGTCTCCTCATCTGACAAAATACATTCCTCTTTGTGGTATTTTTGCTATAGCAGCTCTAGAGAACTAAGACACCCACCTTTATCACTAACTGCGTGGCAGGGATGAGCATGAATCCAGTTCTCACCTGGACCCAGCCTCCACCATTCCACATACTTCTGTGGTACGTCCTCCTTTACTCTAACCTCCGGAGTTAGGCCGGACTTTGTCCCCAACCACCCTGAGCCGAGTTTTGGGGAGCGCTATGGGCTCGGCCATCTGCACAGCTCCCTGCACTTCTGACCAACCCCCCTTCCCCCTCTCCTGGTATACGTCACAGGCTAAAGGACTCTATCCTTCATCAACTGCCCATGCAGCCTTTCCCTGACCACCAGCTACCCAGAGCCGTGGTCTTCATGAATTGCCTTCATAAGTCTTTCTCTGAATTAACCACTGTTAGCTAAGTTAGAGTCCTGTCAGAGAGGAAAATCTCAGTCTGTTAAAAAGCCAAGAGTTTTACTGAGGATAATACAATTCACAAATTTGGAAAGCACAGGGCAGAGAAAACCTACCAAGTGCTCTACTGTGCTGGAGTCTCAAAGCCATGTTTATACGGTAAAACCAGGAACTTAGGTTACAGTATTCTGATTGGTGTTTGGTGGAAGTGGGGCTTTTGCTATGATTGGTTTGCACAGTGCGTGTGGATTATGGTGATTGGATGCAGTGCATCTTGCAAGGAAGTCACGAGGCGGTCACAAGCTGCTTACGTGATGGGCTTTCTGAGGACAAACGGTAAAACATCTTGCACAGTGGGTTTTGTCAACTCCCTCCCCCTGGTTTAATGTGATGTACTTTGCTGTTGGTAACCTAGCTGTGGCATATAAGAGCAGGATGTCATCAAACATAAAGAACAGAGTCTTGCTAAGACAGTTGCAAGATGAGTGAGTTTTGGTTGTAAGACCTCTGGAGTCATACAAGCAGGACGTGGTGATTAGTCTTCTGCTGAACAAGTCTCAAGTGTTTCGGCCTGATCACTCGAGTATGACTGAAACAAACAAGCTGCCGTCAGAGGGTATTTACAGTTCAGGTCAGAAACATTTCCTACACTGCATTATTAAGTCTATACAAAGGTTAACTGTTGCTAAGGAATAAGCCAGGACATGAAAAATGGACTCAGGCCTATGCCCGAGCCAGCCCCCTTTGAGGCCCCTGATTTTAAAATCCCTGACTCAGGGCTATTGCTTGCTTTGTGGGCTGGTTATTTCTCTGTCAAACCAAACCAGACCAAACCCATTGCCATCAAGTTGATTCTGACCATGGTGCCCCTACAGGACACAGTACAACTGCCCCTTAGGGTTTCCAAGGCTGTCAATTTTTCCGTATCTCTCTCCTGGTGGAGCGGCTGGTGCTTTTGAGCTGCTGATGTTTCAATTAGTGGCTGAGCCTTTTAACCACTGTGCCACCAGGGTTCCTTAATTCTCTATAGTGGCTCAAAAAATTCATGGAGACTATTGCTCATACTTCCAGTTATCCATGTATGATAACCAGAAAGGATGCAAGCAAAGGGTCAGTCTGTGTTCTCTAGAGGAGCAAAACCAGTGAGAGGGGTGTGTGTGTGTGTGTGTGTGTGTAAATATGTTTATCAAGGAAATGGCTCATGCGATTGTGAGGACTGGCAAGTCTCAAATCCATAGGTCACATGCAGGCTGGAGACCTCTGCTGGCTCACGGGGTAGTAGAGGTTGGCAAATCCAAGGTCTGCAGGTTAGGGGTTAGGCAGGAGCCAAAGGTCAGGTGAAAAGAAGAGGGCAGGGTTGAGAGAGAGCTGAGTTAGAACATCCATTTATATTCTGGAGGCAGGCCACAATCTGGAGACAACTCCTTTTTCAGCAACTGTCTGCTCACATCATTGGAAAGTGATTACATGATACTACATTCTGGAAGAGCAACTAGTCCAGTATCTGTCAAACCACTGAGACTCAGCCTAGCCAACTTGACAAGTGACGTTAACCATCATATGAAGAGATGCATTAGGCAAAGTGTGGAAGAGGTCCCTGCACGGGGCCTCTCTTGTCCCCAGGGCTGTGCCAGACTCTCCATGTGAATGTTCTGGGAAAGTTCTCTCTCTCGCTCCAGGCCTGTGTTTGGTTCATCATTATCTCACCCCTGGACGTGAGACAAGAGCCAGCCATCCGACCTGCTGGGTTGGGCTCCCCAGCCCCTGCAACCATGCCAGTGAGGAGAACCCTCCAGACCTATCCACAGATGCCAGCCTCCCAACCTCCACCACCATGTGAGCCATTACCTTGGCAGTTTGTGGCTTCTGTGAGATGTTAGAGTGAAATATGGAACCCTAAGACAGGGAGTGTCCTGAGGGGGTGAGGAGGAGGAGGAGTTGATGTTAGATGATGGGGTGGCACAGCAGTCTGGAGAAGCTGGACATTTGGGATGTCTTTAAGGTCCTCCTCACGGGGACCGGCCTTGTGCTGATCCTTCCACAAAGAATTATTTGAGCAGCAGATGAAAGTTGTTAAGTGAATGTGGCTCCTTTCAGACATTGTCTAACCACATACTGTGAGTGGAGGGCCCAGCATTTGCTCTTAGAATTGTTTGCAAATTGGAAAACCCACACATGTTAAAATTCCCAGGGACTACCAAAATAAGCAACGAGCTCTGGCAGTGTGGTGCCTAAGGTATTTGACTGCTAACCAAAAGGTTGGGAGTTCAAACCCTTTAGCCACTCCTTGGAAGGAAGATGGGGCAGTCTACTTCCATAAAGATTGACCACCTTGGTCCTATAAGTTGATGTGTATGATCTGAATTCCCAGGTGTATGGTAGAACTGACAGGAGGCAAGGTGTTGGTCACTGCTTGGTCACAGCCAGCTACCCAGAAGGACCGAGTGAGTAGTTGAACCTG
>NW_006922056.1:8185-13347 GCF_000298275.1 Orycteropus afer afer | reverse complement strand
CAGGTTTGCTGGTCCGATAGAGCCTGGTGGAACCACTGAGACTATGGCCCCTAGCTGACCTTCAGGTCTGGAATTGAACCCACACCTGTGATTTCCACCCAAACAAAAGACAGGCATATGAGTTGAACATTTACCTCAGGTATATACACTCCTTAGAGAGAACACTCATGGGAGAAAGAAGAGCTGCTTATGCACAGGGAGACAGCTCAGGGGGTAGGAGGGCATGGAGGGATGGACACAGGGAAGAGGTGATTATCAGGAGGAAGTGGGAGGGGAACTGTTGCATTGTGGTAAATTGTCAATGTCATGAGACAAAGTGTATGTGAACTGCTGTATGGAAAGTGAATTTGCTCTGTAAATCTTTACCCAAATCACACACACACACACACACACAAAAACAACACCCAGAAACACACACAAAGATTTACCACCTCAGAAACCCAAAGGGGGTTGCTGTGAGTCAGAATTGACTTCATGGAAGTGAGTTCTTTATTTTTTAACCAGAATAAATGACTAATTCTTGTTGAAGAAGCATTCTTTCCTCTCTGACTACAAGGTGGTTACAATGGTGATCATGTGCAATTTACTGGCAAATGACATACACTATGGAACCTTTCCATCCTGGAGGAAGTGCAGCCAGAATGTTCCTTGGAAGCAAGAATGGCCAGACTTCGTCTCACCTATTTTGGTTATGTTGTAAGGAGGGACCATTCCCTGGAGAAGGATGTCATGCTTGGTAGGGTGGAGGGTCGACGAAAGAGGGGGAGGCCTTCAACGAGATGGACTGATATGGTGGCTGCGATGATGGGCTCAAGTATAGCAGGGATTGTGGGGCTGGCGTGGGATAGGGCGGTGTTTCGTTCTGCTGTGCATGGGGTCGCTATGAGTTGGAAACGACTCGACGGCACTTAACAACAACAACAACGTGGAACCTTCCCAAGAGGCGTTCCAGACATAGTGGTAACTGGTAAGTTGGGTTAATGTGACGTCTGCATTGAGCCCCTCTTTCCCAGTGGTGCCAGGCTTGATGATAAGCTGCCCCAGTACCTGACAATGTGGAGCCCTGATTGAGGGGCAGAGGCCTAGTTTCAGCCCAGCAGGTTCTGTGTGGCAGAGCGGGAGTGGAGTCCCCCGGCTGCTTCTGGGTGTCTCACAACTGTGAACATGTGCAGATGGGGCACAGGGAGAGCCTCCTGTTTGCAGAAGGAACTCCATTTTGGAAAGTCATCACTCATTGCTATGACACACCCCTGCATGTGAAATTCCCCAAAGCCTCTGGTCTCCAGAAAAATAAGGTGTTTTTTTTTTTTTTTTTTTAATTTAATTTTAATTTTATTGTGATTTGGGTGAAAGTTTACAGAGCAATTCACTTTCCATACAGCAGCTCACATACACTTTGTCTCATGACATTGACTGCAATTTCCCACAATGCAACATCTCCCTTCCCACTTCCTGCCCATAGTTACCTCTTCCTGTGTCTTTCCCTCTCGTGCACTCCTGCCCCCTGAGCTGTCTCCCAGTGCACACACAGCCCTTCTATTCTCCCATGATTGATCTCTCCAAGGAGTGTATCTACCTAATGTAAATGTTCAGCTTATATGCTGGTGTTTTGTTTGGCTGGAAACCACAGGAATGGGTTCAATTCCAGACCTGAAGGGCAGCTAGGGGCCATAGTCTCAGTGGTTCCACCAGGCTCTATGAGACCAGCAAACCTGGTCCCCCCCACTTTTTTTTCTCTTTATGATTTTGAGTTTTGCTCCACAATGTTCTCCCACTCTACCGGGATCGCCTACATAGATACTCCTCCTAGTGGTTGACAGTGGTAGCCAGGCACCATCTAGTTCTTCTGGTCTCAAAGTTATATAGGCTGAGGATCACATGGTGTACCAGTCCTTTGGACTAATTCTTTCTATGTATCTTTGGTTTTCTTCATTCTTCTTTGCTCTCGATGAGGAGAGACCCATAGTTTCATGTAGATGGCCAATTCCAAGTTTTTAAGATCTCAGTTGCTACTCGCCAAACTAGGATTTGTAACAATGTTTTTGTGTAGTATGTTATGCCAATTGAGCTTGAGGTTCCCTGTGACCATGGTCCTGAGCCCATGGGTCCAACAACTTGCTCCTTCTGGGTACCTGGCTGTGACCAAGAAGTGAGTACAACCTTGTCCCTTGTCAGCTCTACTATATACTTGGAAATTTTTACAGAACATACAAATACACTTGTAGAATCATTGTCTGCCAGCCCTATACATGGTCTTGGGCACACTGCCCCCCCTTGCATAGACATATCTAATTGTTCAGTCTGCCCACCCATCTATCCACCCATAGGTCAATGTTTGCCTTCACTGACAACAGTACTGTACATGCAAAAGGGTTCATCTTTGTTGTCTGTACCTCCCATGTACCTCTCTATATCTTCCTCTTCCTCAATGGCACTGTGTTGATCACTCATTGTGGTACATTGCCCTTCCCTCCACCCAAATCAATACTTGTCTCTCTACCTATCTAGAAGTCTTCCCTCCCCTCCCTTCCCACCCCTGGTACCAACAAAGAAAATTTCCTTCCATATATAAACCTTTCCTTTTTACAATAACGGACTAATACAATATTTGTCCTTCTGTGATTGACTTATTTCACTCAGCATAATGTCCTCCAAGTTCATCCACGTTATGTGGTGTTTTGCAGATGCTACGTTATTCTTTAGGGTTGCACAGTATTCCATTGTGTGAATGTACCGTAGTTTGGTTATCCATTGTTCTGTTGATAGGTACTAGGTTGCTTCCATCTTTTTGCTATTGTAAATAGTGCTGCGATGAACATGGGTGTGCATATATCTGTCCTTGTCCTGGCTCTCACTTCTTTAGGATATATACCTAGTAATGGGATTGCTGGGTCAAATGGTACTTATAATTCCAGCTTTTTAAGGAATCTCCATATTGTTTTCCACAGTGGTTGTATCATTTGACAGTCCCATCTGCAGTGTATGAGAGTCCCAATCTCTCCACATCCTCATCAGCATTTGTTATTTTCTTCTTGTTGAATTTTGCCATTAGTGCTAGAGTGAGATGGTATCTCATTGTTGTTTTGATTTGCATCTCTCTTATGGCTATGATCATGAACATTTCTTCATGTATTTGCTGGCCTCCTGAATATCCTCTTTGGTGAGGTGTCTATTCATGTCTTCTGCCCATTTTTTAAATTGGATTATTTCTCTTTGTGTTGTTGTGGTGTCAGAGTTTTCTATAAATTTTAGAGATAGGTCCCTTGTCACATATGTCGTTGCCAAATATTTTTTCCCAACCTGTAGGTTCTCTTTTTACTCTTTTGGAGAAGTCTTTGGAAGCACATAGAAATTTAATTTTTAGAAGGTCCTATTCATCTAGTTTATCTTCTGCTGTTTGGGTTATGCTTGATAGTCTATTTGTGCCATATATTAGGGCCTCTAAATCTGCCCCTGTGTTAGGTAAGTAGTGTGTTTCTAGAAATCTGTCCATTTCTTCTGGATTTTCAAATTTGTTGGAGTATAGTTCTTCATAGTATTCTGATAATATCTTTTTTATTTAAGTTGGTTCTGTTGTGATGCTGCCCAATTTGTTTCTTAATAATATTTGTGTTATCTCCTGCTTTTCCTTTGTGAAATTTGCCTGTGGTTTGTCAATATTATTAATCTTTTTAAAAAACCTTCAGGTCTTTTTGATTTTTTTCTGTTGCCGTTCTATTTTCTGTTTCATTTATTTCTATTTATTTCTACTCGAATCTTTATTATTTCCTTTCTTCTGGTGACTGTAGGCTTTTCTTGCCTTTTTTTTTTCCCCCTAATTGTTCAAGATGTGGGTTTAAGGTGTTGGTTTTGGCTCTTTCTTTTTTTTTGATGTGTGCATTTATTGCTTTAAATTAGTCTCTGATGACCGCTTTTGCTGAGTCCCAAAAAGTTTGGTATGTTGTGTTTTCATTCTCATTTGATTCAAGAAATTTTTGAATTTCATTTTTGATTTCTTCTCTTACCCAGTCTTTCTTAAGGTGGGTGTTGTTCAGCTCCCATGTGTTTGCTATTTTTCCATTATCTTCCTATTGTTGATTTCTAATTTTATAGCATTGTGATCCGAGAAGATGCTTTGCAGTATTTCAGTGTTTTAAATTTTGCCTAGGCTTGCTTTGTGGTCTAACATATGGTCTGTCCTGGAGAATGTTCCATGTACACTGGAAAAGAATGTATATTAAGCTGTTGTTGGCTGTAGATGTCTATAAGGTCAAGTTGGTGGATCATATTGTTTAATTCTTTTGCATCTTTGTTGAGTTTCTTTCCAGTTGTTCTATCTTTCATTGAGAGTGGTATATGAAAGTCTCCTACAATGACTGTGGAGTCATCTGTTTGACTTTTCAATTCTGTTAAACTCTGTTTATGTATTTTGGGGCTCTTTCGTTGGGTCCATAGTTATTTATTATGACTATATCTTCTTGTTTGGTTGATCCTTTAATCATTATATAATGTCCTTCCTTGTCTCTTTTGGGGGTTTTTGTTTTAAAATCAATTTTATCAGAAATTAATATTGCTATTCCTGCTCTTTTACGGTTCTCATTTGCTTGATTTTTTTTTCCAACCTTAGATTTGTAGTCTATTTTTATCTTTGTCTCTAAGGTGAGTCTATTGTAGACAGCAGATTGATGGGTTATTTTTTCTTATCCATTCTGCAACTCTTCATCTCTTGACTGTTACATTTAATCCATTGACATTCAGTGGAATTATTGACAAGTGTGAATTGGTTGCTGTCATTTTGTTATGTGTTTTTTTCCTGGTGTTCCTGGTTTCTTTGTTCCATATAATTTTCTGTCCAGAGCTCATTTTGTTATGAATCATGTTATCGTTTTCTTTGTTGCTATTGTTTTAGTATTTGCTAAGTATTTGTGTTTGTCTTCTTTTTTATTGTGATGTGAAGGTTTATCATTTGTCTGTGATTTACAATTTTCTCCCTGAGTTTAGAACAGTCCACTCTACCTTGCAACTCTCTTGCTTTTCTCACCAGTTAGAAGTTCTGTAACTAGGAGATTCAGCAAGATGGCGGAGTAGACAGAAAGACTGCACAGACCCTCTTCAACAAAGAAAAGGGAAACCAATTAACACAGACACAGAAGATAATCCTGGACCCCTGAGCCTTGAAGGGA
>NW_006922056.1:0-3800 GCF_000298275.1 Orycteropus afer afer | reverse complement strand
CAGAGTACTGTGGTCCTCTATTCACTAGTTGGCAGCACTTATGCACTCACCACCCATCTCCTGGTGGGTGTGATAGAGAATGACAATGTGTGCACAATCTCTGTTAGCTGTTTGTGAAGAGCAGTTAGGGTGAGTCAGGCCCTTATTGGTGGTCATATATCATTGGCCAGTTGGTGTGGAAGGAAGTGGTGGCTCTCAGTAAGTGGAGCTGCAGGAGGTGCGGGTGTGGTGGGGTTGTATGGGCACGGTTGTTGTCTCCCTCTCAGTTAGACAAAAACAACAATCGAAAAACCATCAAAAGAGTACAAGCAAGAGGGCAAAGAACACACACCACATAAACACACAGGAACAATCACTAAAAAGAGGAAAAAGAAAGGAAAAAAAGAGGAAAGGCAATGAATGAGAGAAAATATTTAAATAAGTACTTAAAAAAAAGAAATATAAATAGAAAAAAGGGGTGGGGAAAAAACCCACAATATCTAGGGAGGGGGGAATAAGAGAAAAGAGATAAGAGTAGGAGAATACTGAAGAAAAAATGGGAAAAATGCAAAAAGAAAAACAAGGAATGGGGAGAACCACAAGAAAGAAAAAAAATGGAAACCAGGAAAAAGGAAGAGAAAAAAGCCAAAAACCAGAACTTAGGAAAGAATAGTAATAGAAAGCAGAGAAAAAGAAAAAGAAAGAAAAACAATAATTTTAAGTTTACACAGCAATTTATGTTCCCATTTGACTATTTCCACAGATTGCTCAGTGACATTAGCCATATTTATCACAATGTGTTAACATTCTCTTTTCTTGTTCTTTGCTTTTGATTAATTGCTGCCCTTTTGGGCTCACACTGATGTTTTTTCAGTAGAACATTGATCTCACAGTAATAGCCTTTATTTTGTGTGCCACTTTGCTATTTTGTTAAAAGGTAATCTCAGGGGACAGGCTCAGTTCTAGGTTTAAAGAGGTGGCACTCTGTGTTCTCCACTTTTCCAGTTTGTCTGGCTTTTCTTTTTTAAATAAGAATTTTTCATAGGAATTTGAGTTCCGCTCCACATTTTCCTCCCTTTCTATCTGGGACCATCTATTGTGACCCTAGTCAGAATTGTCAATGGTGGTAGTCAGGCAATGTCATTCTGGGTAGGTGACGTTGTGGCTCTTGTAGACTTGTTTCTTCTTTGAGCTTCTGCTTACCTTCTTACTGCTTTGTTCCAAGTGAGCAGAGACCTGCAGCTGTGTTTCAGATGGCTGCTCACAAGCTTTTAAGACCCCAGACGCAGCTCATTTCACAAGGTTTCAGATAATGATTTTCCTGAACTGTGTTATGCCAGAAGAGTTCTGGTGGTGAGTGGTTAAAGCATTCAGCTGCTAACCAAAAGCTCAGTAGTTGAGACCCACCAGGTGCTCCATGGGAGAAAGATGAGGCAGTCTGCTTCTGTAAAGATTTACAGCTTTGGAAACCTATGATACAGGATCACTATGAGTTGGAATTAACTCAATGACAGTGGGTTTTTTTTTTTTTTTCTTTTTTTTGGTATATTATGCCAATTGACTGATTTGTTCCAGGAGACTATGGTCCTAAACTTTCAAACCCAGAAAACTAATGTTGGAAGGAATTTGGTTATGTTTGTGGAGTATCCCTATTGGTGTTTTCAATGAATATATTGCATTGGACTGCTAACCAGAAGGCTGGTGGTTCAAACCCACCAGCTACTCCTTGGAAGGAAGGTTGGGTGATCTACTACCATACAGATACCACCTTGGAAACCCAAGGAGGGGTTGCTAGAAGTCGGGTCCCACTTGACGGCAGTGAGTTTGGTTTTAGTTTGCACATATTTTTACATGTGTACCACTTATTTCTATTTACATGCATGTGCCTGTATAAACTTTTAAGTATCCTTGGTGACACAGTGGTTAAAGTGCTCATCTGCCAACCAAAGTGTCAGTAGTTTGAACGTAGCAGCTGCTCTGTGGGATAAAGATGTGGCAGTCTGCTTCTGTAAAGACTTACAGCCTTGGAAACCCTATGGGGACAGTTCTACTCTGTCCTCTAGGGTTGCCAAGAGTTGAAATTGACTCTGTGACAGTGGATTTAGATACGTTTACCTGTTTTGACCTATGTACACACCTGTCCTACAGCTATACAAGTATGCCTATACCCTTCCATATGTGCTCAAACACTTCTGTTTGCTTTAGCTTTGCTTTGCTCACGATATCCACATCCAGAGCCGTTTTCCCATCATCAGTCAATAAATGAATTATGAGTCTCTAAGAACTAAAGCATGTTTTCTTCCCCTTTCCCTGATAACCACCAATAAACATTGGTCTCTCTCTAGATATTCTTGTGTTCTTACAAAAGAGAGGTCATACAATGTTTTATCCTCTTGTGCACGACCCATTTCACTTAGCATTATGCCCACCAGGTCCTTCTAGGTTATATGATTCATGGACTCATCATTGTTCTTTTAGGTTGTGTAGTGTTCTACTGTGTGTATGTACCACAATTTGCTTATTCTTTCATCCGTTGATGGGCACTTAGGTTGTTTGCATTTATTTGTTATTGTGAATAAGGCAGCAGTGAACAGAGGTGTGTATATGTCTGTTGGTGTCATCATTTTTAGGCTTCCTTGATGGCACATAACAACACAACAACAACAACAACAGGGTATATACATAGGAGTGGGATTGCTGGACCACAGGATGGATCTATTTCTGCTTTTTAGAGAAAGTGCCATTCATTTTTCTGTAGTTGTAGTTCCGTTTTACAGTTCCACCAGCAATGGGTAAGGGTTCCAGTTTCCCCACATCCTTACCAATATTAGTTCTTATCTCTTTTGTTTTGTTTTGTTTGTTTTATCTGCCATTTTAGCAGGAATAAGATGGCATCTCTTTACAGATTTGCGTCACTCTGATGACTAATGGGGACCTCTGGTGGCATAGTGCCTAAGGCACTTGACTGCTAACCAGAAGGCTGGCGGTTCAAACCCACCAGCCACTCCTCAGAGGGAAGATGGGGCAATCTACTTCCGTAGTGATACTGCCTTGGAAACCCACGGAAATGTTCACGATCACCGGCCATTGCTGTCTCCTGAAATGGTTTAACACTGGCCTGTTCTTTCTGGTACAGTGACTCTGGGTACTCTGTGTATCTTCTTTTGTTGCGTCCTGCATTGTTCAGTATTTTGCCTATTAAAGCAAAACAAAACAAACTCACTGCTGTCGAGTTGGATCTGACTCATAGCAACCCCTCCTTGGGTTTTCGAGGTGGTATCACTTCAGAAGTAGATTGCCACACTTTCCTTCTGAGGAGTAGCTTCAATATTGCAACTCAAGGCTTGAATTTTTATTTTGGTTCTTTCAGCTTGAGAAATGCCAGGCATGTTTTTCTTTTTTGTAATTCTGTAATTCACTTACAGAAGGACAAATATGTATTAGTTGATTATTGTAAAAAGTCAAAGGTATGTGGAAGGAAACTTTCTTTGCTGGTTACCAGGAGTGGGAGGGGAGGGGAGGAAACACTGCAAAATAAAATGTTCTTGGCCTTTGTCCCAGAGGTTCTACTTGTGGAAATTATCCTCAGAGACTCTTCCACCATGCACAGGGGGCGTTTACAAGGGTGTTCACTGTAGTGTGGTTTGAAATAGTAAAAACTAACAAACAAAAACCTGCAAACACTCCAAACATAACCCGATGGAACTGGTTAAATCCAGTGTGGATGTCCTAACCACAGACAACTTTGCAGTCCTTAAAGAGAATGTTCCAGCAAGGAACAGCCTCTAAGACTTGCTGTTAGGTTAAAAAAAAAAAAAAAA
>NW_006922055.1:2354313-2361420 GCF_000298275.1 Orycteropus afer afer | reverse complement strand
AATCTACTTCTGTAGTGATACTGCCTCAGAAACCCAAGGAGGGGTCTCTATGAGTCGGGTCCGACTCGATGGCACATGACAACAACAACAACAATGTACCTCATTCACAGCCACCACCCATCTGTCAGTGGAGGCTTGTGTGTTGCTATGATGCTGGACAGGTTTCAGTGAAGGTTCAGACTAAAATGGGCTAAGAAGAAGGGCCTGACCATCTACTTTCTAAAAGAATGCTATTGAAAATGCTATGGATCACAACAGTCCAAGACTGTCACGAGTCAGGGCAGATTTGATGGTAGTTAACAACCACCAAAGATTAAGAATCAAGAATACATTAGAACTTGATTTCCTTGTCACTATAAAAGACAATAAATAATTCTTAGTTTCTATTTGTTAATTTGCATTCAGGGATTGAACAACTTGTTAGTAAGGCACATAGGAAGAGAACATGGTAAAATGATGATCTGGTGTTGACATGTGGGCAGTGATCTGTGGGGTTACAGCAGTCACTTATTTTCCAGAGGGCCAATTAAATTACAAAGAAGCCCTAGTGGTTTAACTACCACTAACTAAAAGTTTGGTTATTTGAACCCACTCAAGCTCTGTGCATAAGAAAGACTCTGTGATCTGATTCCCTAAAGATTACAGCCAAGAAAATCCTATGGGGGATGTTCTACTCTCACAACAGGTTGCTATGAGTCAGAATTGACACCACCACACTCAACAAAAACAACTAAATTATAAAGTTGCATAGGTTCAGTGGAATATATTTCTACATATATATTTGGGTATATCCAGGTATATAGTAGAGCATACAGTTTGCAGAACAGGGGGCAAAATTATACAAACTTCTCAGCAATAACCAAACACCTTGAGGTATTGAGTCAAGGTGCTTGAAGACTTAGGACCGTAGTCTTAGGGGAAATCCTAGTTCAGTTGGCATAACATAACCCATAGAGACCATGTTCTGCATCTTACTTTGGTAATTAGTGACTGGAATCTTAAAAGCTGATGAGTGGACATTTAAGATTGGTCTCTTCCCATTCAGACCAAAGAAGAGTGAAGAAAATAAAAATCTCAAGGAAACAATTATTCCAAAGGACTAATGGGTCACAGGAACCATAGCCTCCACAATCCTGAGACCAGAAAAACTAGATGAGCCCAACTACCACTACCAATCACTCTGCTCAGGATCCTAACAGAAGGTCCCCAACAGAGTGTGACAAAAATGTAAAATAAAACTTCAAAATCATAAGAGACCAGACTTGCAGGTCTGATAGAGACTGGTGGAACCCCTGAGACTATGGCCTTTAGATACCCTTCAAATCTGGAACTTTATCCACTCTGGGAGATCATCTTTCAGTCAAACAATAGATAGACCTGTCAAGTGAACAGTAACACCTGTGAGGAACATACTACTCAGAACAATCAACCAAATGAGTCCAATAGGGCAGTATTTGCCCAAAATAACACTCGGAAAGCAGGAAAGATAGTAGAGTGGAAGCAGGAAACCAGGAGAAAGTGAGAAGTGTGCTGTTACATTGAGGGGACTGAAACTAATGTCACAAAACAAAAAGCACATAAATTCTTGAATGGGAAACTAAGTTGTTCTGTAAACTTTCATGAAAAACACAATAAAATGTTTAAAAAAAAAAAAGAGCAAGAGAAAGAGAGTTTGCTTACTGGGATTCCCTTGGGGCTCCAGCCCCTGAATCCAGTCTGTTCCAGTATGCATTCCAGACCTTAAATTCCATGATTATCTTAAAAAAAAAAAACCCTCATTTTCTTTCTTTCTTAAGAAAGATAAAATTTATTTTTGACCTTTACAACCAAAATATCATATTATACATACAAAGTTGTTGCATTTGATAACAGTCTCCATAGTCAGAACTGTAGTGCTAGAAATTCAAACACATTTTCTGTTTTTATTAAAATTCTCCTTCTTTTGTGCACTACTTTTTTGTTTGGCCCTTAACCAGCCAGATATGTGTGATATGACTAGTCTGCATTGATTAAAGTTCAATAAATATAAAGTCTTTCAAAAAGTAAAAAAAAAAAAAAAAAGCTACAAGACTGCATCAAATCAAGTGTAATACAGCTAGGAAAAAATGAATTTTGATAGCTTACAGAAAGGTATAGCAGGAAGTTTTTAATTATAATAGAACTTTAAGAAGTATAAGTCACCCACTTAGAATGAAATATATCTTCTCTCAAGAACAGCCAAATGATATGGGAACTATTGACTATTATGAAAAGTATTAGATTTCGTTCAAAAGTTACTTAGTATCTTCACTGAGGAAGTTTACATCTGGTGTTCTATCTGATTTCTGGTTTACTGGTAAAAAAAAAAAAAAAAAAAACCTAACTACCATCAAACTGATTCTGACTCACAGTGACCCTCTTTTGGACAGATTAGAACTGCTCCATATAGGTTCCAAGGTTGTAAATCTTTACAGAAGAGCCTCATCTTTCTGCTGGAGAGGGGCTAGTGGGTTTGAACCAACAAACTTGTGGCTAGCAGTCAAATGTTTTAACTACTATGGCATGAAAAAGAAAAATGTATGATAATTGAAATCCTGTGAAGATATGAATTTTCTTATAGCACTCTAGAGTAATTATATTATTTGGTTTAACTTTTGAGATTAACCTCTCCATAGAGTAGTACGAAAGGGTACAACATAAACAAAGCTCTGCTATTTTTCAGCAGAAACTCTGTACCTAAAAATACAAATATTCTGAAATGATGTATTATTTTGTTCTCCAAACTGTGATGACACATCTGTCAACAAAGGTTTATTATTATCCTGCTGTATACAGAACTATTAAGAAATATATTTTTTATTATTTTATAATTTTCTAAATAAATTGTATTGACTTGCAACTAAGGCCCTGAATTAGTGCAGGGAACACAATGAAGAACAATACTGACATGGTGGCTGATACTCAGAGCTTTAAATATGGTGGGGAATACAGTGATTGGAGTGTTATACTAAAGGAAGTATAAGTGAAATGAGCCAAGGGGGGAGCACCTCACTGGGCCTAGAAGGGACAAGAAAAGTAAGGACATGATGACTCAGCTTAATACCTAAAGGATGAGTAGTAAGTGGTTAACCAAGTGAATAGGGTTTGGGTAGAGTGGTGATCAAGGGAAATATTCTCAAAACAGGGAACTGTGTATGCAAAGGACTTGGAAGAGGAGACAGCACCACTCTACAATTCAGGCAATTTAACAATAAGAGAGTGTAGAGGAGGAGGGAAACAACATATTTATTAGAACACATTACGTTCCAGTGACGTGTGTATGCTTGTGTGTGTGTTGTGTGTGTATAGGTAATTCTGGAAGTAACACTAAGAGGTGCTTATTATTAACCCCAGTTATAAATGGTGTATCTGAGGCTCAAAATAAATAAGGAACTTATTATATCTCGCAGCAGGTGCGGGTATGTGATAGAAGCAAGATTCCAGTCCAATAATATTCGACTATTAAAGTTCGTATTCCTTCCACCTCATAATCTACTAGTAAATAAAACCAAACCAGTGCAATTAATTGATGTATATTAAGGTTGGCAACCTGAGTGCTAGTAAAGGGGTATTATCTGCTCTTTAGAACCTAGGTGTTTCCCTTAAGGTCTTGGGTACATTTTTATATTTCATGGAATTGGGATATTGGGAAATAAAACTACTGCTAAAGGCTTATACCTCAGTTACCGAGTGCATCTGTAACAGGAATACCACAAGTGGGCGGCTTTAAAAAACAGAAATGGGTAAAAATTCGAATCAGGGTCTTGGCTATGTCAATTCTTTCTGTGGGCCTCTCTCCTGGTTTCTGGTGTCTGCTGACAATCCTTGTAGTTCTTTTGCTTGCAGATGGGCATCTGTCTTCTCCCTGAATATATCTGTCTCTATACTCCTCTTTTAATAACTCAGACATGATTAGGTTTAGAACTCACCCTACTCTGGTATGACCTCATAATTGAAACAGCAGAAAAACTCTACTTCCAAACCGTATCGATCCGGGACTTCAGTACATATTTTGGGGGTACATTTCAATCTGTAATAGGCCATAATGTGTGCAACTATACTAGAATTGAACCTTGAACCTAAAGTCTGAGACATAGCAATCAGGCCGAGAATTATTATTTCTAAGAATATGTGCTAACAAATTCCTGGAGTTTTACTATAAGATGTTAGACGCATCTAGTTTCCAAATCCTTAGTTTTCCCTATTAAAAAGAGACATGAATGTGATATAGCTTAGTGACTCTTGGTCTAATTTACTACTTTATCCCCATAAGACCTGGTATATAGTAAAAAAAAAAAAAAAAAAGAATCCCTGCTGCCGAGTCAGATCTGACTCATAGCAACCCCTTCTTGAGTTTCCGAGGTGGTATCACTACAGAAGTAGATTGCCCAATCTTCCTTCCGAGGAGTGGCTGGTGGGTTTGAAAATCTCAAGCTTTCTGGTTAGCAGTCAAATACCTTAGGCACTATGCCACCAGAGCTCAAAACTATTTGGAAAAAAAGGAATGAATGGATGAATTAATGAATGGTTTTAATGTATGCCTTCATTTGAATTTTGCTCCCAAAAAGGAAAGATAGAGAACAATAAATACAGATTTCAGAGAAAGCATTATTCATTCTGTGGAAATTTTACCAAAATTGTATTTTATGACATTATTTAGAATTCCAGATATGGGAACATTGATCAGACTTATCCTAAATATAATCCTGTGTGAAACCAAAAATTCACTCTGGATTCATGTTCTGCCTGTTGTTTCTTTAGCTATTACTGGAAACAACTTAGGGTGTCTTTATTCCATTTTTATAGAGAGCTTTAAATATTTTAAGGCTATCATGATTTATTTTTTCCAGATTAAGGTTTCTGGATTCCCTCAATCACTCCTAAAACGGCATAGCTTCTAGAACTCATATTTTCCTGGTTTTCATCTCCTGGACACACTCCAGACTTCCAATGTCCTTCTTAAAAGCTATATCCATGATTAAAGGCCCTAACTCTCTAGACACAGCTGGTTCCCTGCCCCCACACTTGGATTGGCTCTTGTCATTTTTCTAGGCCATTATTTTCTTTGCTATGATTACTTTTCTTCCACATCTTCTTCTTATAGCTACTTTCTTCCTCTGGAAACAGTTCAGTGACCACCATCCCCCTCACAGCAGATGAACTGAGATCCCCTCATACACTCATGGCTTCTCTTGTACTTACCTTTCAATTCTATTTATCACATAGAAAATTTTTCTGTTTGTGATTTTTTGAATAATACTTGTTTCTCCCACTAGACAGTAAAATACACCAGGGACGGATAATGTTTGGTTTCGTTCAAATTTTCTATCTCTTGTGTCTACCATAGTAACTGACAGAGAGACAATAGAACACACTCATTGCACATTGATTTAATTAATATCTGGTAATTAAGCTTGTGATAATTCAGCATACAGTGAAATATGCTTTGCTTTTCCTTATGCATTGTTTGCTTATTTTTAGGATGAGGCTCTCTGAAAATAATAGTGATATTTTCACAAAAAAAATTTTTGTAGCTAAAATCACAAAGCTAGCTTATAAATGGTAAACCAGGATCCAAACCAAGATCTACAAGATTATGTTCTTAATACTATTCAAACAAAGAGGTCTAGCTTTTGAGAAATAATGAGCCAGAGTACTATTACATATAGAATCTCTGATGCTGAATTTTAGTTTTCACTAATTAACACTGTGTTTGTGTGTTTGTATGTTGAGCATGTATGTGAACATGGCTTATGTAACCCAAATCAATACACAGGACTTAAAATGTCCCTGTGGCACACAGACTGCTGAGCATGGAGGATATAGTGAGTTGCCTACATTTACAGATTCCTTAGCTGGGTAATTATTCAGGCTGCCTGTCACATTTGCTTTGCACTATTAAGGGCAGAAGAATCAGGTGAGATGGCAGAAAAAGGCGACAGTCTCTTTTCACCAGTCTCAGAGAATGTGTTGCAGCTACCCTGGGAAAGAGCTTGACAGTGTAAAAATAATCGTGACAGGTTTCATTTTTATACCATGGCTCTGACGTACAAATATACTTTATATCACACTCTGCTAACAGCCTGTTAATGTTGTTGTTGTTATGTGCCGTCGAGTCGGCCCCGACTCATAGCGCCCCCTCCTTGGGTTTCTGAGGCAGTATCACTCCGGAAGTAGGATTGCCCAACCTTCCTTCCGAGGAGTGGCTGGTGGGTTTGAACCGCCAGCCTTCTGGTTAGCAGTCAAGTGCTTTAGCCACTATGCTATCAGAGCTCTTAATAGATATTTAAATTTAATAGATGTCAATAGGCTCCTAACTTCCCATAGTTTAAAATGTTGACTCCCACACAACTATAATTTTATACTTGTCTAATTTATTTCAGTCCCTCTGGCTTGGTATTTATGTCCTACCTGCTGGAAAAAAAGTCTGTTTTCTGGTTTAGGATTTATATAATTAATGTGGGCTACTTTTGGTTGAAAGCTAAAACAAGAGCTTTTGCACTTTAATGAAACTAAAGCAGATTCATACCGTTTATATTCTGGCAAGGAGAGTTCTCCTTTATTATCTAGTTCAGACAAAAATATTTGCTGATTTCAGATGCACGTTGTATTCTCTCCCCAGGGATGATGGTGCCAATGGCTGAATTTCCCAATGAGAATGATTTATGACTATGACTTATTTGGTCTTGGTTCTCCTATTTCTGCAGCTTATGATACAAGATAAACACTGTGCCTCCCTTATGGTGTAACTCTTGAGGTATTTTTGACTTTCTGTCATTGTTAAAATGTTCAGAGCAATGGTGGTGGGACTGAAGACTTACTTTCTGTATTTTGTCATGTAAATGAAAGGATGTTCAATAAGGCTGAGTCAAAATTATTTTGCAGTAGTTACAACTCATATATTTAGTACTCATTGTCTCTGGAAACGAAGAAGAGCTCTGAAAAGACAATCTTGATATGAAGAAAAGATCCAATGCTGTGCTCATTGGATTGGCTGACAGTTCTAAAGCAAGAAACTTTGTTGGATTACTATTTTACTTGTTAATTAAGTGTAAGACAGGAAGCCAGACAGAGGAACAGTCAGCCACA
>NW_006922055.1:2347846-2351870 GCF_000298275.1 Orycteropus afer afer | reverse complement strand
TGATGGGCTCAAGTATAGCAGGGATTGTGGGGCTGGTGCGGGATCGGGCAGTGTTTTGTTCTGCTGTGCATGGGGTCGCTATGAGTCGGAAATGACTCGACGGCACTTAACAACAACAACAACAATTAAGTGTAATAAACATTTGCATGCCAGCCTTTGCCACTACAATGTGAGCTACTTGAGGATAGTCCTGTGACTTTACTTTTCACTGGCCCAGGGAAGGCCTCAAATAAATATTTGTGGTAAATAAATGAATTCTAGTAAAATTCACTATGATTTATGTATCTAGTATCCTATGTCTGGTTCTTTATAGGATGAAGACTCCAAGTAAAAAGCAAATAAAAATGACTCTACATAAAGACAGTAATCTGGCAAGATGACCCTAATACAGCCTTTGTCGATAATATTTTATTTTCAATACAGATTACATATATGTGTGTGTGTGTGTGAGTGTATTTATATATGTAAATATATATCTAAATATATATAAATATTTTTATATAAATGTAGGTGGATAGATAATAGCAGTAAATATCAATATATAGAGAAAAAGTGAAATTTGATTATCATTTTCAATTTGGATAACTTAAAGAAATATTGGTGTATTATGATTAAGTAAAAACAAAGAGAACTTAGGAGAAAAAAAATCTCTTAGGGGTGGGAGATGAGTCAAAAGAGAATTACAGTTACAGAATCATGTGGGGATTAATTTGAGGAGGAAGAAGAGACTAACTGAAAAAAATGAAAGGAGAATCTTTGTTAACAAACCTCTTATTTTTCCTCCACCAGCAGGTGGTCTCTCCTATCTCAGAGGGATTCAGATCTATATCAGTCAGAAACAGGGCAGCTCCTCCTTGAAACTCCAGGCAAAGACCTTGAGGATAATGTATGTTCTGTGCTTCTGAAGATTAATGAGAAGTTCATTGCTGAAACCAGAGAGGTGAAGTTAAGAGTGGTAAAGGATGACATTTGAAAGATATGTGTGTTTGGGGCACACGGGGTTTGTGCATATTTAACAGAGCCTTGGGAAAATTGTGTACATTTTTGTTTTTATTTTGGGTGGAATGGGAAGCCATTTAAGAGTGTGAAGAAATGACTGACATAATATGTCTTAAATTTTCAAGGATTACTCTGGTTGCCATGCTAAGGTGATTGTGTGACAAGGTCAGAATCAATGATACTGATCAGTAACTATTACAATAACCCAGAGGTGAGGTATGATGGTGGTTTGTAAGACATGCCTCTAAAAGATGTGGTGGAATGTAGTTGGATTTTGGATACATTTTGAAGATAGAGCTGAAAAGATTTACTGATTGATGTTAGGTATGAGAGTAGTCAAGGGTGACTCAACTAACTTTAGCCTGAAAAATTACATGGGGAAAAATGAGAGAGGAGGAGAGGTTCCAAGATGGCAGAATAGGCAGATACACTATCCAGACCCTCTACAGCAAAGACTTGAAAAAAACAAGGAAAGGGCTACAAGGGAAAGATGACAATCCTGGATGGCAGGATTTCTTTTTTTTTTTTAATTTTGTTTTTAATTTTTATTGTGATTCGGGTGAAAGTTCACAAAGCAAATTTATCTTCCATACAACAGTTCATATACACTTTGTCTCATGCCATTGACTGCTATTTCCCACAATGCAAAGCTACCCTCCTACTCCTCCCCATAATTACCTCTTCCCAGTGTTCTCCCCTTCCATTCACTCCTGCCCCCTGAGCTATTTCCTTGTACATACACAACCCTTCTATTCTCTCATAATTGATTTTTCCAAGGAGTGTATCTACCTAATGTAAATGTTCAGCTAATATGCCTGTCTTTTGTTTGCCTGGAAGCCACAGGAGTGGATTCAATTCCAGACCCAAAGGGCACCTCTGGGCCATAGTCTCAGGGGTTCCACTAGGCTATATCAGACCAGAAAACTTGGTCCTTTTTTTATGATTTGAGTTTTGTTCCACATTGTTCTCCCACTCTATCTAGGATCTCCTACATAGATTCCCTTCCAAATGGTTGACAGTGGTAGCCTGACATTCTTCTGGTCTCAAGAGTCATATAGGCTGAGCATTGCATGGTTTACCAGTCACTTGGACAGATTGTTTCTATGAGTCTTTGGTTTTCTTCATTCTTCTTTGCTCTGGATGAGGAAAGACCCATGGTTGCATCTACATGGCTGCTTGCAAGCTTTTAAGATTCCAGTCTCAGTTCCGGCAAGATGGCAGACTAGGCAGAAAGACTGCACAGATCCTCTCCAACAAAGAAAAGGGAAACCAATTAACACAGACACAGAAGATAATCTTGGACCCGTGAGCCTTGAAGGGAAGGATATAAAAGTGGACTAAACCCCAACTAACAGAAGAATTTGCGTGAAAATACCAAAAAAGGAGACAGACGGAGCTGTGATCTGGCAGCGATCCTGAGGGCATAGACAGCCTGGAGATTCCTGAGTGGTGGTAGGACCTAAGAATTAACCTAAAAATCACCCTGATAGCCTGGGACTGTACGGAGGACTGTGCACTGTGGCTGGGGAACAAACGGACAAGGTGAAAAGAAAGGTGGGCTGAACTGTAGACTTTTGCCGGTCCAGAGATCACTGCCATTTTGAAGGTTTAAAAAGTGGCTTGACTATTTTGGATAGTTAAAGAGACAGTGCTCTTGCAGATTCCTGGGGCTTAAGAACAGGTTCTGCTTTCCAGCAATCCCAAGGACACTTGGGACCTACAAGACTGAAAAGGTACGACATTCTTCTTCTTACTCTTATATCCCACACCTGCTTGGTGAACGGAGGTGCAGCCAACCCCCACTTCCACCTACCTTCTAGGCCCACAGGAAATCCATCACAGTCTGTGTGCTCAGACAGAGCCTGGGTGCCCTGCCCTGTCCTCTACTGATTTTTTTTTTCTGTTTTTTTATTTTTATCTTTTTCTTTTTCCCTTTCTTTTTTCTGGTGATTAGTTTGCTTGTATTTGTCTGTTTTAAAACATCTAATATTATCAATACTTCTATCCCTTTTATTATTATTCTTAATCTTCCCATACCAGGTCCTAGTTTTCAGCATTTTTTCTTTTCCCTGTGCCTGGTTGAATTTTTTTTTTTTTTTAATTTAATGTTTTCTTCTTCTTTTCCCCCATTTTTCTCATGATTAACCCCATTTCTTGTTTTTCTTTTTGCATTTTTCCCATTTTTTTCATCTATTATTTTCCTCCTCTTTTTTTTTTTTTTTTTTGTAGTGCCCTATTCCCAGATATTGCAGGTTTTCTTGTTTTTTTCTTATTTTTTTCCCTTTCTTTTTTGTTTACTGCTCCTGTGTGATTAGATAGTGTGTTTTTCATCCATGGTTTAGTTTTTTGATGGTTATTCAATTGTAATTTGTCTAACTGAGTGGGATACAAAAAAAGTCCCTATAAGACACAACTACACCCACACCTTCTGCAACTTCACTTACTGAGCGAGAGCCACTAACTCCTTCTCCACCACTGGGCCTACGATAAAAAACCACAAGAAGAGCCTGAATCACCCTTGGCTACTCTTCACAAATAGTTAAAAGAGATCTAAATACAACTAAAGCACGATGCCTCAGAAACAATGGACCATCACAGTCCACTTAAAGAAGCAGGATAAAGTGGTAGAAAAAAGGGAACAGGATGTAGACCCAGAACACATTCCTGAGGAAGAAGTAGCATTGGAACTCTGATAAGGAATTCAAAGGAATTGTCTTTAGGTATCTTCAAAGGATTGAGAGACAGACCAGGGAAAACATAGACAAAACCCTAGAAGAAATTCAGAAGAAAATACAAGAACAAAATGACAAAATCAATGAAAAATCAGAAATGATTCTAAAACTACAGATAGAAATCCAGAAGATTAATACTAAATTGTCAGAAATAGATAACACATTGGAAGGGCAAAGGAGAAGAATGATGCAATGGAAGACAGAATTAATGAGATTGAAGACAAATATCTGAATACTTCTTTGGAAAAGGATCAATCAGAAAAAAAATCAAAACAAAATGAAGAAAGCCTAAG
>NW_006922055.1:2316908-2319586 GCF_000298275.1 Orycteropus afer afer | reverse complement strand
GCCATCTTGCCCCCTGCCCCATTTCATTCTTATCAGAACAGTACAAATGGTGCACAGAACTGAACAGAAATATTTTTGTTTCACTTTTTTTTTGTCTTTTTAATTTTTATTGAGATTTGGGTGAAAGTTTACAGAGCAAATTCATTTTCCATACAGCAGGTCATACACATTTTATCTTATGACATTGACTGAAATTCCTCACAATATAATAGCTCTTTTCCCACCTCCTTCTTGTAGTTACTTCTTCCCTGTGTCCTTCCTTCCCATGTACTCCTGCATCCTGAGCTGTCTCCGTGTGCATACACTGCCCTTCTGTTCTCCTATGGTTGATTGCTCCAAGTAGTGTATCTACCTGATACAAATGTTCAACCCATATGCCTGGCTATAATTTGCCTAGAAGCCACAAAAGTGAGTTCAATTCCAGACCTGAAGGGTAGATAGGGGCCACAGTCGGGGTCTCACCAGGCTCTATCAGACCAGCAAACCTGGTCTTTTTTTTTTTTTTTTATGATTTTGAGTTTTATTCCACATTGTTCTCCCACTCTATCC
The DNA here is from genome assembly GCF_000298275.1 of Orycteropus afer afer. Classification (NCBI taxonomy): domain Eukaryota; kingdom Metazoa; phylum Chordata; class Mammalia; order Tubulidentata; family Orycteropodidae; genus Orycteropus; species Orycteropus afer. The sequence goes on along the minus strand of NW_006922055.1, from coordinate 2,319,037 downwards.
AGAATCTCCTACACTGATCCCCTGTGAGTGGTTGACAGTGGTAGCCAAATGCCACCTAGTTCTTCTGGTCTCATGGTCCTATAGGCTGAGGGTCACATGGTCATGGTCTACCAGTCCATTGGACTAATTGTTTCCAAGAATCCTTGATTTTCTTCACTCTTCTTTGCTCTGAACAAGAAGAGACACATCGTTGCATCTAGATGGTCTCTTGCAATCTTTTAAGATCCCGGTCTCTGCTCACCAAAGTAGGATGTAGAACAATGTTTTTGTGTGGTATATTATGCCAATTGAGCTTGATATCCCCTGCTACTATGTTCCTGAGCCCACAGGTCCAATGACTCACTCACTCCAAGTAGCTGGCTGTGGCCAAAAAGTCACCACAAACTTGTCCCTTGTCAGCTTTACTACATACCTGGAAATTCTTACAGCACATACAAATATGCTTGTAGAAACATCATCTGCCAACCCTACACATGGTCATGGACACACTACCCCTGCCTAGACATATGTGATTGGTTAGTCTGTCCACCCATCTATCTATCTATAGATCAATGTTTGCCATCACTGACAATGAAGTACTGTACATGCAAAAGGGTTCATCTTTGTTGTCTGTCCCTCCCATGCACCTCTCTGTGTCTTCCTCTTCCTCAATGCCACTATACTGATCATTTACATTTGGTGTATTGCCTTTTCCTTTACCCAAATCAATACACATCTCTACCCATGTAGCAGTGTTCCCTCTCCTGCTTTCCCACCCCTGGTAACCAACAAAGAAAATTTCCTTCTGTATATAAACCTTTCCTTGACTTTTTACAATAATGAACTAATACAATATTTGTCCTTCTGTGATTGACTTATTTCACTCAACATAATGTCCTCCAAGTTCATCCACGTTGTGTGGTGCTTTGTAGCTTCTACATGATTCTTAGAGTTGCATAGTATTCCTCTGTGTGTAAGTACCACAGTTTGGTTATCTATTCTTCTGTTGATGAGCACCAAGGTTGAGTCCATCTTTTTTCTATTGAAAATGATGCTGTGATGAACATGGGTGTGCGTATATCTGTTCTTGACCTAGCTTTCACTTCTTTAGGATATATGCTTAATAATGGGATTTCTGGATCAAATGTTATTTCTAATTCCAAATTTTTAAGAAATCACCCTACTGCTTTCCACAGTGGTTGTATCATTTGACAGTCTCACCACCAGTATATGAGAATCCCAATCTCTGCACATCCTTGCCAGCATTTGCTATTTCTGTTTTGTTGAACTTTGCTATTAGTGCTGGGGCAAGGTAGTATCTCATTGTTGTTTTGATTTGCATCACTCTAATAGCAGTATTTCAATATTTTTAAATTTATTAAAGCTTCCTTTATGGCCTAACATATGGTCTATCATGGAGAATGTTCCATGTGCACTGAAAAAGAATTTATATTGTGTTGTTGTTGGCTTTCTTCATTTTGTTTTAATCTTTTTTTTTTTTTTTAATTGATCTCTTTCCAAAGAAGTATTTGGGTATTTGTCTTCAATCTTATTAATTCTGTCTTACATTGATTAAATTCTACTCCTTTGCCTTTTCAATGTGTTATCTGCTTCTGAATTCAGTATTAATCTTCTGGATTTCTATCTGTAGATTTTGTATAATTTCTAATTTTTATTTTATTTTGTCATTTTATTGTTGTACTATTTTCTGAAATTGTTCTAGTGCTTTGTCTGTGTCTTCCTTTATTTTGTCAGTGTTTTCCTTGATCAGTCTCTTAATCCATTGAAGGTACCTAAATATATTTCTTTTAATTCTTTATCAGGGAGTACCAATGCTACTTTTTCCTCAGTGATGTCAGTGATGTATTCTGGGTTTGTATCCTAGTCCCTTGTTTGTACTGCTTTAACTTGCTTTTTTGTGTGGACTATGATGATCTGTTTTCTCCAGGACATTGGGACATTGTTGTATTTATTTTTATTTGATGATTGTATGTTGGAGTGTTTTGCCCAAGATTTTAATTTTCTTTCTTTCTTTCTTTTTTTTTTTTTTTTTTTTTATTTGAGTAAGCAGTGTACTGTGCTCCTCTATTTGCTAGTTGGCAACACCGATGTATTCACCACCTGTCTCCTGGTGGATGTGATAGAGAATG
>NW_006922055.1:2300972-2316218 GCF_000298275.1 Orycteropus afer afer | reverse complement strand
GAGAAAAAGAGAGAGAAAGAAAGAATAATTTAAAAACAGATGAACATAAAAGAAAAAAAAAGTGTTGGGGGGCAGGGTAAGGTAAGGCGCCCAGGCTCCATCAGAACGTACAGACTGAGATGGAATTCCTGCTGGCCCAGAAGGTGGGTGGAGGTAAGTTAGGGCCGCACCTCCATTCACCAAGAGGGTGTGGGGTATAAGAGTAATAAGGGGAATATTGTATCTTTTCAGTTGTCAGTCTCTAGTATGTCCATGCTTTCCTTGGCAAGTGGAACCTATTCTTAGGTCTCTGGAATCTGAACCAGAATACTGTTGCTTTAAATACCTAGAAAGGCCAAACTGCTTGTAAACATTCAAAATGGCTGCACCCTCTGGGCAGCTGAAAATCAACAGTGCAGTTTGTCTTCTTCTTTGCTGCTTCCCTTTTTAGTCATCAGCCACCACTGTAGTCATACTAAACAGGGATTATATTTAGATTAATTCTCAGGTCCTAACACCACTTGAAAATATTCAAACTGTCTGTGCCATCAGCATTGCTGATATCTGAAGCTTCATTTGTCTCCTTATTCATGGTTTTCATGCAGGTTCTATTAGTTGGGGTTTGATCCACTTCTGTATCCTTCCTTTCAAAGCTCAGGGCTCCAGGATTACCTTCTGTATTTGTGTCAATTGGTTTATCTTTTCTTTGTTTAAGAGAGTTTGTGTAGCTTGTCTGCCTATTCTACCATCTTACTGAAAGTCTTCTGTTTCACTTCTTAGTAACATGCACATTCTACTATGACTCTTTACATTTGGCTAACTGATAGGTAAGGAAGGGTTACAGGAAAAAGGAACTTTTAGTTGTCCTATCTTTTCCTTTCTTTCTATGTCCTCATTTTTAGCAGAAGTAGCTGACTAATACAAGGACTAATATAGGGAAGTAGGACAAATAAGAAAGGATATGATAGTGTTCCTTGGACATTCATGTTTCCAAGCACATCATTGGCTTCTTTCAGTGCTACTTCTGGTTCAAATGGAAAACATGTCCACTTAGGTCTTCAATGCTTTAGATCACTCAGTCGTAGATGGAACATATTTATTTTGCAGTGGCTTTGAGCATAATGAACCTCATGCAATGTAGGTTCCTTGGAGTTCTCTGCTTATGGGACAGTACTTGCCATCGAGTTGGACCTGACTCACAGTGACCCCTCCTTGGGTTTCTGAGGCAGTATCACTACAGAGTAGATTGCCCAACCTTCCTTCCAAGGAGTGGCTGGTGGGTTTGAACTGCCAGCCTTCTGGTTAGCAGTCAAGTGACTTAGGCACTATGCTACCTGTGTTTTATTGACTATGCAAAGGCATTTGACTGTGTGGATCACAACAAATTACAGATAACTTTGAGAAAAATGACAATTCCAGAACACTTAATTGTGCTTATGAGAAACCTGTGCATAAACTAAGAGGTGGTAATTCAAACAGAACCAGGGGAGACTGCATGGTTTAAAATCAGGAAGGGTGTATGTCAAGGTTTATCATTTCACCATACTTATCCAAGCTGTATGCTGAACAAATAATCCAAGAAGCTAGACTACATGAAGAAGAATGTGAAATCAGAATTGAAGAAGATTCATTAACAACCTGTGATATGAGATGACACAACCTTGCTAGCTGAAAGTGAAGATGATTTGAAGCACTTACTAATGAAGATCAGACTACAATCTTCAGTATGGATTACAACTGAACATAAAGAAAATGAAAATCCTTACTACTGGACTAATGAACAACATCATGATAAATGAAGAAAAGCTTGAAGTTGTTAGGGATTTCTTTTTACTTGGATCCACATTCAATCAGACAACATAATGCAGTGAGCAAATCTGCAAAATACGTTTTCAAAGTATTAAGAGCAAAAATGTCACTTGAAGACTAAGGTATGGCTGACCCAAGCCATATTATTTTCAATGACTTTGTATGCATATGAAAGCTGGACAATGAATAAGGAAGATGGCAAAAGATTTAATGCCTTTGAATTGTAGTGTTGGGGAAGAAAACTGAAAATACCATGGAATGTCTGGTGGTGCAGTGCCTAAGGTATTTGACTGCTTACGAGAAGGTTGGTAGTTCAAACCCACCAACCACACTGTGGAAAGAAGACTGGACAATCTTCTTCTGTAAAGATTTACTGCCTTGGAAATCCAAAAGAGGTTGCTATGAGTTGGAATTGAAACAATGGCAGTGAATTTTCTTTCTGTTTTTTTTCCCAAAAGAATGCAAAAATCTGTTCTGGAAGCAGTATAGCCAGAATGTTCCTTAGAAGAGAGAATGGACAGACTTCATCTCACCTACTCTGGTCATGTTAGGAGGGACCAGTCTCTGAAGAAGTGTATCATGCTTGGTAAAGTAGAGGATCAGTGAAAAAGGGAAAACTCTTAATGAAATAGATTGACGTGGTGGCTGCAATGATGGCTCAAGCATAGCAAAGATTGTTAGGATAGTACAGGACCAGGCAACATTTTGTTCTGGTGTACATAGGGTCTCTATGAGTTGGAGTCAGCACCTAACAACAACAATGTGACTTTTTGTGGGGGTTGTCAATAGATAAAAGTAAGCATCTTGCTATTATTTTTGAAAATATAGCTTCCTAAAGTTTCTTGGGAGCTCTGGTAGCATAGTGGCTAAGACACTTGCCTGCTAACCAGACGGCTGGCGGTTCAAACCCACCAGCCACTCCTCGGAAGGAAGGTTGGGCAATCCTACTTCCGTAGCGATACTGCCTTGGAAACCCACTCGACGGCACATAACAACAACAAACAACAACAACAGTTTCTCAACTCAAATTCTGCATCACATTAGCTCAAGAGGAGAGATTAGGATACATATTTATGTTTAATCATTACGAGGTTAACGCTTCATAAAACCACTAATATTTGAAATTTTCACATGCTATTGAATTTGATTAACCTTTCCAAGGCAGGCTTAAATGATGAATATCTGGGACTCATTTTGAGGTACTTTTTGTTAACTATTATAATAAAAGTTTGAGGCTTATGATTACTGTTGTTGTTGTTATGTGCCGTCGAGTCTGCCCCAACTCATAGCAACCCCTCCTTGGGTTGCCAAGGCAGTATCACTACGGAAGTAGATTGCCCAACTTTCCTTCTGAGGAGTGACTGGTGTTAGATCCTAGGAAAGATGACTTTGTTTTTTAAGACATGATAATCATCATGTTTCACAAAATAATTGCGTAAAAGTGTTGGTTTCTTTGTTTTTCCAAATAGACACAATTTCAACTTAGCTCTCGAATTTTTGCCAAATTGAAAAGGAATAAAAATTTTGAGATGCATTTGTTTGAATTTAATATAAATAAATTAAAGAGTTACTTATTTAGTGATATCTGGTTATACATTATGGAATCATAAATATTTGAATCATTGAGACAAGGCCAAGTACTTAATAATGAGAAACATTAATATAAAAAACTTAAAATGCATCTACGTATTAGGTCATTTATGATTTTCCATTAACTAAAACAGAGAAAAATTTTAAAGCAGAGAAAATTTTAAAGTGGTAACTAAATACTAGTGTATAAGCAATGGTCCTTGAGCTGAGAACACCACTGAGATTTCAAACAGACTGGAAGTGGAAAAGGTCATTAGCTTGAGAAGCAGGGCACGTATAACCATTCCTTTAGCCTGACTTCTGTCGCAGAACGTGTTCTTATTTCTTTTCACCAGATTGCTGTTAACTTGCCAAGATGAATAGCCTGGCCTTGTAAAGTCTTTTAAGGATTATCTTAAAAAATGACAAGAGTCACATCTCCTGTTTATCAGACTTGGGGAAGATATGTAGCTTCATAGCAGTGAGTTTTATGCCTTCAGAAAAAAAGTTAAATCTCCTTAATGCTCAGAGAATAAAAAACATTGAGAAATCATTAAAAGGAATACAAACAAAGCAAAAAATAAAAACCCAGCCACTGTACATGATTTAATGCTGTACTTCAATCAGAGTTCACATTTGATGCCCCTCACTCCAATGAATTTTGTACCATTCTTGGTGACAAAATGCATCTTGAGTAAGACTTGCCATAGTACACTCTCACAGGCACAAGGCACCTTCATAGTTGATCAATAGTCTGCTTCCTGCTTCCATCCCAGAATGAGCCTGTATGAAATACTGAGAAACAGGTTTGTCTGACTTTAAAATCTATGCTTTTTATTTTCATTTTCTTTCTCACCCTGAATCCTAGATATGGCATTCCAAGACTTCCATCATTTGGAACTGTTTACTTTTTCTACTTTTATTTCTTGTCATGCTTCTCCTGCTTCAAAAACCCTAAGCTCCAGGCGTAGCAAGATTGTGTCAATTTTTTCAGTAAAAAGACAAGCTCAAACATCTGTGCCTTTATGTTCTGTCCTCTCTACATGGGATTCCCTCCCTTCACCTGTGACTGGTCCAAGAGGAAACTTATATGATTCAATGTAATGGTCACAGCATCTGGAAGTCTTAAAAAATTTTTTCTTTCCCTCCTCTGATCAAATTGTGTCCAGAGTCTATGTTATACAGACCACCATCTAGCATAAAAAGCAGAACTATTTCACTTGCTTGATTACCTTTGTATTTCTTCCTATCAACTGTTACATATCTTTTGAAGAAGTGATATTTCTTACTTGTCTTTGTATTATCAACTCTTAGCACAGTATCTGGCACAAAGTAAGCTTGTAATAAATTTTTAATATGTGGATAGATGGTGGAAAGAATGAATAAAATACAAATGACAATAAATTCAGTAAATTACTAATTTGCAAATAATTATAATTTATACAGTAAAGACTATGTTACTATACATTGATATACATGTGTTTAATAAGTGTTTTAAATGATAGATATTATATTTAATGAAAGTATATGATAATCTTTTCATTTGCAAAAAGCTTCAGATTTATAGAAAATCATGAAGCTAGTACAGAAAGTTCCCATACACCCACATTCAGTTACCTTATCATTATAATCTTACATTAGTAAGGTATATTTTTCACAATTAATGAGCAAATATTGATACAGTATCATGAACCTAAGCCCATATTTTCCATCACTCATTTATCAGTTTGTCATACTGTGATAGTTCACATGTTGATATGAAGCTGGAAGCTATGCCACTGTTATTTAAAATACAAGCAGAGTAACCCATGGTAGACAGGTTCAGGGGAACTTCCACACTAAGACAGACTGCGAACAAGGACAGAGCCATCCAATTCTGAAAACATTGGCCACTGAAAACCTTATAGGATCAGTGAAACTCTAACCAATATAATACTGGAAAACTTTATGAATAGCCATGAAAAATTGTGATAGAAGATGAACTTCTCAGGTTAAAAGAACTCAAAATATGAATGGGGAAGAGTTGCGTCCTCAAAGTAGTAGTTGTTGTTGTTAGGTACCGTTGAGTCCACTCTGACTCATAATGACTTTATGTACAACAGAATGAAACTCTGCCCAGTCCTATGCCAGCCTCATCTGTCAGTTTGTTGTACTGTGGTGGTTCATGTGTTGCTGTGAGGCTGGAAGCTATGCCGTCAGTATTTAAAATACCAACCGGGTCACCCATGGTGGACAGGTTTCAGTGGAGCTTCCAGACTGAGATAGACTCAGAAGAAAGAAGAGGCCATCCACTTCTCAAAGTACAGGCCAGTGAAAACCTTATGAATAGCAGTGAAACACTGTCTGATATATTACCTCAAAGTAGAGTCAACTTTAATTACATGGTGGCATAAAGCTTTCAGAACCTTCATTTGCTGGTGGGGTAAGACTCAAAATGGAAACAAACAGCAGCAAACATTCAAGAATAATAATAACGTACAAAGTGTGAACCTAGGAAAACTGAAATTTTCCAAAAATGAAATGGAACACATAAAAATTGATATTTTGGCATTAATGAGCTGAAATGGACTGGTATTGGCCATTTTGAATCAGATAATCATATGGTCTATTACACCAGAATGACAAACTGGAAAGGTATCATGTAGCATTCATCATCAAAAAGAACATTTCAAGATCTATCATGAAGTACAATTCTGTCAGTGATAAGATAATATCCATTCATCTACAAGGAAGACCAGATAATACAACTATTATTCAAATTTATGCACCAATGACTAAAACCAAAGATGAGGAAATTTAAGATATTTACCAACTTCTACAGTCTGAAATTGTCCACACATGCAATCAAGATGCAGTAATAATTACTGGTGATTAGGATGCAAAAGTTAGAAACAAAGAAGAAGCATCAGTAGTTGGAAAATATGGCCTTAATGATAGAAATGGCTCCAGAGAGTTTCATGATAGAATTTTGCAAGATCAATGACTTATTCATTACAAATATCTTTTTTTAACAACATAAATGGTGAGTACAGATGTGGACCTCTGAGATGGAATACAGAGGAACCAAATCCTCTACATCTGTGGAAAGAGGCAATGGAGCAGCTCTTTATTAATGGTTAGAACACAGCTAGGAGCTGCCTGTGAAATAGACCTTCAATTGCTCATATGTAAGTTAAAATTGAAGCAGAAGAAAATTAAAACAAGTTCATGAGAGCCAAAATATTACCTCAATTTTATCCCACCTGAATTTAGAGACCATTTGAAGAATAGATTTGACACAATGAACACCAATGACTGAAGTCCGGATGAATTGTAGGATGACATCAAGAACACAGTACATGAGGAAAGCAAAACTTCATTAAAAAGACAAGAAAGGAAGAAAGGGCCAAAATGGATGTCAGAAAAGACTCTGAGCTTCCTCTCAAACAAAGAGCAGCTAAAGCACATGGAAGAAATGATGAAATAAAGAGCTGAACAGAAGATTTCAAAGGACAGCTTGAGAAGAGAAAGTAAAGTATTATAATGAATTGTACAAAGACCTGGAATTAGAAAAATGGAAAGAACATGCTCGACCTTTCTCAAGCTGAAAGGACTGAAGAAAAAAATCAAGATTGTACTTGCAATACTGAAGGATTGTATAGGCAAAATCTTGACCAATGCAGGAAGTATCAAAATAAGATGGAAGAAATACAGTCACTGTAAAAAAAGAATTGGTTGACATTCAACCAACTTAGGAGATATGATCAGGAACCAATGGTATTGAAGAAGGAAGTCCAAGCTACACTGAAGGAAATGATGAAAACATAAGGCTCCAGGAATCGACAGACTCATTGAGCTGTTTCAAGAAACAGATGCAGCACTGCAGGTGTTTACTTGTTCATGCCAAGATATTTGGAAGACAGCTACTTGGCCAACTAACTGCAAAAGATTCACATTTGTTCCCATTAAAAAGAAAGGTGATCCAAAAGTATCTAGAAAGATTATCCAAAACTATCATTAATATCGCATGCAAGTAAAATTTTGCTGAAGATAATTAAAAAATGATCGTCACATTATACTGACAGTAACTGCCAGAAATTCAAGCAAGATTCAAAAGAGGACATGAAACAAGGATATTATTGATGAGGTCAGATGGATCTTCACTGAAAGCAAATACCAGAAAGATGTTTACCTGAGTTCTATTGACTATGCAAAGACATTTGACTGTGTAGATAGTAATCGATTATGGATAACATTGCAAAGAGTAGGAATTCCAGAACACTTAATTGTACTCAGGAGGAATCTGTGTATAGATCAAGGGGCTATCATTCAAAAAGAACAAGGGGATAGGGAATGTCTTAAAATCAGGAAGGATATGTGTCAATTTTGTATCCTTTCACCATAATTATTCAATCTGTGTGATGAGCAAGTAATCCAATAAACTACTATATGAGAATGTAGAATCAAGATTGGGGATGGCTCATTAACAACCTGCAATATGCAGACAACACAACCTTGCTTGCTGAAAGTGGAAATGTCTTGAAGCACTTACTGATCATGATCAAAGACTACAGGGCTCAGTATGGATTACCTTTCAATATAAAGAAAACAAAAATCTTCATAACTGGACCAATAATCAACATCCTGATGAATGGAGAAAAGATTGTCAAAGATTGTCAAAGATTTCCTTTTACTTGGATCCACAATCAAAACCCATGGAAGTAACAGTCAAGAAATTAGATGATGTATTTCACTTGGCAAATCTGCTGCGAAAAAAAAATCCTATTTAAAATTTTAGAGAGCAAAGATATCACTTTGATAACTAAGTTAAGCCTGGCCCAAGCTGTGGTATTTTTGATCACTTCATATTCATGTGAAAGCTGGATTATGAATAAGAAAGTCTGCAGAAGAATTGATGCCTTTGAATTGTGGTATTGACCAAGAATACTGAAAATACCATGGACTACCACTAGAATGAACATAGCTGTCTTGAAAGAAGTACAACTGGAATGCTCCTTAGAAGTGAGAATGTCCAGACTTAGTCTCATCTTCTTTGGTCAGAAGGGACCATCCCTGAAGAAGGATATCATACTCAGTTAAGTGGAAGTTCAGTGAAAAAGGGAAGACCCTCAACAAGATGGACTGATATAGTGGCTGCAATGATGGGCTCAAGCATAGCAAGGATTGTGAGGATAATGCAGGACTAGGTAGTGTTTTGTTCTGTTGTACATGGTGTCATGATGAGTCAGAGCTGACTTGACCGCACCTAACAACAACAATAAGCTCATGTGCTACTCAAATTCCCATAACTTTTCCCTAATGTCCTTTTTCTGTTTCAGTATTCCATCCAGGATATCACATTATATTTAGCCATCATGTGTGGTAGTTAAGGTTACATGTCAATTTGGCAGGGCCATCTTTTTGAGTACTTCGTCAGCTGCATGTAGTTATTGCCCATGATGAGATTATAATCACCTCCATTGCCTAATCTGCTTTGAGCACCTAATCAATTCAAGGAGAGCTGCCTTTGGGATGTGGTCTGCTTCCAGTATGTATGATGAAATTTTGAGGAAAGTCTCTAGATTTTTAGAACATTTGGACCCTGCACTTGGCTGAGCCTCCATTTCCAGTTCCTGGACTTGAATAAGTGACCTTCCACATTGTATGTCAGTTTGGGGATTATAAGTGGCCTGCCATGTTGCCTGTTCTCTTGGGATTGTGCCATTTTACCTCCCCACCTTGGGTTCATGAACCTCAGCAGCCAGCAGCTGCCTGGGTTAGGAGATAAGAAGCAGAGTTGAAGCCCAAGTTCAAGGGGACTTCACTCAGCCCCTATAACTGGCACCCTGAATTCGAACTTCTTGACTCCTAAACTGTAAAAGGATGAATTCCTATTTGGCAAAGCCATCTGCTTGTGGTATTTCTGTTACAGCAGCACTAAAGAACCAAGATGTCACATCTCCTTACACTCTTGTTGGCAGGGATATTTTCTTAGACCCTTCTTGTTTTTGATTATTTTGACAGTTTTGAAGAATATGGTAATGAATTTGGTGGAATGTCTCCAGTTGGAATTTGTTTGCTTTATTTTCTTGATTGGGCTGGGATTATGTGTTCTGGGAGGATGATCACAGAGTACAGAAATTCACAGATATTCCCTGTTGGAAAGTTAAAAAAAAAAAAAAAAAAAAGCAGGATGAACTACCTTGCCTCTTTGCATATGACCAGACTAAACCAAACTCCCTGCTACCATGTTGATTGTGACACATCACAACCCCCACTGAGTTTCCAAGGCTATAAATCTTTACAGAACCAGACTGCCTCATCTTCTGCAGAGTAGCTGGTGAGTTCAAACCACCAAACTTTTGTTAGCAACCAAATGCCTTAACCACTATACCACTAGAGATCATTTTGCATATGACAGAAAGGTTAATAAATAGGAGGTAAAGACATACCTGAACCACAATATTTTGTTTCTAGATGTTACCAGTCCTGTATTTAGGAATATACTTCCAGAAATTTTAAATATGAGCCACTTCTTCAAGTATTTTAGTAGTTAAATCCTTTAACTTGTAATTTTCTCCACTCTATACCTAACACACTAACATAGGGAGATTACTACCATCCATATTCATTTTAATGGAGGCTAGTGGTGATTTACAAAGAGCTCAGGTGGTGCAGTGGTTAAGGCATTTGTCTACTAACCAAAAGTTTGGTGGTTTGAACCCAGCAACTACTCTGCAGAAGAAAGATGAGGCAGTCTGCTTCTGTAAAGATTTACAGCCTGGAAAGACCTATGGAAGTTGCTATGAGTTGGAATCAACTTTAAGGTAATGAGTTTTGTTTGGTTTTTTGGAGTGGGGATTTGGAAGCTAAAAGATATCTGAAATTGCTTGCACCAAGGTTATTCTCATTAACAAAATATATGGTTGTAGACATGTAGGAGCAGCACTGTTTACTGCTTACCGTGTTTGGAATTAGAGTTGGATCTTTTAGTGTTTGCTTGGGTGTCTTTGTGAAGAATTTTGTGAGCTAAAGGCAATTGCTGTAAGTACTATAAACATTGGCCTGATGAAGGAGAATTACTTTATAGTTGTAAGCTCAAAAGGAATAAATATATACAAGCAATACATGCATTTCTGCTTATTAGTACAAACCAACTGTTAATGTGACAGGAAAAGCTAAAGTATATAGAGCTGACACTGTTCAGCCCATGGCTACATTTTTGAAGGACAAATGCAATTGATAGAAATAGAGACTACAAGTAAAGAGCAATACTTCAATCATAAGGCTAACAGATTCCTTGGAATGACCCCTTAATGGGGTACACATTTGTCTCTGTCATTTTACATTACCTCTGCTGGCTAAAAAGGTATTTATCTTTCTGATTATTACTATGAATCAATTCTTAAACAGCTCCTGCAGTACAGGATGAGAAGAAAATGCAGCTCTAACAATAATAATAGAAAAATAACTCACAGTCCCAGGAGCCAGGACACTTTGTCCTAACCTGACCTCTGCTACTGATCTGGCTTTGGGAACCTGACCAAGCCTTTACATTTCCCTGGTACCTGCATCTCTAAAAAGCAGAGATGAGAATGGACTTGATAGATCATCCAGAAAAGCGAAGCATGATTCTAAATTGAGTAGCTTAGAGCTATGGGGAATACAGAGTTACCACTGGAAACTACCAGAAAAGTGACCTCATTTCTGGGTAGGCAAAACTCTGGGGCACTGATCCTTGAGTGAGAGGCATGAGGTACACTCATTCTTAAAAATACAATGTTAAGGAAAAAGTTACAAAAGATAATAGAATAATTACCATTTAACAAAACAAAAACAGTACATAGAAATATATTTAGACCAAGAGATGGCTATATTCAGGAAAGCCACACTAATAAAGCATCATATAACTATACTATCCTCTTGTCCTTCAGATGGACAGATGGATTCCCTGGAAGCTGCTGCTAGTTTCTACTAAGGGGTTTGAATTTATTGGATGGTTGATCTTCAGAGCTCCAGCTGCACAAAATTCTCAGCTGAAACCTCTGTGGTCAGCTTGTTATGTTCATATGATTAATACACTTCAAGCTTCTCTGCCAATTTGTAGCTACATATTTTTTGATTAAAGCTGTGTTGAAATCACATGTCAGCTGCCAACCTATTTTACAATCAGCTTGTAAAGTTCTCACTACTAGAGCATTTTTTTCCCCTGTGAGAACACATAAGAGCTACAATTTGCAACCATGAGACCTATCATTTAAGACATTTGCATTTATTGAAACCAGAAGGTGTAATTTCCCCTGAAAATAAGTTCAGTTCTAGGTCATCGTTTTCTTTGAAAAAATTCTATTGATCAGCCAACAGATAACAATGGGGCTTCTAAACACTGTAAATGAAGTCAATGCTGAGCCAAGACTATAAGGAACTTTAAGGCCTAGTACTCAAACATGTAAGGCAACCTATGATTCATATCTCTGCAAACGACTTCACTCATAGTTCAGAAAATAACTGTCAGTTGAACAGCCACTTTTTTGGCCCTTGCCCAATATACAAAAGTCAAAGACTTGTTCCATTCAGAGCCTGTGTGTCTATCTTCTTTTTCTAAGACTTGGTTTGTAATATGTTTGTAACCCCTGCTTCCCAAATCACAAAAGAAAGCATGCAATTCTTGAAATATGATGGAAAGTCATGGAACAATTTCAGCTTTCCCCAATTCAAGCCAGGCTCTATTTGTTATAGATTCATTTGGTAGACATAATTCTACCTGTGGTACTTGTTCCCTGAATTCTTCTAGTCATATAAGATACTACTTAAGAGTAGATGATTCAACAACTTTCTCATTTCATTAATTCTCACCATCAGAGAATTCTCTACTATAATTAACCTCACTTTTCAAGTACCAGTGTCAGCACATTCCTGTGGTTGTAGGCTCAGCTGAGAAGGGGACGTATCATTGTCCTTTTGATAATAAACTTCATCCACTTGAATGTCCTGTAAGCCCATTATAATTCCTATAAAGTATGATACAGTCAGCTTGCTAAAACAAAGTGATGGGTTTTCCCTTTATTTGTTAAGTATTCTTCATAAGGCCAAGATTATTGCCTGCTGAAAGAGATTAGAAGCTAATGTATAATTAATTTTTAGTTGAATATCCAAATGTAGCTAAATATTTTATGTTATATTGCTTTTTATCTCTTTATATTTATCCATATAATATTTTACTTTTTAATTAGAAATTATTTTATTTTTATTATTGCCTAGAAAATAAAAATAGCTTTATTTTCCTAATTAACAAATATTGTTGTTATGTTGTTAGGTGCCATCAAGTTGGTTCCAACTCATAGCAACCCTCCGTACAACAGAATGAACCATTGCCTGGTCCCTCACCATCCTCACAACCTTTGCTATACTTGAGCCTATAGTCGCAGCCATTGTGTCAATCCATCTTATTGAGGGTCTTCACCTTTTGTACTGACCCTCTACTTCACCAAGCATTATATCCTTCTCCAGGGATTTATCCTTTCTGACAACATGACCAAAGTACCAGACACAAAGTAAGTCTGTCCATTCTTGCTTCTAAGGAAAATTTCTGCTGTACTTCCTCTAAGACAGATTTGTTTGTTCTTCTAGAAGTCTATTGTACATTCAGTATGCTTCACCAACACCATGATTCAAATGCATCAATTCTTCTGTGGTCTTCTTTTTTCACTGTCAAGCTCTGACATGCTTATGAAGCTATTGAAAATAATATGGCTTGGATCAGGTACACTTTCATCCTCAAAGTAACATCTCTGCTCTTAAACACTTTAAAGAATCTTTTGCAGTAGATTTGTCCAATGCAATATGCTATTTGATTTCTTGACTGCTGAATGTTGTGCTGTTAAGTTGCCTCCTACTCATAGCTACCCTGTGCACAACAGGATGAAACGCTGCCCAGTCCTGTGCCAGTCCCATGATCCTTGCTATACCTGAGCCCATCATTGCAGCCACTGTATCAGTTCACCTTGTTGAGGGCCTTCCCATCTTTCATTGACCCTCCACTTTACCAAATATGATATCCTTCTCCAGGGAATTGTCCCTTCTGACAACATGACCAAAGTAGGTGAGATGAAGTCTGGCCATTCTCATTTCCAATGAGCATTCCAGTTGCACTTCTTCCAGGACAGACTTGTTAGTTCTTTTACCAGTTCATGGTACTTTCAGTATTCTTCCCCAACATCAAAACTCAAAAGCATTGACTCTTCTTCCATCTTCTTTACTCATTGTCCAGCTCTCACATGTGTATGAAGAGATTGAAAATACCATAGCTTGAGTTAGGCTCACTTTAGTCTTCAAGGAGATATCTTTGCTCTTCAGTAATTGAAAGAGGTCTTTTGCAGCAGATTTTCCCAATGCAACATGTCATCTGATGTCTTGACTGCTTCTTCCATTGGTGTTGATTGTAGAACCAAATAACATGAAGTCTTTGACAACTTCAATCTTTTCTCCATTTATCCTGATGCTGCTTATTGGTTTAGTTGTGAGGATTTTGTTTTCTTTATATTGAGATGTAATCCATACTGCAAATTGTATTCTTTAATCTTGATGAGTAAATGTTCCAAGTCATCCTCACATTCAGTAAGCAAAGTTGTGTCATCTGTGTATCTCAGGTTGTTAATGAGTCTTCCTCCAAATCTGATGCCACATTCTTCTTCATATAGTCCAACTTCTCAGATTATTTGCTCAATACACACACTGAATAAGTATGGTGAAAGGATACAACCCTGATGCACTACCTTCCTGATTCTAAACCATGCAATGTTCCCTTGTTCTGTTCTAACAACAGCCTCCTGGTCTATTTACAAGTTCCTTGTGAGTACAATTAAATGTTCTGGAATTCCCATTATTTTCAATGTTATCCATCATTTATTATGATCCACACAATCAAATGCTTTTGCATATTTAATAAAACAGAAGTAAAGATCTTTCTGGTATTCTTTGCTTATAGCCAAGATTCATCTGACATCAGCAATGATATCCTTTATTCCACATCCTCTTTGGACTGCTGACTATATTAATGAATATAATGTATACTAAAGTAGAAAAATCAAGAAGTATAAAAATTGTAGAGAAGAAAATATAAGGCATTTTAATTCTATCAGCTAAGAGGCAAACACCACTAGCATTTTGGTGGATAATTTTTGTAGAGCTCTTTCTGAACAGTAATATAAAACATATTAATTGTAAATGCATATGATTATACTATAAAAGGTTTTAGATTACCTGCTTTTTCACTTAAAAGCTTATAATTTTCTGATTTTAATGGATATATCATATCTGCTATAGATTATTTTTATACAAACTCTTAAAGAACATTTAGGTTATTTCCATATTGATGCCATTATACATATCATTGAAATAAACTACTTTACAAATGCTTAGAAATATCAAATATTCATTGAATATTTACTATCTGATAGAGTTAATTATTTATCATTAATTTAATCTTTAAAAATGTGATGAATTTTCTTAAATTCTTGGACTTGGACCTCTTCACTCACATGATATATGCCTATAATTAATTTTAAATAAAAATTTTTCTCAAAGTATTTCCAGTAAATTCCAAACTTTTTTTTCCCAAACTAAGAACAAAGTAACATTCTTGATCCTACATTTACCCAAATATCTACTTTAGCCACTTTATCTGATATTTGCCTCCATACTTCTAAGTCATATAACTGTACTGCTGTTTTTTAATTTATAAATTTCAGAAATAATCTAATGACTTTCTATTATGGTGAATACAGAATTATTCATTTTTTTGTTTTGTTTTTAATTTTATTTTGATTTGGGTGAAGATTTACAGAGTAAATTCACTTTTCATACAGCAGTTCACATATACTTTCTCTCATGTCATTGACCAAAATTTAC
>NW_006922055.1:2275085-2275657 GCF_000298275.1 Orycteropus afer afer | reverse complement strand
TGACTGCTAATCAGAAGGCTGGCGGTTCAAACCCACCAGCCACTCCTCGGAAGGAAGATTGGGCAATCTACATCTGCAGTGATATTGCCTTGGAAACTCAAAGGGTCACTATGAGTCGGATCCAACCTAATGGCAGTGAGTGAGTGAGTGAGTGAGTGAGTGACTACATAACTAGACATTGTGCTTGGCATTTTATACAAATTATTTCATTTCATACCTACAGCTACCTTTCATAGTTCTATGCATATACCTATTTTGAAGCAGTATAACAGAGTGATTAAAATCATAGAAACATAAACCATAAGTAAATAAATAAATAAAACACCAAGCCCATGGCTATCAAGTCAGTTCCTACTCATAGCAACCCTATAGGGCAGAATTAAACTACCCATAGGGTTTCCTAAGCTGTAATCTTTCCAGAAGTAGACTGCCACATCTTTCTTCCACATAACAGCTGGCATATTCAAACTGCCAAACTTTTGTTTAGCAGCCGAGTACTCTAACCACTGTACTACCAAGGCTCCTTATAATAGCATGTTGTTGTTAAGTGCCGTCGAGTCGTTTCCGACTCA
>NW_006922055.1:2271615-2274235 GCF_000298275.1 Orycteropus afer afer | reverse complement strand
TTTAGCTACTCTCCATTCAAGGGGAAGTTTCAGAGTCTCTTCTGTCATCCATTTTGGTCTTCTCTTCTTTTGTTGTCTTTTTAGTGACCTCTTGCTTTCTTCTTGCATGATATTCTTGATGTCATCCCACAATTCATCTGGTTTCCGGTCATTGGTGTTCAATGCATCAAATCTATTCTTTAGATGGTCTCTACATTCAGGAGGGATATATTCTAGATCATATTTTGACTCTTGTGGACTTGTTTTAATTGTCTTTAACTTCAAGTGGGTTATGTCTTATTTAAGGTTGTATTCTCAAAATCTATCATAAGCTCAAGAGATATGATAAATCAGTGATTGTTAACTGAACTGTGTAATTATTATGTGTTGGGTATTAAGGCAGATACTAAGTATAGAGAGAGGAAATCAAGACATCATCCTGGGAGTTTAATCCCAGTAGAGTAAATTTAAAGAAATAAAATACAAATGACTACAGTGTTATGACTTGATTATCAACAAAATTGATATTTTTTTTTCCATTAGTGACTTTATTGCTATTTACAAACTGAATGAAGGAATTGGAAAATAATAATAATAATAATAATAAAATTATATAAATAAGGCACCAAGAATTGATGGAATATCCATTGAGATTGTTCAACAAACAGATGCAGTGTTGGAGGTGCTTACTCGTTTATGTCAAGAAATTTGAAAGACAGTTACTTTGCCAAACCAACTGGAAAGAGATCCATATTTACACCTATTCCAAAGAGAGTTGATCCAAACGAATGCAGAAATTATTGAGCAATACCATTAATATCACAAACAAGTAAAATTTTGCTAAAGATAATTCAAAACCAGTGACAGCAGTACATGGACAGGAAACTTCCAGAAATTTAAGCCAGTTTCAGAAGAGGACATGGAACGAGAAATACTATTGCTGATGTCCAGTGGATCTTGGTTGAAAAAAAAGAACACCAGAAAGATATCTACCTATGTTTTATTGACTATGCAAAGGCATTTGAATATGTGGATCATAACAAATTATGGATAATATTTTGAAGAATGGGAATTCCAGAACATGAGGAACATGTACACAGACTAAGAAACAGTCATTAGAAGAGAACGAGATGATATTAAGTGGTTTAAAGTCAGGAAAGATGTGTATCATGTTTGTGTCCTTTCACCATATAGTAATTCAATCTGTATGCTGAGTAAATAATCTTAGAACCTGGACTATATGTAGAAGAATGCAGCATCAGGATTGGAGGAAGACTTATTAACAACCTGTGATACGCAGATAACACAATCTTCTAGTTGAAAGTGAAGATGACTCGAAGCACTTACTGATAAAGATCAATGACTACTACAACCTTTGTATAGAATACACCTCCAGAAAAAGAACAAACATTGTACAATTGTACAGTTAAGCAACATTATAATAAATGGAGAAAAGATTGAAGTTGTTATGGATTTCATTTTACTTGGATCTACAATCAACACCCATGGAAGCAGCAGTCAAGAAATCAGACATTGTATTGAACTGGGCATATCTGCAAAAGACCTCTTTAAAGTGTTAAAAAGCAAAGATATCACTTTGAAGATAAGGTGTGCCTGACCCAAACCATGGTATTTTCAATAGTCCCATATGCATGTGAAAGCTGAACAATGACTAAGAAATACTTCAAAAGAATTGATGCATTTGAATTGTGGTATTGTTGAAGAATACTGAAAATACCATACACTTCCAGAAGAAGGAATAAATCTCTCTTGGAAGATGTAGAGCCAGAATACTCCTTAGACATGAGAATGGCCAGAGTTTGTCCCAAATACTTTGGTCATTTTTTCAGAGGATATCAGGCTTGGTATAGTAGAGGGTCAGCAAAAATGGGGAAGACCCTCAATGAGATGGATTGACACAGTGGCTGCAACAATGGCTCAAGCAAAGTAAATATTGTGAGGATGGCATAGGACTGGGTAGTGTTTTGTTCTGTTGTACATAGGGTTGTTAAGAGTCAGAGCCTACTCAACAGCACCTAATAACATAAACTGACATTAATTGAAAGAAAATTGTGCCAAATTCCCAGAGATGGTCTTTTAAGCAAGAGTTAACAATATTTATTAATCCCTTTATTTTGCATTCTTCATAACAATAAAAGTTTCACTTCTGGTTTTTTTTGGGGGGGTTATCATTCTTAATAGCTTAGAATTAAGAAAATGAAAACAAATATATCTCTGCTAAAGAGCTGCTCAGAAGATTTTGCTTTTCAAAGAACAATTGACTAAGGGTAAATAAATTAACTTAGATTTTAGACCAAACTTTACATCAAAAGGGAGAGAGTTGAATGACATTTTCTTCACAACAACCTCCTGCTTAAAAATTCTAGGACAGCTTGAGTGATGATGGGTCTTGGGGAATATCTATTAAAATTGATAAGAGAATTTGAGAAGAATATTTGGTCCAGGTGTTTAAATATTAGTGATAGATAGGCTGGCATTTGGAGCTGTAAGGTAACCTGCGATTTAATATAAACTTGGATTTTCTAAACATTATTGAATAAAAATAGTTTTGTTGCTTGTTAAGATTTTCTGATTCTACAAAATTCCTCTCTGAGATATGACCTGAATATAACCAGAATTT
>NW_006922055.1:2256954-2271165 GCF_000298275.1 Orycteropus afer afer | reverse complement strand
GTTTAGGACTATGTTAACAGTGATGATTTCAAATGTGCCTACAAAAGATTCTCACAATCTTAATTCAGTGGAATTGTTAAATCTAACTTGCATTAATTTATTCAGCTATTTTTTGAAAATCTAGTACATGTCAAGTAATGTTCTAGGCATTTTTACCCATGCTACCTTGTATATATTTCACAATATTCCAAGATGGGTATTGCTACCACCATTTTTTTACTGAGGAAACTGAGGATCTGATTGATGGAAGGACTTTTGCAAGTTCTGTAGCAGCTAGTGGGAGATGGAATTGGAATGCTTGTCTAGATTTGTCTGAGTTCACAAATCCCTTTTTCCCAAAGCTCTTTTTTATTTCACCATAATAGTTATCTAAGTTACTGATTATAGAATAGTATGATATACTCAGGGACACACATAAGTATAAGATGTGTTTTTCTATATAAAGCCTTGAAATAGCTGGAGAGATGATATACAAACATGCTTGAAATATTAAATAAACAATTGATGCTAAAATACAATTAAAAACCAAATGAAATTTATTTCTGAGGAGGTAAACATCACTGGCAACTGCAGTGAGCAGTCTATAAAGACTCCACAGAGCAGGAGAGCATTACGATGGATGTGGAGGATTAGATAAGAAGCAGAGAGCAGAGCAGGTGGGAGCTGTTCAGCAGGGTGGTGTGAAAATAGGAATCAGCATGGCATATCCAGGGAATAGTTAGTAAACAAATTTGGCATGATTCAGAAAATTTATGCTGCAAACTGGACAACATTTAAGTGATATTAACCAGAAGTCACAAACTAGTATCGTCCAGGCTGATTAGGATCCACAGAAGCCCATACAGTGGCTCTGAGGGAGAAAGATCTAGTAATTTGCTTCCATAAGGATGGATGTGGTAGTTCTAGATTTCACATGGGTTTACTGTGCATCAGAATCAACCCAGTGGCACCCAACTATAAGAACACCTTGCTCCTGAGCATTTAATTTTGTTATATCAGTATTAGTAGTCTTCAACAGCAATTGGTTACAGTAGAAGATATTTTATCTAATTCCAAGAGGATCTAATAATACTAAAATAATACTGTGTTATTGTTGTTAGGTGCCATTGAATTGGCTCTAACTCATAGCAACCTTGTGTATAACAGAACATAACACTACCTGGTCCTCTGCCATCACAATTAATTGCTATACTTGAGCCTATTTTTGCAGCCACTCCTTGGGTCAATATGAGTCAAATCGACTCAACGGCAGTGAGTGAGTGCCAGTCTATCCCATTGAGAGTATTTCTTTTTTTCACTGACTCTGTACTTTACCAATGTCCTTCTCCAGAAACCGGTCCCTCCTTTTGTTTTGTTTTCTTTTAACCTTTTATTGTGACTTGAGTGAAACTTTACAGATCAAATTGGTTTTCCGTTCAATTGTTCTTCCATGTTTTGTTGGATGACATTGAATAAAATGTCCACAATGTAACACTGCTCTTCTCACTTCCTTCCTGAAGTTACCATTTACATTTGTCCTTCTTTCCTATCCATTCCTGCCTTGGGAGTAGTCTCTCCTGATAACATGTCCAAAATACATGAAACAAAGTCTCACCATCCTCACTTCCAAGGAGTATTTTGGCTATACTTCTTCCAAGACAGATTTGTTTGTTCTGACATATATGGTATATTCAATATTCTTCACCAACATCATAATTCAAAGTCACCAATTTTTCTTCTAGGAGCTCTGATGATGTAGTGCCTAAAGCATTTGATTGCTAACCAGAAGGCTGGCAGTTCAAACCCACCAGCCACTCCTAAGAAGGAAGGTTGGGTAATCTACTTCTGTAGTGATACTGCCTTGGAAACCCAAGTAGGGGTCACTATGAGTCAGATCCGACTCAATGGCAGTGAGTTTATTATTATTATTATTATTATTATTCCTTATTTAGCTTTCATATGCATATGAGCCAGCTGAAAATACAATGGCTTGAGTCAAGTGCACCTTAGTCCTCAAAGTGACATCTTTACCTTTTAACACTTCAAAGAGGTCTTTTTCAGCTGATTTGCACAAAACAATATGGCATTTCATTCCTTGACTGCTGCTTCCTTGAGGGTTGATAGTGAATTCAAGTAAAATTAAATTCTTGACAACTTCAGTATTGTCTCTGCTTATCATGATGTTGCTTATTGGTTCAGATGTGAAGATTTTTCGTTTTCTTTATGTTGACATGTAATGCATACTGATGGTGGTATGGTATAGTCCATCTTGAAGGCTGTAGTCATCTCTTTGTCCCACTATGATGGCTTGCCTGTTGTTGTGATGTTAGAAGCTATGCCGTTGGTGTTTCAACCAAAAACAATCAGGATAACCCATGGTGGGTAGGTTTCAGCAGACCTGACAGACTAAGACAGACTAAGAAGAAGGATATGGCAATCTACTTAAAAAAAATCACCAGTGAAAACCTTATAAAGTGCAGTAGAACATTGTTATAGTGCAGGAAATGAGTCCCTTAGGTTGAAAGATACTTGAACTCAACTGGGGAAGAGCTGCCTCCTTAAAATAGAGTTGACTTTAATGATGTGGATGAAGTAAAGCTTTTGAAACCTTCATTTTCTGATGTGGCATGACTCAAAATGAGAAGAAACAGCTGCAAACATCCATTAATAATTGGCACATATAGTTACAGATATAATAATCCTTATATTTTATTATAGATTACTATATATAAAATATATTCACCAATGTAATTTCATTTGCAATATAAAATTGAATCTTTCTTTTCATACATTTCAGAATATAAGGACTTAAGTTTAATCAAATTTTTTTTTCTACACTTCATTTTCTGTTCTTAATTAATATGTAGATCAATAAATGGCTAAGTCAAAAACTCGCATTGAATTTGAATAGATATGCTATTTCTACATTTATATTAAGCACTCAATTAATGTTACTTGAGTGATTAAGTAAATAAATGAATAGAAAAGTGAATGAATGGTTTGAAAAGTGTTCTTGAAGGCTGGCAAGAATTCAGCTAGACTTTTAAGGATGGGTGTTTTTATAGAAAGGCAGATAAAAGGCATTCCAGACTGTGATGCAGCATAAGTGAAGGTACAATGCCAAGAACAAAAAGTGCATGAGTATATTCAGATTGATGTATGGTTTAAGGAGTCAGAGGAGTAGTGATAAATAAGTTCAAACCAGGAAGTTTGGGCTAGGTCAGAGAGGACCTTAAAAACAAGTTTAAGCAATATAGACTGACATGGTAGACACTAGAACATTAAAGATTCCTAAGAAATGATAAAGATGATATTCAAATAATATTGATATGAAAGTGGTAGAATAAATACATTGACCTGGGAAGAAACTAGAAGCAAGACAGAAGAATACTGAGATTTGGCACAGCTTAGCAAGAGACTAGATATAGGTGATAGCAGTAAAAAAGAAAATGATTGGCTGATTTCAAAGGAAAAACATAATGAATTTGTGAAGAGCAGAATGAAGGGTGGAGATTCAAAGGAAGATTTTATGTTTTAGTCACTGTCTGTGTTTTCCAATGTGATGTTTACTGATATTACACTTCTTAAGATTTTCACTCAAGGAAATAGAGAATATGGATATGATAAATTTTTACCTTCCTGGAGTATGTAAATCTGTACTTAAAAGCTTAGAATACTATTTCTAGTAGATGGAAGATCATCTCAAATTATTAAGAACTCTTATCTGCAATGAAAATCAAGACTCAGGTAGGCATAGTTGTAATTGAGGGTTGGGAATGGTCTATTACAGTGCCATTTGTTTATTAAAGAAAAACGTAACAGAATACTTAATAGATCATACTGAGCTATTTAGCACTATTTCCTGCGAGAGTTAGACCAAACTGAATGGCTGACCAAATGCTATTTAGATTTCCATATATTATGGACAGTGCAAAGTTACCTTAAAAAATTGCTAAAATATTCATCCAAACATTTAAAATTCTAATTCCAACATCTAATCTTACTGCAATTCTCAATGTTGAGTTTCATCTAAATCAAAGATTTGCCTTGGGAGCTTTTCAAATATGCCAGTGCTCAGATCCCATCCCAAAATAATTATATCAGAGTATCTGAAGGAGAAACCTGAGCATTAGTATTTTTTCAAAGCTCCCAAGATGATTCCAATATGCAGTGAGGCTTAAGAATCATTGGTCTAAATGGTATCCAAATTACTTTTCAAAGGCAATAACAAGTAATAAGTCAAAATATCATGTTGTAGAGAAAAATCCATACCAGTGCTTATATTTTCTATGAGTCATCCTCATACTTTTACTTTAGAAGAGTAACCTAAGTTTGAGACTTGCAATACTCAATCTACCTGAAGACTAGAAAGAGTTTAGTTTCAGTGTCAATAATAATAATTATGATAATGTTATATATATTTGCACAGTAATGTACAGTTCCCAAAGCATGCATTTATTTTTTTTAAGACTTACTTTTCTTATCATACAGATGTGCTTCTATTCACCTAGAGACATGCTGAAGCACAGAAATCTGTGACCAGAAATTAAACTTACTTGTAGAAGCATTCATGTTAAGAAATGCATCTGGAACCAAGTAGCTTAAAATTGCAGATGAGTCAACAAATGCACAGGAAACAAAATCTTACCTCCTGTACTCATTTTTGATAGATGGACTTATCTGTTTATCATGCTTTTCCTCATTCTCTAACAATGTATTTTACTGTTATGTAATGATAGTTTCAAGACTTGCTCAATTGGACAGTTCAATTAGTACTTCTATGCACAAAGCAGATCCATGTAAAACTAAATTTTCAACAAGTTTACTGTGTTAGACTGGATTCTCTAGAGAAACAAAACCAGTAAAGCTTATATATATGTATATAGAGAGAAATTTATCTTAGGAAAATGGCTCACACACTTATGGAAGCTGGCAAGTCCAAAGTTCCTGGATCAAGCGTCAAGCTGGAGGCTTTTCCTGACTCTTTCAGCCTCAGGGGCCGAGGAGCTCAAGGTTGGCAGGCAGTACACTGGCTGTTGACTCCAATGAATGATGAATCCAAGATCTTCAGCCCGAATGGTGGATTGTTCACTCACGGACAGTTGTAGGCAGCACAACAGAATCCCGATCCACAGAAGAATGTCTCTTTTCCCAGGATGTCCATATATATACTGAAAGCAGGCCACATCTCTAGGAAAACTACTTTTCAACAGATTGGCTGCTCAAAACATAATCATCTGATCCCATCATGGGAATAACCACATCACAACAGCTTAAACCACAGAGAATTGTGGTTCAGCCAAGTTGACACACAGCTCCAACTATCACATTTACATTTGGAAAAATGACATCAAAAACAATACTACTCTATTGTCTACTCAATTTCAATAGAGTTATGCTATAGAATTGAAAAGAAAGCATCCTACCAAGCCTAGCAAGTCAAATTTGATAGCACTTCAGGAAGATTATTTATTGGTTACTAAGTTCTAGTCTCACTTCTTCCACTCAATTTCCCTGGGCCTCTGTTATCAAGTCAGTATTGATTGTGGCTCTAAAAATCTGCTAGCATTAACTCTAAAAATCTATATGTTCTGAAATAAGCTGCAATAATTTCTTATAAGCTATTCAAATGATCTTTCTCTATATGAGTGATTTTTAAAAATCTTATTATGTTTATCTTGTTGTGGAACATGAGAAAGGTAGAAGTTGGATTGAGATATTTTAAAATAGGAGCTTCTGAGATGAGGCATGTAGGCAGAAATGATATTTCACCACCTACCAGTGCAATGTGGGCAGGTAGCCATTTTTAGTTATGATAATTATGACACTTTTTAATCATTGTAATAGCACAACAAAGAATTATATTTTGTTTAGTTTATAAGGAAGCAGAAAGAGATCAAATTTAAAATATTCATAATTTTTTAAATCCTGGAGATTTTAGATATACAATATGTCAATGGAAAAACTCTAGTGCTATTTATGAGGTATTGCTGTTTGCAGTCAAATATCATGTTGCTGGGCAATGGAGAATGTTCTTCAATCAGATTTGTAAACAAGAAGCAAGGAGAAGTAACGCTACTGAGAAAAAGCAAGCATCAGGAGAACACATGGAAAGTGCTAGGGATGGAGAGAGGGAAAGCACCATCATTCATGGAACCAACAAAGAAGTCAGCCCACACTTTGTGGCAGCAGACTCTTCTATCACAATCATTTAATAAAGACTCGGAACCCTAATAATATATACTTAAATAATCTGCTTGAATAAGTATAATATTAAATAAATGTATTGCCAAAGACTGAAATGTCTATAATATGGGCCCTGAAACAAGATATTACGAGACAAGAGATGTGGGATGCCCTAAGAAGTTTCTAGTTATACTGGTTAAAAGATTACAACTATTACTTGGTATCAAAACTAGTATGATATCT
Organism: Orycteropus afer afer; assembly: GCF_000298275.1. Lineage (NCBI taxonomy): Eukaryota > Metazoa > Chordata > Mammalia > Tubulidentata > Orycteropodidae > Orycteropus > Orycteropus afer. The sequence goes on along the minus strand of NW_006922055.1, from coordinate 2,264,757 downwards.
TAACATTTTGTACACCATTTGTAATTGTGTTGTCATTTGCCATCAAGTTGATCCCAAATATATATATTTCCCATGGGTTGGAATTGACTCGATAGCAACCAACAACGAAGATAGATGGTTAGCTAGCTAACTAGCTAGCTAGATAATGGAGGGATGGATGGAAGGATTGATCGATAGTAGGTAGGTAGATAGAGAGATAGATAATTTACTACATCCATTTCTCAGTAGATTAGTTATTTTCCACAGATAGAGGACTTTATAAAACAGAATATTTTTAGTAAAAAACTGAAAATAACAGTTTTCAAAATAGTACAAAATGAAGATTTCAGACATGTAATATATGTAAATATGTGAACTAAAAAAAAAAAACAAACTTACTACTGCCAGCTTGGATCTGACTCATAGCGACCTCTCCTTAGGTTTCCAAGGCGGTATCACTATGGAAGTAGATTGCCCATCTTCCTTCCGAGGAGTGTCTGGTGGGTTTGAACCGCCAGCCTTCTGGTTAGCAGTCAAGTGCCTTAGGCACTACACCACCAGAGCTCCTGAATATGTGAAATGTAATGTTAAAAAATATATGGTTACTTTAAGAAACATAGAGATTATGTGTCTTTAAGAATTAGACTCAAACAGACCTTCAAACCACCGAGATGTCATTTTATTGCTTACATCCTTCCTAAACTCTAATTAATATTCTCCCCTTTGGTACAGCCCTAGGACATACAAAATTGTGGACTTGAAAATTCTTTTTGAGCAGATCTGAAAAAACAAGATGAGCTTTGGCTTATTTCTATCAGTGCTACTCGTACTTAAAATCAAAGGGCTGGCAGACAGCTGGGACAGGCAGATTAAGATATACCAAATCTAGGCAGTTCCCCAGATCTAGTGGTCTAGTGACATTTGTTGTTGTTGTTGTTATGTGCCATCAAGCCATACCAGACTCATAGCGACCCCTCCTTGGGTTTCCGAGGCAATATCACTACGGAAGTAGGATTGCCCAACCTTCCATCCGAGGAGTGGCTGGTGGGTTTGAACCGCCAGCCTTCTGGTGAGCAGTCAAGTGCCTTAGCCACTATGCTACCAGAGCTCCCTAGTGACATTGGATACAGTTATTGTATGATATTTGCATACCAAAATAATTAATGTATTAAAATTTTAGTAATCAATTTCTTAGAATATAATGTACATTGGGAAGAAAGATATGAAATCAAGAAAAAATGCATAATAGAAAATAAAATTAAGTATTCTAGTTGAGATGTATAAATACTAATATTTTAAGAAATTTTTCAGAGAGCAGCAGATAGTTGTAATAGATTACCTTTTTTAAAATTAAATTTTATGATATTTGCTCTAAAAAGAGTGATAGCAGTACAGACATTTGTGTGAGATCTAACTTTTAACTCAGTGAAAATCTGAAAGGAAGAAAAATCCCTGGGCTGATTGGAAGGAATGATCTGCTGCCTTCTCATTTTTGTTGAGTCCTGTGGCAGTTATGTTTGTGTGTCATCTTGGCTGGGCCTGGTTGAATGGCTGAGCAGCTGGCAGTATTTATTCCCCATGATGAGACTGGCAATCAACTCCGTGGTGTGATCTACCACAAGCAGCTGAGTAGCTGCTTTTGGGATGTGGTCTGCTTCCTGTATATAAGGAGAAGCCTTGAGAATGGTCTCTAGCTTATGGCATGCTTGGACCTTGCATGTAGCTGTGGTGTCATTGCTCAGCATCCTGACATGCTCTGCTGACCTTGGGATTTACAATGGACTTAAGTTAATGGCCTGCCATGTGGTTTGGTAACATCGGGACTGTGCCTTTTTACTTGTCAACCTTGGGGCTTCTCAGCCTCAGCAGCCAGCAGCTGTCTGAGTGAAGAAACACCTCTAGCTCCAGTGGGCTGGGAGCAGGAGGCAGAGCTGGACCCCAAGGTTGAAGGGCTTTCACCCAGTCCCTAGAGCCTGGCACTTTGCACTTGGACTTAAAGCCTCCAAATAGTAAGAATAAACTTTTGTTTGTTCAGGCCATCCCATTTGTGGTATATTTCTTGTCAGGGCGGCACTAGGTAACCAGAACAAGTCCAAAGTGGTTTGAATCTGATTTTAAGAGGGCAGTCACTAACCTATTTATAACTCTTTCTTTAGTCCTTCCAATGATAGAAAAGATAAAATAATATGAATATTTATGATTTTAAAATAATGAATGTGATCAATAGGCAGAGGAATTCCTGAAATATAAAAAGAAAATGAGATTTGATTCAAAAAGAAATATAGCCCAATGACAGAATAACTGAATAGAATGGGCATATTTTGTGATTCAGGAAGTCCTACTACTAGGTATATATCCAACAGATAGGCATATATGCTGTCTTAGGCTAGGTTTTCCAGAGAAGCAAAACCAGTAAAGTTTATATATACAGAGAAAGAGAGGGAGAGGAAGAGAAATTTATCTCAGGAAAATGGCTCACACAATTACAGAGGCTGGCAAGTCTCAAGTTCCTGGTTCAAACATCAAGCTGGAAGCTTTTCCCGATTTACACCAATGCAGGGGCTAATAAGCCCAAGATCAGGTGGCAGTATAATAGGCTGCTGACTTCAGCAGATGATGAATCCAAGATCAGCAGGCAAAGTGGTGGATTTTGGTGGCTCACAAGACAGTTGTAGAGGCTAGCAAGTCCCAAATTTGTGGGCCAAATGTCAAGGTGGAAGCTTTGCCTGACTAGCAGCTAAAGGGGCTGATGAACCCAAGATCTGCAGGCAGCAGAATGGGATCCAGATCCAACAGAAAAGTTCCCAAATGTTTGCAGGATGTCTGTGTGTGTGTGTGTATGAAAGGAGCTCTGGTGGCATAGTGCCTAAAGCCTTTGACTGCTAACTAGAAGGCTAGCAGTTAAAATCCACCAGCCACTCCTGGGAAGGAAGACTAGGCAATCTACTTCCATAGAGCTAACACCTCAGAAACACAAGGAGAGGTTGCTATGACTCAAAAATCGACTGGATGACAGTGAGTGCGGTTTTGGATGTATATATGTATATGCTTTGCAATGGCCAGAAAAAGCCTGTTTTGAGGTAGACAAAATGATACATTTATGGAGATTTTTAGAAAAAAAAAATGATAAAAACAAATAAATTAGTAATATCTCTGAGATAAATACTACTCAGGAACTACAAAACTAAACAAAACAAACACCAAATTGGATAACCATAAATAATAATAATAATAATAAACTGAAGGAAGAAATTGAAAGCTTTTTCTCTTTTTGCAGGTTCTCCACCTTTCTGTATTGCTGTTGCTCCTTTTGCTCCATCTGCTTCCATTTACACTTCTTTGCCTCATCTCAGACCTAGGAGGAAGAGGACAATGATCTCTTGAAGGATGATTCACAATGGCTATGGAACTCAGGGATAACTTCCTTTTATCAAGGGAAGAATTGTCAGCCTTGAAATATTTTGATATGGGCTACTCAATGTTGATTCTACCTCTGAGGCTCCTCCAGACCACACAAACAAAACATAACTAAGGAATAAGAAATATTAAGAAGGAAGAACAAGGAGTTACTGAGAACTTACGTAAGAGTGAAAGCATCAGGTTGGTGAATCCTTTCCCTTGTAACTTAGAAGAAATGAAACAAATTAAAAAAAAAAAAAAAAGCGGCTACTAAATGGCAAAATGTTGACTGAAACTACAGGGTTGTGCAACCTGACTTATTTTTCATCTCAATATGAAGAAAATCAGCCCTACCCTGTGGAATTCTGGTGACCCTAATACCTTAATTGCTTATAAGAAGTTATCCAAATCTCTGAGAAGACTGGACTTAATATGAGTACAGCTATCTTTACCCAACTGATATTACTTATCTTGAGAGTTCTTTTCTAGTGCTCCAGGAAGATCCTTAAAATTTTGCTGAGGTGCTCTGCAGTGTGTTTTCAGTCTATAGTCCTAGGCTTGAGGATATTCACTGGCTGCTGCTAACTCTGACTGACTTTGCTCAACTAATAGAACAGGTATGAGAAGGACAAATGATACCTACCCCCACCCCCACCCCAATCAAGGAGGGCCATAGCTTCAGGAAACTTACTATCTGCCTTCTCCAACAATTTAAACTGCTTTTGCTGCCTGGAAAACCTAACATAAGAGACTGCTGACAGCAGCTCTTCAAGACTTTCCATCAAAGGTGAACTGGGAGAAACTATAATGCTGCACCAAAAGCCATATGAGTTATTCATTGATTTTAACCAGCAGTTCACTGAGGCATTATTTAGGTATAAGAGAACAACATCAGGCCTTTGGACTTTGGACTTCTACATTATTGCAACAGTCTTGATAATGGGAATTCAAGCACAAGTAAAGAAAAGTGTTGGTGAATGGCAAAAATAGTTTCTCAAGTATTGGGGCAGCAACACAATTTTAGGACTATATGGAAAGAGATAAAGAAGACAAAAAGATTTTAAGATTTCCCAGGTAGAATTATTCACAAATGGAACACATGCTTATCTGTGACCACTAACAAATATGAGGGAACCCCCTAATGGAATGTCAATATGTTACTATTCTTAAAAACTGGGACATTGGATAAAAGGAATATTGGAAGAGCTGGAGGAAGAAACTAACTGTAACAATGTACCACTTTCTCCAGGAGATTTTTGCCCCAGGAAATAAGTTAAAAAGTAATTGGATTAGTTGGAGGACACATGCTGAGCTGGGTAAGGGGAGGAACGGTATGGAAAAAGTCTGTGACCAGCATGATAACATTGGGTAAAGGGAGGACACTAATTTGTGCACATAAGATGTAGACGACAGAGACTAATACCAGTATATTCAGAATATTACATTACCACTAACACCAAACACCAGGCTACAGATAAATGCATAGATGACTGAGAAGATCAGAGGAGGGTCAGGGAAAAGGAATACACTCTAGACGAATGATAGATTCAGCTAAGGATAATCTTGCACAGATACTGGTGATACAAAATACTCACGATCGTTACAGAAGCAATAGAATACAAACCTGGAGTAATCCCTGAAAGACAGCCAAACACCTTGGGAGAGAGAACCAATAGGTCTGCCAATTTAGCACCATAGTATTGGGGGACACCAGGCTCAACTGGCACAACATACTACATAAAAATCTTGTTCCACAATCTACTTTGATGAGTAGCAACTGGGGTCTTAAAAACTTTTGAGCAGCCATCTGAGATGCAGCTAATGGTCTCCTATCATCTGAAGCAAAGAAGAGTGATGAAAATCAAGGGCATTTGGAAACAATCAGCCCTCAGAATATGATGGACCTTGAGGCCAGAACAACTAGATTGTGCCTGGATACCAATGCCAACAACTTGGGAAGGGATCAAAACTGGAGATCATGGATAGAATGGGAGGAAAAATGTGGAACAAAATTCAAAAACACAATAACAACAAGAATTACTGGTCTGATGGAATCTCGTGGGACCCCCAAGACTATGGCCCTGGAATATACTTCAGGCCTGGGATAAGACTCACTCCCAAGGACTGGCTCTCAGCCCAACAGTAGAAAGACGTACATGCAGAACACCCAACCCAGGGTGATTCACCCACCTACTCTATGGAGATACACCCCTTGGAACAGTTGACCACGGGGGGCACCACAGGGGCAGCATTCACATGGAGGGAAAGCTGGCCAGACAGGAGTCATAACTAAGAAGGGCACAGGGATGGGGAGGGGTCACAGGGAAGGGAGAGGAGGGCAATGAGTTATGATTGGGGATGGTAATTGGGGGGAAAAAAAGTAATTGGATGCAACTGCCACTCCTCGGAAGGAAGTTTGGGCAATCTACTTCCATAGATATACTGCCTCAGAAACCCAAGGAGGGGTCGCTATGAGTCAGGTCTGATTCTATGGCACATAACAACAACAACAACAACAACAACAACTAGTCTTTATTCATTTGTAGCAAAAGAGAAAGAAGGTAATCCAAGACTCAGAGAAGGAACTAGACTCTAGGACTAATATATTTCCATGAATAACTGCCTCCTCAACCTTGAAATCAGTAGATATCACCTGGCTACTACTACTGAATTTTCTGATCAAAGACACAAAAGATGAATCTTGATAAAAATGGGGGGGATGTGGAACAGAAATTTAAATTCTTAAAGAATACAGACTTGTTCTGGTAAGATGGCAGAATAGGCAGAAAGACTGCACAGACCCTCTTCAACAAAGAAAAGGGGAACCAACTAACACAGATACATAAGTCAATCCTGGACCATTGAGCTCTGAAGGGAAGGATATAGAAGTGGACTAAACTCCAAATAGCAGAAGAATTTGCATGAAATAAGCAAAAAAGGAGACACACAGAATGGCAGTCTGGCAGTGAATCTGATGGCACAAGACAGTTTGGATATTGCCAAGTGGTGGTAAGACTTAAGAATTAACCCTAAAAGTGGCCCTGCTAGCCAGGGACTGCACAGAGGGCTACTCTGGTGGCTGGGGAATAAAAGGGAAAGCAGAGAAGAGGACAGCAGGCTTAGTTGTAGACTTTTGTCTGTCTGGAGGGATCAACCCTTTTGAATGTTTACAAGTGGCTTGAACATTTTGGATATTTAAATGACAGTGTTCTCCTGGATTCCAGGAACTTAAGAACTTAAGACTGCTCTAGTAGCTGGGGAATAAAAGGGAAAGCAGCGAAGAGGACAGCGGGCTGAGCTGTAGACTTTTGTCTGTCTGGAGGGTGCAGCCATTTTGAATGTTTACAAGCAGCTTGACCATTTTGGATATTTAAAGTGACAGCATTATCCCAGATTCCAGGGACTTAAGAACAGGCTCCAATTGCCAGTAACCACGAGGACACTCCGGACCTGGATGACCAGAAAGGTACGACATCCCCCTTGTTACTCTTATACCCACACATTCTTGGTGAACACAGGTGCAGCTGTCCCTCACTCCCACCCACCTTCTGGACCCACAGGAACTCCACCCCAGTCTCTGTTCTCGGACACAGCCTGGGTGCCCTGCCCTGCCCTGCCGCCATGTATTTATATTTTTTTCTGTTTTTAGTTTGTTGGTTTTTGTCTGTTTTAAAACTACTATTATTTTTATGACTTTTTTTGTTTTTACTAATATTCTTTATTCTCCCCTCCCAGGTGCTAATTTTCAGCTCTTTTCTTTTCCCTGTTCCTGGTTACAATTTTTTTTTTCCTTCTTTTTTCTTTTTTATGGCTAACCCTGTTCCTTGTTATTCTTTTTGGTGTTTCCTATTTTTTTCTTCATTATTCTCTTTCTCTACCTTTTTTATCTTACGGCCCTCTCCACAGATACTGCTTCTTCTTTTTTTTTCCTTTTCATTTTCTTCTTATTCCCTTTTTTCTTTTTTTAGTTACTGTTCCAATGTGATTACACAGTGTATAGTTTGTTCATTTGCTTTTACTTTTTTGATGGTTATTCAATTTTTATTTTTGTCTAACTGAATGGAAGACAGCAACAGTCCCCATATGACACAACTACATCCACACATCCTGCAGCTTCACTTACTGAGAGCCACAACTTCCCCCTCCACCAATAGGCCTATGATAAACAACCACCAAGAACAGCCTGACTCACCCTTGACTGCTCCTCACAAACAGTTAACAGAGATATAAATACAATAATTCCACAATGTCTCACAGACAACAAACCATCACAGTCCACACAAAGAAGCAAGATAAAGTTGTAAAAACAAGGGAGTAGGATACAGACCCAGAACACATCCCTGAGGAAGAAGCAGCATTGGAACCCTCTAATAAGGAATTCAAAAGAATTATGTTTAGGTATCGCCAAAGGATTGAGAGACAGAC
>NW_006922055.1:2254509-2255990 GCF_000298275.1 Orycteropus afer afer | reverse complement strand
GAGTCCTTTGAAGAGAGAACCCAAAATAGCAAACAGCCAACCATTAATACACAAGATGAAATAACTCAGAAACCACAGTTATGGTCATATCCAAAGTAAAATAAGCTTAAAAGATTGGAAACAGGGAATCAGAGACATCAAGTGGCAAGTGAGGACAACTACAAACCAAAAGAGGGAAAATGCTGTATAGTTACAGAACTTCTAAATGGTGAGGAAGTCAAGAGAGTTGCAAGATAGAATGGACTATTCTAATCTTGGGAAGAAAATTATAAATCACAGGGTAACTGCAAAGAAAAATTATAAACCTTCACATCACAATAAAAAAGAGGACAAACACAAATATTCAGCAAACACTAAAGAAAAAGCAACAAAAGAAATGATAACATGACTCATAGACATAATGAGCTCAGCACATAAAATAATATGGAACAAAGAAATCAGAAACAGCATGAAAAAACACATAACAAAATGACAGCCACCGATTCATACTTGTCAATAATTACATTGGATGTGAATGGATTAAATGCAACACTCAAGATACCGAGAGTTGCAGATTGGTTAAGAAAACAAAATCCATCAATATGCTGTCTACAAGAGACACACCATAGAGACAAAGACAAAAAGTAAACTAAAAATCAAAGGCTGGAAAAAGATATATCAAGAAAATGGCAACCATAAAAGAGCAGGAGTGGCAATGTTAATTTCTGATCAAATTGACTTGAAGACAAAAAACACCATATGAGATAAGGAAGAACATTATATAATGATTAAAGGATCAATTGAACATGAAGATATACCCATAAAAAACATCTATGAACCCAATGAAAGAGCCCCAAAATACATAAATCAGACTTTAAAAGAGTTGAAAGGGCAAATAGATGACTCCACAGTCACAGTGGGAGACTTTAATACACCACTTGCAATGAAAGATAGAAAAACTGGAAAGAAACTCAACAAAGATGCAGAACAGCTAAACTATACAATCCACCAACTTGATCTCATAGACATCTACAGAGCACTTCATCCAAAAACAGCACAATATACATTCTTCTCCAGTGCACACGGAACATTTTCCAGGATAGACCATATGTTGGCCATAAAGCAAGCCTTCATAAATTTAAAAACATTGAAATACTGCAAAGCATCTTCTCAGGTCATAATGTTATCAAATTAGAGATGAACAATAAGAAGATCAACAGAAAAAGGGTAAACACATGGAAACTGAAAAACACCCTCCTTGAGAAAGACTAAGTAAGAGAAGAAATAAAAATTGAAATTCAAAAATTCTTCGAATCAAACAAGAATGAAAACACAACATACCAAAATCTTTGGGACACAGCAAAAGCAGTGATCAGAGGAAAATTTATAGCAATAAATGCACACATCAAAAAAGAAGAGCAAGCCAAAATCAACATTTTAAACCACCATCTCCAACAAATAGAGAAAGAACAACAAGAAAAGCCTACAGTCACCAGAAGAAA
>NW_006922055.1:2233477-2252136 GCF_000298275.1 Orycteropus afer afer | reverse complement strand
AGAAGACATGAATAGACACTTCACCAAGGAGGATATTCAGGCAGCCAACAAACATATGAAAAAATGCTCATGATCATTAGCCATTAGAGAGATGCAAATCAAAACAACAATGATATGATATGATATGATATGATCCATATGGACCATCTTGCCCCAGCACTAGTAGCAAAGTTCAACAAGACAAAAAATAGCAAATTCTGGTGAGGATGTGGAGAGATTGGGACTCTCATACACTGCTGGTGGGACTGTAAAATGGTACAACCACTATGGAAAGCAGTATGGCAAATCCTTAAAAAGTTGGAAATAGAAGTATTATTTGACCCAGCCATTCCATTACTAGGTATATATCCTAAAGAAGTGAGAGACATGACAGGAACAGACATATGCACACCCATGTTCATTGCAGCACTATTTACAATAGCCAAAAGATGGAAACAACCTAGGTATCCACCAACTGAGGAATGGATAACCAAACTATGGTACATACACACAATGGAATATTACGCAACCCTAAAGAATAACCTAGAATCTGCAAAACACCACATAACTTGGATGAACTTGGAGGATGTTATGCTGAGTGAAATAAGTTAATCACATAAGGACAAATATTGTGTTAGTCTATTATTGTAAAAATCAAGGTAAGGTTTATCTATGGAAGGAAATTTTCTTTGTTGGTTACCAGGGGTGGAATGGGAGGGGAGGAACACTGATAGATAGGTAGAGATGAGTATTGATTTGGGTGAAGAGGAGGGCAATGTACCAAATGTGAGTGATCAACATGGTGGCATTGAGGAAGAGGAAGACATAGATAGGTACATGGGAGATACAGACAACAAAGATGAACCCTTTTGCATATACAGTACCACATTGTCAGTGAAGGCAAGCATGAGTATATGGGTAGATAGATGGGTGGACAGGCTGAACTAGTAGGTATGTCTATGAAGTGGGGAGTGTACACAAGACCATGTATAGGCTTGGCAGACAATGGTCCCATAAGTGTATTTGTATGATCTGAATTCCCAGGTGTATAGTAGAGCCGACAAGGGACAAGGTTGTAGTCACTTCTTGGTCACAGCCAGCTACCCAGAGGGACCAAGTAGTTGAACCAGTGGGCTTGGGACCATAGTCACAGAGGACATCAAGCTCTATTTGCATAACATACTACACAAAACATTGTTCCACCTCCTACTTTGGCAAGTAGTGACTGGGATCTTAAAGGCCTGCAAGCAGCCATCTAGATGCAATGATAGGTCTCTCCCCATCCAGTGCAAAGAAAAATGAAGAAAGTCAAAGATTCGTGGAAATAATTAGTCCTAGAGAATGGTATACCATGTGATCTTCAGCCTATACGACTATGAGACCAGAAGAACTAGATGGTGCCTGGCTCCCAATGTCAACCACTTGGAAGGGAGTCTATGTAGGAAACCCTGGATAGGGAGGGAGAACAATGTGGAAGAAAACTCAAGCGCATTTGAAAAAAAAAAAAAAGGGGGGGGGGGGACCAGGTTTGCTGGTCTGATAGAGTCTCGTGGAACCACTGAAACAATGGCCCCTAGCTGCCCTGCAAGTCTAGAATTGAACCCACACCTGTGGCTTCCAGCCAAGCAAAAGACAGGCATAGGAGCTGAACATTTTCCTGAGGTTAATACACTCCTTGGAGAGAACAATCATGGGAGAAAGAAGGGCTGTTTATGCACAGGTAGACAGCTTGGGGCAGGGGTGCATGGAGGGATGGACACAGGGAAGAGGTAACTGTCAGGAGGAAGTGGGAGGGGAGCTGTTTTATTGTGGTGAATTGTGGTCAATGTCATGAGACAAAGTGTATGTGAACTGCTGTACAGAAAGTGAATTTGCTCTGTAAACTTTCACCCAAATCACAATTTAAAAAAAAATTATATATATACATATAAATAAAATATATATAGAGAGAGATTTACTGGATCCATTGTGGCTGGAGGAGTCCTCAAGACTACGACCCTGAGCTTTTCAAACTTTGGATTGAAATTATCACCTTAAATCTCCTTTAAATTATTCAGCTCAAAGAGTAAAGATTGTTACCCTTGAGTATTCTGTTTAAAACCAGAGGGACATCTGTTTAAAACATCTATTTTAAAGCATAAATGAGAAAGTTAGGGGGCCAAGAGTTTAAGTAAATGGATGTGAAACAACTAAAAAGAAATAACAAGACTGTTGATACATCTGAAAAATATAAACAAAGCTGCTAATAACTATTTCTAGAAAATGTAGAATGGGGGTAGATTTTGCTGCATATATTTTCATCAAAAATAAAAAGTAATGAGAAATAGTAAAGAATATTTAGCTAATGGATAAACCTCAGGGATCATAATGGGAGAAATGAATGTGTCTGCTTCTTTTCTCCACTTTCCATTCCTTTCTTGGGGTTACTGGAGGCTCATAGGTTGCAATTTCTATAGACTTTTTCTCATTTAACCTCAACCTATGAAAACATCTAAGTATTAGGTATCACTGAAAAGCCTTCTACTTGTTCTTTCTCCTCTGACATTCCTGTGCAAGTGAAACTTACTTTTCTCATCTCTTAGTGCATCTCATCTCTCAGCAGATTGTTAGTCTGTTGGGAAGTGAACTACTGTGTAAACTAAGGGCTAACATATTCTGAACTACAGATGGAGTGTTTTGGGAGCTCCCAGGAGGCAAGGCATCTGAGTCGGTGTATGTGCCTTCTGAAACAAAAAAGGGACACAGAGAGTGACAGCCTTACCCAATACACCTACATTACAGAAAACAGATAAATCTTTATGGGCCCAATGAACAAATTACATCAGTTTAATAAAAGTGATTGATCCATTGTTATATCTTAAAACAAAGAACAATTGTCATCATGTGTAAAATAATATTCTCTATCTGTAGCTCAAATGCAAGGAATAGAAGTTGTAATTAGAGAACTAGTAAAAGAGGGCATATTAAGGAAGGGGGATTTGCTTTGTGATACTTTCATACTACCTGTTGAAAAGGAAGGAAACATTGACAAGGTAAGTCAACCTGACTGTAGATTTATATAAGATCTGAGAGAAATAAATGGGCTTGTGGCTCCTCTGACACCTGTTTCTCTAAAACAGATTTATATACAGCTTTCTTGTCTATACTGTTCAATGGGGAATCAATGTTCTGCTTGTGTTTTCCTGTGGAAGCTGTCAATATTTGTTCCAACAGATTCCTCACATTTGTCTGTTACATTTTATAGCCATTTATAAGAGACTTTAAATAATTTTTCCTCACTTTGAGGGTCCACATTAATTCAATATGTGAATGATGTATTAATATTTGTTAACCCTGTACGAAGGACCCCTGGCAGTGCTGTGGTCAAGTGCTCACCTCCTAACTGAAAGTTCAGGATGGTAGTTAAGTTTGTGTGTCAACTTGGCTGGGCCTGGTTGAGTGGCTGGGCAGCTTGATGTAGTATTCCCCATGATGAGACTGGTAATCAACTCCATGATGGAATCTAGTAGGAGCAGCTGAGTAGCTGCCTTATGGAATGTGATAGGCTTCTCATATATAAGCAGAAACCTTGGGGAATGGTCTCCAGCTTATGGCATGCTTGTGTAGCCATGTTGTTGTTCAGCAGCCTGCCATGCTCTGCAGACCTTGGGACTTAAAATGGACTTGAATTAATGGCTTGCCGTGTGGTTACCAAATCGGGACTGTGCCTTTTTACTTGTCAACCTTGGGCTTCTCAGCCTCAGCATTTGTCTGAGTGAAGAAGCACCTCTTGCTTCAGTGGGCCAGGAGCAGGAGGCAGGGCTGGACCCCAAGGTTGAGGGGCTTTCACCCAGCCCCTAGAGCCTGGTACTTTGAACTTGAACTTATAGCCTCCAAACTGTAAGAGAATAAACTCCTGTTTGTTAAGGCCATCCTATTTGTGGTATATTCTTGTCAGAGTGTCCCTAGGTAACCAGAACAGTCAGTGATGCGAACCCATCAGCTGCTCTGTGGGAGAAAGAAGTGGCAATGTGCTACTATAAAGATTTACAGTTTGGGAAACCTACAGGGAAGTTCTACTCTGTCCTATAGGGTTGCTATATATCAGAATTGACTTTGTGGCAATGAATCTGGTTTCATTTTTTGAACACTGTACTTGCTTATAAAGAACATATTTCAACTTTATTAAAAAATTTACCCACTCTAGTTAAATTGCAATATTAACAATGTGAAGTCAAATATTTGGGTCATTTATTATAGGCTGGTGGATTGGAAATAGTTCCATTCTGAAACAAGCTTATTTCGTCAATGAAGCAACCCTGGAAAAAAAAAAAAAAAAAAAAAAAAAAAACTGTGCCAATTTGAGGGTTGCTTGAAGATTATAGGCAATAGATCTTTTGTCTTTTCTGAAAAAAATAAAGCTTTTCATTGAATTACATGATGAATCACTAGAACATTTATCATGGACAAAATAAGCTGAAAACTTTCAAAGCCTTAAAGTATCCATTGTTTCCTAACCTGTGCTGAGAATGTCTAACTCTGATAAACCATTCCACCTTTTCTGTTATAAGAAGAATTCCTTTGTGCATAGATAATTAAGTACTCAACTACTGATTGAAAAGTTGGCAGCTGGAAGCCCCTCAGAGGCACCTCAGAAGAAAGGCTGAAGATCTACTTACAAAAAATCATAGCCATTGAAAATTCCATGCAGCACAGTTCTACTCTGACACACATGGGATCACCATGAGTTGGAATTAACTCTACAGCTACTGGTTTGGTTTTGCTAGTAGTGTGCTTACTCAGAAATCAGACTTTGATCCTATGAATTTTGTTTACTTTGTATGTTTTAATTCTTTGCTCTGGAGGTGCCAGAATGTTTATGAGCTACAGCAGTAACCATTCTTCTGATTGAAAAGATTCAGGCTTTGACTATAAGACATTTAACTCGCTTACTGGAACTGCAAGGTGTTAACCGCTGTTTCACAAGTCCATGAGACAAAATGCTTGTCAGTGCACGTCCAGACTTGCTATGAAAAAGCCTTATTTTATAATCCTAATGTTATTCTAGGCATATGAAGTGCTTTGAATTCAGCTTCTCTGTTGCCAGATCCTGACTAACTAGGTTAACATGATTGCTTCACAGTCACAGAAGATATCTGTCCCAAGGGACTAGCAGACCATGTGATCCTCAGCCTATATGACCACAAGACCAGATCTAGATGGTACCCTGCTATCACTATCAACCACTCAGAGCGGGATCAGTGCAGGAGATCCTGGATAGAGTGGGAGAACAATGTGGAACAAAACTCAAAATCATAAAAAAAAAAAAAAAGACCAGGTTTGCTAGTCTGATAGAGTCTGGTGAGACCCCTGACGTTATGGCCCCTAGTGACCCTTCAGGTCTGGAACTGAACTCACTCCTGTGGCTTCCAGCCAAACAATAGACAGGCATATGGGGTAAACATTTGCATCAGATAGATGATACGCTCCTTGGTGTAATCACTCATGGAAGAATAGAAGGGCAGTGGTTGCACAGGGAGATAGTCAGGGGTGGGAGTTCATGGGAGGGAAGGACACAGGGAAGAACTAATTTCAGGGAGGAAGTGGGAAAAGAGTTGTTACATTGTGGGGAATTGCCAAAGTCATGTGACAAATTATGTATATACTGCCGTATGGAAAAAGAATTTGCCCTGTACACATCCACCCAAATCACAATAGAAATTAAATTAAAAAAAAAAAGAAGAAGAAAAAGATATCCGATATTCATCCATGATCTAACCTCTCTGACATTCTTATTCCTAATGCTGATTTAATATTATTCACTGAGATTTTATGTTAAAGAATACACAAAAAATACAAAAACATTACACAGTAGTCAGTATTCATTAGGTTTTTAGAAGCTTATATTCTCCCAAACATAAGATCAGTGCAGTCAGCAGGACTCATAGACATGACACAAGCTGTTAAATGAGCCATTGATCTTAAAGTGAATATTAATATTAATAGCGTTTGGAGTCTATGGATTAAGTTTGTAAGAATAGAGGCTTTCTAATGTCAATAAGAACTAAAATATAGCATAGGAAACTACTGATTTATTGGAGTCACTGAAACCTCCACAACAGATTTACATAATATGTTATAGAGTTCATATTAGATGTTGTTTGTTGTTGTTATGTGCCATTGAGTCAGCCCCAACTCATAGCCACCCCTCCTTGGACTTCCGAGGCAGTATCACTACGGAAGTAGATTGCCCAACCTTCCTTTGGAGGAGTGGCTGGTGGATTTGAACTGCCAGCCTTCTGGTTAGCAGTCAAGTCCCTTACACACTATGCTACCAGAACTCCTTTCATATTAGATAAGATAGAATATTTAAAGGAAATGAATTTGAAGACCAAGTCATTAAAATGGCTAAGATGATTTGACAGGGGAAAAATTGAAATCCCATTACTTGTATCCAAGGACTCCTATTCACATTTTTTTGAAATATACAACTCTCCAAGAATTAGAAAGTTGAAAAATAATAAGCACTGGGTTGGGCAATCCTACTTCCATAGTGATACTGCCTCGGAAACCCAAGGAGGGGTTGCTATGAGTCGGGGCCAACTAAACGGCACATAACAACAACAACAACAAGCAGAAATATAGGAATTACTCAATGTGATTTTTCCTGTAGTGCAATTGTTATATGCTTTCATGGCTTTTTCATTCCAACAAGCTCATTCAAATAAAACAAATAAACTGAAAACCTTGAAATTCTACTACACTTGTAGTAAGTATCAAATAATTCAGGAAATTATGCAAAAGTGTGCTGTCAAAACAAAATCTTTATAGGAAACATCTAAGGTAACTCAAAGAAGCACTCTAAAGCCAGTGTTACTTGGGACTTTATAGATCTTCTGACATCATATGCTAAGAAATATCATTTGGGAATAGTGTATTATGTTGGATGGGCAGAAGTGTTTTATTGGCTAAAATAAACGCTCACACAGTGATCAAGTCTTGTTGAATTATATCATCCTGATCTTTGTAATTTCCAAACATCTAGATCCAACAGAGAAAGTCATTTTATTTCTGTATAATTCAAGGGCTCTGTAAAATCCTATGAATACTAGTAATTTACCATACCTGTTATCATTCCTAATCTTCTGCACAAGTGGAATGATTGAACAGCACTTTATAGAATACTTTGGCTAAATTATATCAAGCCAATGGCTTACCATGACCCAGAGTATTATCATTGGTTCTGTTAAAAATGCAGCCCACTTCTCCAAGCAACCTGCTATTTCTTTGAGTAATGTTTGTAAAATCTATGAATTTAACTTTAAGCCCAGACAATTATTTGATAACAATGGTAAACACTCTTGATCAGACACCTTACTTGAAGGGTTTTCTTGTTTCCCTAGGCACGTTATGCCATCATGTGGCCAAATACTGGAAAATCCCCATGAGGAGAGGTGTTATCAGTATCAACCCTTTATATCAAAGTGTTTCAACAGGAAACTGTGTTGTCATTGTGCTAAGGAAGACCCTAACATGTTACAGAAAGCTCACAGCACTATCAAAGGGAAGTAGATATACTATTGGACACATGCTTTGCACTTCAGATAGGCATCTGTGACTGAATGGGCAGTAGTTCTCCTTAAGGACATTAAAGTTAAATTCTCCAGGCAATAACTTACAACAATATTCAAAGTGAGCAAAAAGACTATCTAATAAACGGAAAGCAGCAAAAATAGATGGTTTTCATACTTCTTAGATATTCTAGCACTTAGAACTTTAATAAATATATATATATTTTTCATATCTATTGAAGGAAGGTTGGGCAATCTACTTCCATAGTGATACCACCTTGGAAACCCAAGGAGGGGTCGCTATGAGTCAGGTCCGACTTGACGGCACATAACAACAACAACAACAACAACATTGAATTTGGAGCTGGTTCAATAAACCTGATCCTGAATAATAGCATTATTCCTTTATCTTTTAAAAGTGAGTACTCAACTTCATGGAATTCTGTAACGACTACAAATCCTGACTGGACCAGAGTGGTAAGCATGTGCTTCAAGACATTAGAAGATATGGCTGAAAAATGAGTGATAGCAAGATTATGGAGGCCCTGAAAATTCAGATTGTTATTGACAGATGCCATGGATTTGGCTATGACTCAGAGCCACCAAATGGCATAACAGTATGAAACAATGCTTGGTCCTACACCATCCTCGCAATATTTGCTACGTTTAAACCCATCATCACAGTCATTGTGTCAATCTATCTTATTGAGAGTCTTTTCCTTTTTTGTTGATGTTCTACTTTACCAAGCATACTATCCTTCTCTGGGGACTGGTCCTTTCTGACAAAATGGCCAAGGCGCATGAGACAAAGAGTGGCCATTCTCACTTCTAAGGAGCTGTACTTCTTCCAAAACAGATTTTTTTATTCTTCTGGCAGTCCATGCTTTTGTCATATTCACTGCCAATAAAACAATTCAAAGGCATCAACTCTTCTTTGGTCTTCCTTATTCATTGTCCAGCTTTCATATACATGTAAGGCTTAGGTCAGTTGTACCTTAGTTTTCAAAGACACATCTTTGCTCTTCAGCACTTTAGAAACTGTTCCAACTGATTTTCCCAGTGGAAAATGATGTCTGGTTTCCTGACAGCTGCTTCCATGGGTGTTATGTATCTAAGTAAAATGAAATCTCTGACAACTTCAGTCTTTTCTCTGTTTATCATGTGGTTGCTCATTTATCCAGTTGTGAGGATTTTTATTGTGTTTTTGTCCATACTGAAGGCTGTAGTCTTTGATCTTCATTAGTAAGTACTTCAAATCATCTTCACTTTCGGTAAGGATGTTTGTGTCCTCTGCATATTGCAGGTTAATGACTCTTCCCTCAATCCTGATTCTGTAGTCTTCTTCATGTAGTCCAGTTTCTCAAACTATTTGCTCAGCATACAGATTGAATAAGTATGGTGAAAGGTTACAGCATGGCACACATCATTCCTGATTTTCAACCATAGAGTATCCCCTTCTTCTCTTTGAAGAATTGAATGTTCTACATACAGGTTCCTCATAAACACAATTAAGTGTTTTGTAATTCCCATTCTTTGCAATGTTATCCATAATTTGTTATGATCCACACAGTCAAATGCCTTTGTATGGTCAATAAAACACATGTAGACATCTTTCTGGTATTTTCTACTTTCAGCCAGGAACCATCTAACATCAGTGATGATATCCCTCATTCCACACCCTCTTCTGAATCCAGCTTGAATTTCTAGCAGTTTCCTATTGATGTACTGCTACAACATTTTTGAATGATCTTCAGCAAAATTTTACTTGTATGCTATATTAATGATATTGTTTGATAATTTCCACATTCTGTTGGATTACCTTTCTTTAGAATGGGCACAGATATGAATCTCTTCCAGTCAAATGGCCAGGTATCTGTCTTTAAAAATTTTTGGCACAAACTGGTGAGTGCCTCCAGTGCTGCTATTTCTTCTCATTTTGAATTGTGTCACATCAATAAATGAAAGTCTTACTCCATCCATGTAATTAAGGTTGACTTGGGTCACTATGAGTTGGCTACGACTCGATGACACATAACACAACAACAACAACTACTTGAAGTGGAGGTCTGGTGGCATAGTGGCTAAGGCACTTGACTGCTAACCAGATGGCAGTTCAAACCCACCAGCCACTCCTCGGAAGGAAGGTGGGGCAGTTTACTTCCTTAATGATACTGCCTTGGAAACCCAAGGAGGGGTCACTATGAGTTGGGTCCTACTGGATGGCACAAAACAACAGCAACTACTTGAAGTAGTTGCACTGCTGTCGAGTTGGATCCAACTCATAGCGATCCCTCCTTGGGTTTCTGAGACAGTATCTCTACGGAAGTAGACTGCACTACCTTCTTTCTTTCTGAGGAGTAGCTGGCGAGTTTGAACAGCCAGACTTCTGGGTAGCAGTCAAAATGCCTTAGGCACTACACCACCAGAGCCTTCTCTATGTGAAGTAGGAGCTCTGGTAGCCTAGTGCTTAAGAGATTTGACTGCTAACCAGAAGGTTGGTGGTTCAAACCCACCAGCCACTCCTCAGAAGGAAGGAGAGCAATCTACTTCTGTAGAGATACCGCCTCAGAAACCCAAGGAGGGGTTGTTCTAAGTCAAATCAACTCAACAGCAGTGAGTTTGGTATTTTGGCTGCTTGAACTCTGGTGATGTAGTGGTTAAGACATTTGGCTGCTCACCAAAATGTCATTGATTTGAACCCACCAGCCACTCTGCAGAAGAAAGATGAGGAAGTCAGTCTGCTTCCATAAAGCTTTATAGCCTTGGAAACCCAATGGGTGTCACTATGAGTCAAAATTGACTTGATGGCAGTGGGTTCAACTTAGAGGAGGCAGCTTTTTCCCAGTTGTATTTTGAGCACTTTCCAACCTAAGGAGCTCATCTTCTGGCACTATATCAGACAGTGTTTCACTCCTGTTCATAAAGTTTTCCAGATGTATATCAGACAAAACTTCACAGGTATTCATAAGGTTTTTCACTGGCCAGTTTTTTCAGATGTGAATGGTTCCATCCTTTTTCCTAGTCTGTCTTAGTCCGGAAGCTCTGGTGAAACTTATCCACCATGGTGACTCTGAAATGCCAGTAGCATAGCTTCCAGCATCACAGCAGTACACAAGCCATTACAGTAGAACAAACTAACAGATGAATGGTGGATATGCATATAATGTAGGAGATAATTATTATTAAACAGTGCAGGCCTAAAGACATTGCACCCACCTGGGAAATTATTGTTACATATAAGAGGTGAAATTATGGTGGTTAGTAGTAGGGTTAAAAAAGCCCAGATGTGGCACAATTTCAGGTTTCATGCCTTATCAACATCTCTTACTACCATTGGGTCCCAAAGAGTTATCATCTTGCTACGACTCATTCCTCAATTCCTTCAGTAGACCTATACTTTTTAGCATAGGGAAATAAAAATGAATGAACTATATTAATCCATCAATTTATCCAGAAATTTTAAAATAAATATTTAGTGAGTGACATCTGAGTTCCAGATTCTGGAATACAGTGTTGAAAAAGGTAGATGTGGCCCCCACTTTCATGGAACTTGAAATATACTGGGATAGATGAACAATAAGGGGATATATGCAATTAGATATTAAGTGTCATAAAGGGAAAAGACTCAGAATTACACAAGGAAAAAAAAAAAAAAAGTGTGAAAGAGCTTTCCAGGCAAGAAAACAGAAAGTAAAGTGAGCTTGACATGTTTGTGGAACCAAAAGAATCTTAATGAACAAGAACACGTGTGATGTGAAATTATGCTTAAAAGTAGGTTTGGAATAAGAATTTGTAGGTTCTTCTAAGTTATCAGTGGCACAGTATAATCACACTCACTAACACTGAGGTTTTACTTCTTCCTGGATAGCCATAATACCACACTTCCCAGTTTATTGCAATTGGGTAGTCAGATGACTGATTTCTGGTCAATGAAAGATGAGCATGAATTTTGTTCATCACTATGGTAGTTAAGTTTGTATGTCAACTTGGCTGGGCCTGGTTGAGTGGTCGGGCAGCTGGATGTAGTATCCCCATGATGAGACTGGTAATCAACTCCATGGTGGAATCCACTGTGAGCAGCTGAGTAGCTGCCTTAGGGATGTGGTCTGCTTCCTGTATATAAATAAGGAGAACCCTTGGGGAATGGTCTCTAGCTTATGGCATGCTTGAACCCTGCATGTAGTCAAATTGTAGTTCAGCAGCCTGCTATGCTCTACTGACCTTGGGACTTTCAATGGACTTGAATGAATGGCCTGTCATGTGGTTTGGTAATATTGGGACTGTGCCTTTTTGCTTGTCAACCTTGGGCTTGTCAGCCTCAGCAGCCAGCAGCAGTCTGAGTGAAGAAAAGCCTCTAGCTTCAGTGGGCCAGGAGATGGAGGCAGAGCTGAAGGGCAAGGTTGAGGAGCTTCCACACAGCCCCTAGAGCCTGGCACTTTGAACTTGGGTTTAAAGCCTCCAAAACTGTAAGAGAATAAACTCCTGTTTGATCAAGCTATCCCATTTGTGGTATATTCTTGTCAGAGCAGTAGTAGGTAACCAGAACAATCACCTACATTTTTATTTCTAAAAGTGCCTGTGCTCTTTCTTTTTGTTAGCTGAGTGCAAAGGTTCTAGAGGATCACTTTAAGGCCTGAGATAACAGCCCAGCCACTAGATCAAATGGTGTTGAATCATCCACCGTGAAATGGATTTTCATGTATGTGAGAAATAAATTCTTAATATTGAGTTTTGTCACTGAGATCTTAAGATTGTTAGAGCAGCTGAATTGTTCTCATTAACACAGAAATTGGCATTAAAAGTAACAAGAAGTCATTGAATGGCTTTAATTTGTTTAATATTTTTAAAGATCAGTCTTATGTTCTATGGAGAATGGACTGGAAAAATGCAATTTTAACACTTGGAATTACAGACTATAATGATAGCAAGCATATGAATCATCCTGAAAGGTAAGACTTATGGGAAAATTTCATTTTTGGTTCTCATTAGATCCCAGAACAGAAGATAAATGGTTATCAACTCATAGGGGCATGGACTCTTCTCAGAATTTAGGGTCAAACATTATCATCATATTAAAAGTACTATTTTAAGTAATTTATGCTCCATTGTATTCCAAAAATAATGTAAAGTAGCATACAAACACACAAAATATAAAATAAATGTACTACATAATAAGTAAGATAAATACATAAATTTAAAAAATGTATAATTTTATGTATTTCTTATTTTAAATTATATAAATATAATAAATAAAATTAAATACATAATACATATAACTAAAGAAAAGGAATTATGAAAGAAAAATTACAAAGATATGTTTCATCAAACTTTTATCATTATGGTGTCAGCTGTGATTAAATGTCAGGGTTTTTTGTCTTGAATATATTGTTTAACATTCCTATTTTTTACTTTTTCTAACAATAAAACAGAATATAATAACTCACATCATTTGTTGTTGTGACTAAAAATGAATTAAAATGTGCTTATAATTGTGCCCAGAAACCTCTCAATAAATGTTACTATTACTGTTACTAGATTTTGCTTGGCTTGGATTATTTAATCCAATAAATAAACAAACATCTCCAATATCATGAAAACTGTACCTAGATTGCTATGTAGCTTTTCTCAGGTAAACAGGATCTTTACTCAAAGTGGCATGATTGGGAGAATCTTCTAAGTAGTCAAATACCTTCTCAGGACTCTGTTCCTGCTTGATTGCTGCCTTCTGGGTCTCTCAAGCCTTTATCCGATACAGTAGGAAGTACCTCTAGCCGCTGTGAGACATAAGGAATTTGACAAATCTGAGGGCCAGTACCCTGGGTTGGATTTTCAGACCAAGTTGTCCAACTGAGATTCTCCAGGACAGTGCCTGAAAAGCTGATAAATGGATGCACAGATGATCCAATCCCTCGATAAGGAAGAGTATTTAATTTTGTTGTTGTTGTTGTTGTTGAGATTATGCACAGCAAAATGTTCACTGCCTGAACAGTTTTGACTTGTACCATTCAGTGACATTGATTACATTCTTTGAGTTGTGCATTCTCAGGCTCCTTTTCTAAGTTGTTTCTCCCCCATTAACATTAACTGTCTAACCCCTAAGGTTCCTATCTAATCTTTTAAGTTGCTATTGTCAGTTTGATCTCATATACATAGATTTTGAAAGAGTACAATGGTTAAGGCAGACATTCTTTACTAGCTAAACTAAACTACTGTTTGGAGATACAGTTTTTTGAAAGAGAGGCAAGATGCGTAGTAATTCTGGTTATTTAAAAATAATGAGGGTCCCATCAAAGAGCAAAGCTTTCTCTACTTTCAGTCCCATAAAACAGTGGGAGAGAAGAGCTGATAGGAGAGAAGTGTGCAATTTCAGAGATTCTTTTACTTTGCCCAGGACCTGTTTTTCTTCTTACATGAAGATATGATGTTGTTCTTTCATACAGCCATAAGACTGAGCGAGGGATACACAATCCAAATTTCAGGGGGTGGGATTGGGGGGAAGTAATTGTCAGCAATATGGCAGATGCACATAACTTTATCTAAGCAAACTGAAGTACATAGTTAACAATTATACTTGTTTTCAGCAGACAAAGTCCATATAATTTTAGCAAGAAGGAATTGAAAATAAAGTGAAACACACCATGAACGTAATTTAACTGACCAAGACATTTTGATTCCTCTTCTCTTCCCTATTATCTCTCATCAGGATAAGAATTTCTGATAGGAATTGGATGTCTGTAAATGTCCCTACCAAAACCAAACCCACTGCCACTGAGTTGATTCCTACACATATCGAACCTATGAGTAGAACTTTCTGAGGCTGTAAATCTTTATGGAAGCAGACTGTCTCATCTTTCTCCTATGAAGTGGCTGGTGGGTTCCAACCATGACCTTTTGTTAGCAGTCAAATACTTTAATCATTAGGCCAGCATAACTCCTTCCAAATGTCCCAGGAGTAGGATAAACTACTGTTGCTAAGCAAACAATTTACTGAGCAGACCTAAAATGATGGTGCTTCCTTCTTGATGCAGTTGCTATTGTCTTGAGAAGGGCAGGCATCAGATATTCAGAACATGCATTATATACTTTGACATCTGCAGCTAACCTCTTTTCTAGTCATATAGGAACAAATCACAAAATAAAATATAAAGAAGGATTATTTAAGGGTGTATAGAAAGGGTGTATAGAAGGAAGTTCTCGTGGTGCAGTGCCTAAGGCATTTGGCTGCTAACCATCAGGTTGGCCAAACAATCCCACTAACTGCTCTGTGGAATGAAGATAGGACAACCCACTCCTGTAAAGATTTACCACCTCGGAAGTCCAATGGGGGTCACCATGAGTCAGAATCAACTGGATGGCAGTGAGTTTGGTTTTTGGTTTGGTATAGAAAGGTAAGAAAATATTACAACTAAAAAGACATAAGAAGCAAAATTAAAAATTTCTTTTTGTGTGTGTTATAGAAATTCCTTAATTTAAATTGACATGAGGTGAAAGGATTAAAGTAGTTTTAAACTAGATAGTTACTATACTACACACAAAAGAAAATTTTGAAATAAGATGAATAAGATTTAAAATAAAATATATAAATATAATTAGTAACCAATATAAGTAAAAAGTTAACATGCAATTAACTTAAAGATTTAAATCTCAAATCATCAAATAAAAATTTAATAGTAATTTATAATTAAGAATAATTTTAAAATTCTATAAAACTAAGAAATTTTTAAGTCTAGAATCACTATCTATAAAAAGTTAACAAAAGCAAGACTAAAATATCTTCCAAATTATGCAAGTTTTTAAAAATGAAAGAGCAATATTTAATGATGAATCACAAATTAATGCAATCTATCTGAAAAGCAATGCAGCTATATAAATTTGAGCTATTAAAAAATTTATATCCTTTCGTTTATTAATACCACTTCAAAATATCCATCCAAATCAAATTATCAGATTTACCTCAAGGTCTTTATACCAAGATGTATGCAACAAGAGAACAGAAAGAAGAAATAAAGTTATTAAAGACCTTCAAAATAAAATAATAGTTTAAATAAATTGTTTTTATTAAATTGGGTTCAATTTAGGCAATAAATATCTTTAATATTTTTGATGTATGTAGTTGTTGTTTGGTGCCATCAAGTTGGCTCCAACTCATAGTGACCCTGTGTGCAACAAAATGAAATACTGTGTGATCCTGTGCCATTCTCATAATCCTTGCTATGCTTGATCTCATCCTTTTAGCCATTGTGTCAATCCATCTCATTGAGGATCTTCCCCTTAGCTGTTGACCCCTACTTTACCAAGCATGATCCTTCTCCAGGGAATGGTCCCTTCTGTCAAAGTGACCAAAGTAAGTGAGACAAAGTCTATCCATTCTTGCTGCCAAGGAACATTCTGATTGCAGTTCTTCCAGGACAGATTTCTTCATTCTTGTGTCAATCCATGGTATTTTCCGTATTCTTCACCAGTACCACAATTCAAAGGCATGAACTCTTCCTCTGTCTTCCTTATTCATTGTTCAGCTTTTCCATGCACATAAGGCAATTAAAAAAAACATGGCTTGGGTTAGGCACACGTTAGTCTCCAAAGTGACTTCTTTGCTTCTTAACACTTTAAAGAGGTCTTTGGGAGGAGATTTGCCCAATGCAATACGACATCTGATTTCTTAACTGCTGCTTCCATGGGTGTTGATGTATGGAAAGCATTTAATGGGTGTTGATGTATGGGAAGTGTTTAATAATATAATGTGAAGCAAGAAGCAAGGAGCATTGTTGGTGCAGTGGTTAAATGTTCAGCTGCTAACCAAAATGTTAGCAGTTTGAAACCACTAGCCATTCTGTGAAAGAAATATGTGGCAGTCTACTTCCTTAAAGATTACAGTATTGGAAACCCTATGATGCAGTTCTATTCTGTCTTATAGTGTTGTTGTTACGTGCCATCGAGTGGGACCCAACTCGTAGCAACCCCTCCCTGTGTTTCTGAGGCAGTATTACTATGGAAGTAGATTGCCCAACCTTCTTTCCGAGGAGTGGTTGGTGGGTTTTAACCACCAGCCTTCTGGTTAGCAGTCAAGTGCCTTAGGCTCTATGCTACCAGAGCTCCTTTATAGTGTTGTACAAGTTGGGATCAAATGTCAAAAGACAACAATAGCAAGAGAGGAGAAGATACAGTAGAATAAAAGGCGTATCCTGGAAGAAATCCTAGCAAATGTCAATAGTAATTTATCTTTTCTTCTGTATCTACAGACTTATTGCAGTTGAGGGCCAAATATTTGGATAGAACCACTTTTTCCTGCCTCTACATCAAACTGTGTTTCTTGCTCTGCTTTTAGGAGCACCATCAAAAAGAAGTCTCTGCCCTTCACAAATCTGAGAAGCCAAGGGCAAGGAACAGTTAAGAGCCCACCAACCTGGCATGTATTTTGCTGTTCATGCAAATAGCTATGAAAATTAATGTAATATGCATCCAGATGGAACACATCTAGTCTGCCCTGAAAATAGCGTTCTGCTGAAAGAAACATCTTGTTGAAATAAAGGTAAGCAGATGGTTCAGGTAGAAGTTACTTAGTAAACTAAACTGTAAAGTCTCATTAATTAGAGAAACATTTCAGATACTACATAAAAGCAAATATGAAAACTAAAAAAATACAAATTCAATTTATATCAGGAAAAGTTGTTGAGATTAACTTGTTTTTATTTTTTATTATGATTCCGGTGAAAATTTACAGACCAAATTGGTTTCCCATTCAATCTATACACATTCTGTTTTGTGACATTTACTGCAATCCCCACATTGTAATAGCATTCTTCCCACTTCATCTCTGCACTCACCCCTTCACTTCCTCCTTCCTTCTCATCCCCTCCCACCTTCCTAGCTCAATCCCTGGGCAAATGCTGTCCTCCTGATTGTTGAGATTAATTTATCACCTGCTGCTTATTCGATGTTTTATTGAATTGGTTGGAGTTGTCTCTGTTGGATGAACATAAGAAATATGGCATGACAATTAAGTAGACATAAAAAACACAAAGTACAACTTGGACATAGAAGTAGAACACCTATTCACTTTTTTCTATTGGCTCCTATAAAAAAATGGTGTTTTAATTGCAGACAATTTCCAGATGTCCTGAATAATGTATGAGATTAGTGATATAATTCAGCCAAGGTAATTACAGTGCCAGAGTGAAGCCAAGAGACAGAAAAATCAACATACATACAAGTATAGGAATCAAAATACCATGCCAATAATTGTTTAAACAGGACATTGGCCTCTTCCTTCTAAAATAAATTTTTGGTTCAATAATTTACTTTGGAAATCTTCTTCCCTTGTGACTATAGAATGGTGAAACATTTTCTTTAATTCTCTTTAGATGTTTCTAATCAACTACTATCATTAAGAGTGTATGAGGTTCCATACATTGTGATAAATACCAGGAATAAGAGTTTAAATAACATTTGGTGTTGCACCCAAGGTAAGTTTATTAGATTGCATATGGTAAATTTAATAGTTAATTTAAGATCTTCGGTCTTACCATTTAAGTATAGAAAATTGCAAAGTCATTACTTTATTTCATCCAAGTAAATTCCCATTCAAATTGACAATAGATTGAATTCCATGCAGATGTCATGATAAAACTGAGTTGCTGGATTGGGCACAAGTGAGCAGATGACCATGTCTATTGGTAGTTTAACATTATGGTCAAGAACAACTCTGGCACCACACTTCTGAGTCAAATCCCAGTTCCAGCACTATAGAGAGGAATTTGAGCAAACCATTTAACTTTAGTGCTCTCAATTCTTTCATCTGGAAACTGGAGACAATGTTAATACTTATCAATATTATCTCATAGCTCTGTTGAAATAATTAAATGATTCAATGTATATGAACCATTTAATAGAGTGCCTGGCATATAATGAAGGAGCTCTGATGGCACAGTACCTAAGGCATTTGACTGCTAACGAGAAGGTTGGTGGTTCAAACCCACCAGGTGCTCCACAGAAGGAAGATGTGGCAATCTACTTCCATAAAATTTGCTGTCTTATAAGCTTATGTGAATGATCAGAATTCCCAGGTGTATAGTAGAGCTGACAAGGGGCAAGGTTATGGTCATTGCTTGGTCACAGCCAGCTACCCAGAGC
>NW_006922055.1:2231080-2232847 GCF_000298275.1 Orycteropus afer afer | reverse complement strand
GGATGGACACTGGGAGGAGGTAACTATGGGGAGGAAGTGGGAGGGGAGCTGTTGCATTGTAAATTTTGGTCAATGACATGAGACAAAGTATATTATGTGAACTGCTGTATGAAAAGTGAATTTACTCTGTAAATCCTCACCCAAATCAAAATAAAATTAAAAAAAAAAAATTGCTGTCTTGAATACTCAGTGGGGGTTGCTATGAGTTGAAATCAACTCATGGCAATGGGTTTGGGTTTTCTTGGTGTGACATATGGTAAGTTCTTTTGCTGTAATAACCAAATCACCTCAAGATTCTCAGTTCAAAAGATAGTAATCAATATGGAGTAGAAATTATAAGTTCAGATTTCATTATAGCTGATGGCAGCTATACTCGTTTAAATCTCAGCTCCATCATGACTTTGAATACCATACTTATCTCATTCTCATCTGTAAAAGAAGAGTAATAAGAACACTCAACTAAATGGGTTCCAATGAGAATGAAATAAGATAGATGAAATGCTAAGAACACAAAGTGTTCGTTAGGCTAAATATAAAACCAAAATCAAGATATTACTCATGATTTGGTATGACACATAACAGTTCATGATAAAATATACAAGAAGAAATAATGGGTTGATTACTGAACTTGAAATTTTAAAGTAACAACATTAACATCACCGATACAAATATAGTAATGATCATTTTTGTAAGCCTAGTCACAGCGTAAAATACTAGAAACCTCAACAAATGAAATATTGCCATCAATTTTTGTTTTTGAATTTAATACAGTTTCAAAGAATTTTAAAACAATAATAAAGTGAGTGATGTTGTGCATTTGCATATTATTTTATAGCTTCTAAACCTCTTACGCATATACTATCTTGGGAAACAACCACATAGAGTAAGTATTTCTCTCTCTATTTTACAAATCTCACCTAGAATCTTACAGTGAATCAGTAGCACAGTCATTAGTTGGTTTCTAGTCCATCCCTCCAAAATACAAAACATTGTTACTGGCAGCACTTTTTCTCTACATTTAAATTTTTTAGACATTTTGTTATCATGCAGTAGTGCTTGACATAGTATTTGCTGCATTAATCCAGCACATCTCTCCAAATGAGATAGATAAAAGTTTATCTTCAGAAGCTACTTTATTTCAGAATGTCGTTTCAACGTAAAATATATTAAGTCCTATGTTAATCTACAGTTCACAACTCATAGAGACTTAAAATATTAATTGCCAATATAAATATTCTTTTTAATTTACTCCTTTGTCCTTGAAGAAATGTGGAGGGTGTTGGATTTATTTTCATATAGTAGAAAACAGGATTCATGACCATTATCTCAACTGCTTAGTTTTCTTAGGACCAAATATGTTCTAATGAAAATTTCTTTTAAGTTAAAAGATTCAGACTGCTCACACATTAACTATATGAATAGTTTTCTCATCTTATACCACAGATGTATCAATCCTTGAGATTTAAGTAAATAATTTTTTTAAGAATATTTTTATTTTGGCCTATAGTTAGAGATTGTGACTAGAGTCTATTTACTTTAACTGATTTATGTTGCCAAGGTTTTTTTGTTTTTGTTTTTGTTTTTTTAAGTCCATGTATTTAAAAGAGAAAAAAAGATTAAACTTTTTGGGTAAATGTAGAATCTGTTCCCATAAAGACTAAAAAAAAAAAACCAACCTTTTTGCCATCAAACAACCTCATTCTTTAAGCACTGCACCACCAAGGCTCCTCTAATTACAGCCTAGGAAAAGCTACCAGGGGGGCGGGG
>NW_006922055.1:2222154-2226868 GCF_000298275.1 Orycteropus afer afer | reverse complement strand
GATTATCTTCTGTGTCTGTGTTAATTGGTTTCCCTTTTCTTTGTTGAAGAGGGTCTGTGAAGTTTTTCTGCCTAGTCCACCATCTTGCCCCCAAGATGCAAAGTCTTGCTGTTCTTGCTTCTGAGGAACACTCTGGCTGTGTTTCAGTTTCCTTTTTTCTTCTGGAAGTCAACGATATGGTCAATATTCTTCACCAACACCACAATTCAAATGCATCAATTCTTCTTTGGTCTTCCTTATTCATTGCCCAGCTTCTGTATGCATATGAGGTCACTGCAAATACCGTGGCTTAGTCGTCAAAATGATCTCTTTACTCTTCAACACTTTAAAGAGGTTTTTTTGAAGCATATTTGCCCAATGCACTATGTTGTTTAAATTCTGCTGCTTTCATGAACATTGATTGTGGATCCAAGTTAAATGAAATCTTTTACAACTTCAAACTTTTCTCCATTTATCATGACGTTGCATTGGTATAGTAGTGAGAATTTTTGTTCTCTTTATGTTGAGTGTAATCCATACTTTAGACTGCAGTCTTTGACCAACATTAGTAAGTGCTTCAAATCCTCTTCATTTTCAGAAAACAAAGTTGTGTCATCTCCACACTGTAGGTTGTTAATGATTCTCCTCCAATCCTGATGTCATGTTCTTCTTCATATAATTCAGATTTTTTGATTGTATGCTTGATTGAATAAATATAGTGAAAGGATACACTGACATACACTTTTCCTGATTTTATATCATACAGTATTCCCCTGTTCTGTTAAAATGACTTCCTCTTAATCTATGTACAAGCTCCTTATGAGCACAATTAAGTGTTCTGGAATTCCAATTCTTCATAATGTTATCCATAATTTGTTATCATCCATAGAGTTAAATGCCTTTGTATAGTCAATAAATACAGGTAAACATGTTTCTGGTATTCTTTGCTTTCAACCAAGATCCATCTGACATCAACAATAATATCCCTCATTCCACTTTCTGAATCCCACTTGAATTTCTGACAGCTCCTTGTCTATGTATCGCTGCAACCATTTTTGAATTATTTTCAGAAAAATTACTTGCATATGATGTCAGTTATATTGTTTGATAATATCCACATTCTATTGGATCATCTTTCTTTAGAATGGGCACAAATATGGATCTTTTCTAGTCAGTTGGCCAGGTACCTGCCATCCAAATTTCTTGGCATAGATAAGCATTTGCAGTGTTGAATCCATCTGTGGAAGCATCTCAATTGGTATTCCTACAGTTTCTAGAGCCTTGTTTTATTTGGCAGTTCCTTCAGTGAAGCTTAACCTTCTTCCTTCAATACCATTGGTTCTTGGTTTTATATATATATATATATATATATATATATATATATATATATATATACATGCACATATATATGGCATTCTGAAATCATTGAACGTCTACCAATTCTTTTTGGTATAATGACTTTGTGTATTCCCACCACACCCTTTTTTCTAATCTGTCTTAGTCTGTAAACTCTATTGAAATTTTCCCACCATGCATGACCTCAATGGTATTTGAATACTGGTGGCACAGCTTCCAGCATAACAGTATCATGCAAGCCACCACAATATGACAAACAAAAAGATGAGTGATGGTATTTATCAAAAGTAGATATTAGCTACTGACTTCCTGTTTTGGTATAGGGATTTAGCATCAGAAGAAAAAGAAGACCCTCAATGAGATGGATTGACACAATGGCTAAAACAATTGATTCAAACATAACACAGAATGACATAAGACTGGACAGTGTTTCTTTCTTTTGCACAAAGTGTCTCTAAGAGTCAGAATTCACTTAATGTCACCTAAAAACAATAACATCTACTTATTTCTCTTTAAATCTTCTCAATATTGTTATGTTGAAATTTAATGATGCCAATAAACTATGTTAATATTATTATGACTGTTCATTATTCACTGCTGAACCAAATGTACTATGATTAAATTTCCTTTCTCATAACACTTTTTGTGTTTCTTAATTATCTCCTCATTTTTAATTTCCTTCATTTTCTGTTAAACTATAATTTTTTTTAACAAATGTTTCAACTGATCTATTATATGCCTATTAAAATATTTTCTAAATGTTCAAAACTAATTCCTCAAGGTATGTAGGTCTTTCTCCAAAACCTCCCAGTTACAGCCATTCACTTATTATTATTATTATTATTATTATTATTATTATTATTTGTGCTTTAGGTTCAAATTTACAAAACAAATCTGTTTTACATTCAATAGGTCATGTACATTTGATTCCACGCAGATTACCATCAACCACCATAAAAACTCCCCTCTTTTCCCCTCCCTGTGACTATAGGCTCCTTGTTCCCTTCTTATCTATGCATTCTTGTCTGTCCAGCTTTCCCTCTATGTGAATGCTGTCCCTCTGATGTCTCATGGCTGATTGATCCAAGTGGTGCATCTCCCTAAGGTAGGTGGGTACATCTCCCTGGGGTAGGTGTTCTACATATAGGCCTTTCTACAGGGCTGAGATCCATTCCATGGAAATTAGTTCATTTCTAGGCCCAAAGGGTAACCTGGGGCCATAGTCTCTGTGTTCCACCACTCTCTATCTAACCAGTAATTCTGGTCATTTTTGTGTTTTTGAATTTTGTTCCATATTTTTCCTCCCATTCTATCCAGGATCTCCAGTTTTGATCCCTTTCTGAGCAGTTGGCCTTGGTAGCTAGGCACCATCTATTTCTTGTGGTCTTGAGGTCATGAAGGCTGAGGTTCTCATGGTCCACCTTATCTTTGGATGAAACATTTGCAGATGACTTTGATTTTCTTCATTCTTCTTTTCTCCAGATGAGAGGAGAACAATAATTGCATCTTAAGTGGCCTCTCAAAAGCTTTTAAGACCTCAGTGACTACTCACCAAAGTAGATTTTGGACAAGATTTTTATGTACTATGTTGTGTCAATTGAGCACAATGTCCCCCAGGACTACAGTCCTGAGTCAGCAGGCCCAGTGATTCTCTCTCTCAAGGTGTTTGGTTGTTTCTGAGAGGACTCTCCAACTCTGTTTTCTGTTGTTTCTGTAATGTGTATGGCTAATCTTGTAGCACAAGTGCATATGTAAGATTATCTTCAGCCAAATACACCCTTGATCTAGGGTATATTCCCATTCACCTACCCCCACCTGATCTTCTCACCTGTCTGTGCATTTATCCGTAGCTTGGTGTTTGGCACTAGTGATAATGCAGCATTGTGCATGTGATAGTGTTTGCCTCTGTTGTCTATATCTTAGGTTTCAGTGTCTTTCCTTTCCCTGATGTTGTCATATAGCCATTCGCTTCTGGCAATAACTTTGGCCTTTTGCTCTCTTGGTTTGACACTTAAAACGAGCATGATTAAGAAAGCAGCAGCCCCTTCTCTTTGTGATCAGGGCACTGGGTTCCAAACTTTGTAATTGTACCTTATATAACATGGCAGAGAGCTGACAGGATTCATCAATTTATCATCCTACCAGGTTTGACTATTTTATGTACCTGGACATATCCAGTTTCCATGAGGCTTTGCAAAAGGTCAACTTAAAGGAAACAAATCTTGGACAAGATAACTCTTACAAGTCAGACCTAAAAAATATTATTAGAATACACCTTTATGACATCCAATTGTCAGCATGGAAATTGATGCTCAGAAGAAAATAGGAACTATGATTTAAGCAGAAAATGAATAGAACACATAAAATATTCAATTAGAATGTTGTTAGTTTCTGTGAAAGATTCCAGCTTGTG
This sequence comes from Orycteropus afer afer, assembly GCF_000298275.1. Lineage (NCBI taxonomy): Eukaryota > Metazoa > Chordata > Mammalia > Tubulidentata > Orycteropodidae > Orycteropus > Orycteropus afer. The sequence continues at coordinate 2,223,120 of NW_006922055.1, read as the reverse complement.
TAACCCCATGTGTTATAGAGTAGAACTGCTCCATAGGGTTTTCTTAGCTAAAATCTTAACAGAAGTAGATCACCAAATCTTTTCTTCTGTGGTACTGTTTCATAAGTTTGAACTGCCAGCCTTTAAGTTATCAGTGAAGTAAAAACCATATGTGCTAACTAGCAACTTTTCCAATAAGATAGGGACATTGTAAACTGTATAGAAAATAAAACAAAGCAATGGGACAATGAAAGATTGGAGGAATAGGGTGATGGTGTTACTTATTATTGTTGTTTAAATCTACAGTCAGTAAGAGGATTTATTTGAGGAAGTAATAATTGAGATGAAATATAAATGATGCTGTGGTACTTAAGGTTGTATATCAACTTGGCTGGGCCTGACTGAATGGCTGGGCAGCTGGATGTAGTTATTCCCCATGGTGAAATTGGTAATTAATTCCATGGTAGAATCTACTGGAGTAGCTGAATAGCTGGTTGAGGGATGTGGGCCGCTTCCAGTATATATGAAGCAAGTTTGAAGAAGATCTCCAGCTGATGGCACACTGGAATCCTTCATGTGGCCAAGTCATTGTTCAGCAGCCTGCCGATCTTGCAACTTTTAATGAACTTGAATTAACGGCCCACCGTGTGATCTGGTAATACTGGCCTGTGCCTTTTCACTTGTCAATCTTGGGTTTGTCAGCCTCAGCAGCTAGCAGCTGCCTGAGTGAAGAGATGCCTCTAGCTTCAGTAGGCCAGGAGCAAGAGGCAGAGCTGAAGCCAAAAGTCGAGGGGCTTTCACCCAGCCCGAAGAGCCTGGCACTTTGAACTTGGACTTAAAGCCTCCAAAATTGTAAGAGAATAACTCTTGTTTGTTAAAGCCATCCCATTTGTGGTATATTCTGTTAGAGAAGCACTGTTATTGCTGTTGTTAAGTGCCGTCAAGTCGTTTCCAACTCATAGTGACCCCTGCACAGCACAACGAAAC
>NW_006922055.1:2210466-2219299 GCF_000298275.1 Orycteropus afer afer | reverse complement strand
TTCATACTTCGTACATTCCATGTTCCGATGATTAATGGATGTCCGTGGATGTCCGTGGCTGTTTCTCTTCAATTTGAGTGGTGTCACATCAGTAAATGAAGGTCTTGAAAGCTTTCTCTTTTCCATATGAGTAAGGCTGGGTTTACTCAGATGTTGCAACTCTTTCCCAGTTCTATTTTGAGAGCCTTTTAACCTAAATGGGCTATTCCTAAACGTGTGTGGTAATGTACCAAACAGTGTTTCTTTGCTATTCATAAGGTTTTCCCTGGCCAATTGGCCATAGAAGCACTAGGTAACCAAAACAGATGCAATGGAGGTAGTCATGTAAAGGTCAGTCAAGTGGGCATGGGTTGTGTTCAGGCAGAGTGGCTACTATGAGAATAGAATATTATGATGTATGAACAGGGAGTAGGCTGGAAACAGTTGCAGTAGTTCAGATGATAAGGATGGTAATTCATACAAAGTTTTAGTGGTGGACATGAGGAGAAAGACTCATATTCAGGATATGCTTTGGATAAAGAGCCAAAGGACTTTATTTTCAAGGCACAGTTTCCTTTTAGAGCAATGTGAGATTTACAGAAAAATTATGTCAAATATACAGAGAGTTTCTATACCTGTTCTCTCCCTCCTGAGAACTATTTCTCCTTTATCAACACCTTGGGTTCCTGTGTACATGGTAAAATTGATGAACCAGTACTGATACATTATTGTTTGTTAACCAGGAGCTCTTTGCTTACTAACCAAAAGGTTGCAGTTTGAAACTACCAAGCTCTGCAGCAGAAAGATGAGGCAGCCTAATTCTGTAAAGATTTACAATCTTGGAAACCCTACGAGGCAGTTCTACTCTATTCTACAGTGTTTCTATGTAAGAATTGACTCAACAGCACAGTTTGTTTTTGGTTTTATCATTTACTATAGTTTAAACTATAGTGTAAACTCTTTACCAAACTCTACTGTGGAGTCATTTCTGACATTCAAACCTGACTATAGTTTACACTATCTCAGGAGCTCTGGTGGCTTAGTGCCTAAAGCATTTGACTGTTAACCAGAAGGCTGGTAGTTCAAACCCACCAGCCACTCCTCAAAAGGAAGACTGGGCAATCTACTTCTGTGGAGTTACTGCCTCAGAAACCTAAGTATGGGTTGCTATGAGTTGGAATCGACTCAATGACAGTAAGTTTGGTTTATAGTGTGCACTGGGGTTCAATCTTTGTGTTGTATAGTCCTGTGGGTTTTAACAAATGCAGAATGTCATGTTCCACCACTGCAGTATCATACAGAATAGTGTCACTGACCTTATAATGCCCTGGGTTCCACTTATCCATCTTTCCTTCCTGCCAACCCTCTATAGTTTTCTCTTTTCCAGAATGTAATATTGTTGTTGTTGTTGTTATGTGCCATCGAGTCGGCCCACCAGCCGTCTGGTTAGCAGGCAAGTGTCTTAGCCACTATGTTACCAGAGCTCCCCCAGAATGTAATATAGTCAGAAGCAAATCAAAGGGACTGGATATGGAATATTGAGGGAAAGAGAGGAATTACAAATAACTTGTAAGATTTAATGCCTGAGCAACTAGGAGAACATGCTGCTATTGTTAAAATAGGAGGACTAAGTAATGAGCAGGTTTGGCAGGGGTAGGTGTTGAGCAATCAAAAATTCTGTTTAAGACATTTTGAATATAAGGTGTATATCTTACAGCTAAGAGGAGAATACATTTTTTTTTTCCCCCATTGTCATGCCTACACTGCTAAATGAGGCTTTTGCCTATTCATCAAACTCTCAGCTCTCAGGAAGAAAAGTAAAATGCCAACAGAATGGTTATCAAAGTGGAAGGAAAAAATGGTCATAACCAAACACCAAGAAAACAAATTCTAAACATTTATTTTGGCAAAATGGTATCTCAAAGAAACATTACTTTCTTATAATACTACATTATTGTTAGGTGCCATTGAGTCATCTCTCACTCATATCAATCTCATGTAAGGTAGAATGAAACACTGGCTGGTCCTGTGCCAGCCTCACAATCCTTGCTATACAGGAGCCCATCGTTGCAGCCACTGTGTCAATCCTTCTCGTTGAGGGCCTTCCCCCTTTTTTGTTGATCCTCCACTTTACTGAGCATGATATCCTTCTCCAGGGAATAGTCCCTTCTGACTACATGGCCAAAGTAGGTGAGGCTTGAGCAACAATTCAGTCTATATTGAGTAATCTTATTTTTAAGTGGAAATACGTGTGTAATGAGTTTAATTGGATAATATGAATCTGAATATATCAAACATCCACTAAATTAATCAAACATGTATAAAAGTTGAGACATAATCTGTCTTTTAATTTAAAATATACAAATCCTCAGAATAAAATATAATTGTGCTAACATGAAGCCATGCTCTTAGTTATAGTCTTCCCATAGTCACTTTTTTGAAAAATGATTCCAGAAGTGTATTCCCCAATTGGATATGAATGATTTGTGGGATGGTAAGATTCTTTCTTTTAGAGGGCAATATGATAAATATTTTCCATTTGCCTCCCTCTTCCCCTTTTACTCTCCACATTCCTCCATCCTTGGTGTGAAGATTTATACCTTTGATGTCTAGTTAAGTTTGACTTATGGGAGAACCAAGCAGGAGATCAGAAAGCAGAAAGAGGATATCGATATCCCCAGCTTCCTCCATTCAGTTCTGTAGGGTTGACTGTTGTCCACAGCCCTGTAGTCCAGGAGCCTGCTTCAACAGCCACTCTCTCTGAGCTGTCTTTGGCTCCTTGTCTTCTCCTTCAGATATAAGTGTGGTAACCATCACAACTTATTCCTTGTTGGTGTCCTATAACCTTTATCACACCTTCGTGAATAGTTTCTTCATTAAACTCTTCTCAATTATTCTTCCTCTTTTCAGCAGAAACTCTGACCAATACAGATTAGTCCTGTACAATTATCTTCTTCTCATCATTCTGATTCCTGTATTAAGTCTCTGAACATGAAAATTACTGGTGGTGAATAACTCTACCAATCTTTACCATATTATAAGCTGTGCTTTAAGTTTATGCTTCTTTGACCACATACTCTATCCTTGATATTGATGTGTGGTCTGGTTAGTTCAGCCTGTTGAAATGTTAGTTACTGGATGATATTCTTACACCCCTTTTTACTAATATTCTCACACCTTTTTTACTGGTCATTTTTTCTCTTATCCCATTAAACTCTTTCTTGTTATCCAGCACAAATGACCTAGAAACCTATGTACTGAAAATAAATACTGCAATAAGGGGGGAAAAAAGTTGTTTTAAGTTAAAGCAATAACAATACATAATTTATTATTTCATAAGAATGGGATAACAATTTTGATAAAATGAATTTCCTCTGGTCTATAAATCTGCTTTTCCTACTTAATACTCTGACTTTCCAAAATCTTTAACTAATAGACTAGCTGTTCTTCAAAATGCTGTTGTGAGACATATTAGTTTTAGTCCTTGGTTGTTAAGAAAGTAAATCAAAATTTGATTTGTGCAAGGACATTAACCTGTTTTGTTGCAGGATAAATGTAAAGAAAATTTGGAAGAAACTATTTCCTCACAGACTAAGCTTCTTTGAGACTCTTCATCCTACTAAAATATTGGTGAAATTTCCTTTCCATTTTTCATGCATTTCAAAACAATGATTACTCATTTTTAATATGCTTCCCTAAAAATATGACTGATAAGTATTGAACACTACAGTCAAAATTTGAAAAAAGCTACAGATCAACAAACTTAATGTTTAGTTCTATAGATTAAATCTAATTTCAATACTTTTCTGCACTGAAATAGATGCTTAATAATGCAGTTGTATATTTGACTTTTCAGAAGCATAAAACAATGTCATTACTTAGGAAGGACATATGTTGTTGTTGTTATTTGCCATCGAGTCGGCCCAGACTCATAGAGACCCCTCCTTGGGTTTCCGAGGCAGTATCACTACAGAAGTAGGAATGCCCAACCTTCCTTCCGAGGAGTGGCTGGTGGGTTTGAACCGCCAGCCTTCTGGTTAGCAGTCAAGTGCCTTAGGCACTATGCTACCAGAGCTCCCTTCTGAAAACTTGCATTGCATTCATATAGAAAAGTCATGTAGATTTATTATCTGTGTCTTCAGTGGGTTAAAATAAAACCAATTGATATATGCTATACAGAGACCAACACCACATAAAGAAAAACTCTCTAATAATTAGATTTAACAGTGGGATGAACTGCCTTGGCAGGCAGTGTACTTTCCACCTCTGAAATTGTTCTAATAAAGCTTTAGATTTGTGCAGCAAATGAGAAGTTTAAATGTGTAACCTAGAGCAAGTACTGGATTAAGTCTAGTTTGATACCATTGATCTTCATTTAGAGATATTAAAAAAAGAAATAAAAAAAGCTATATGGTATTTGTGAGACTGGCTGTTATACTTATGCTGATGTCAAATGGCCGTTATTTGCAAACCCCAAAGGAAATTTTTCTCAGTTCTTAGTATCAAGAAAAATCTGTATTCTGAATAAATGTTATAATTTAAATTCAGATTTTGCAGTTAACAGTTCTAACTTTAAAGTTGAATCTTTTCCAACTTTAAGATTTTATGATTTACTGAAATCTAAAAATAGCAGACTGGAGGGGGCATATTGAAGCAGCATCCCAAGTTAGCATGTTGATACATTATCTTAAGTTTAAAATGGTGTCCTAAAGTATACTAATTTTAGTCAAACCCTTATTACATTATGTTGGCATTCATTTCCAATTTCCAGGATAATTTTCAAAATTAATTCAAAACAGTTGCTAACTTAGCTCTGGATTGGACTATCTAATAATGTATTTGAAACATTTAATATGTATTCTAAATTAGGAATTTTCAATAACCCTGGGATTATGGAAAATTGCGACTTGGAGTCATATGGGTAAATTTCTTTTAATGTGGCTGTTTTATTTTTGATTTAATGTCAGGCACAGAGTAGGTGTTTAATAAATACTTGTTGAATTGATTGAGTGACTGACTACAAAGATTACAATACATTCTCTCAATGCAAATGGAAATTAGATATTTTTAGTCACTACTAAAAACACAAAAAAAGGCATTTTTAAAATTAAATGCTTAATTTCCCTTCCTGCTGCTAGAGCTGCTAGAATAGTTTGATGTGAATTTAATCTCATAAAAGACCTTTCATTATAACCTAAACACATACCTCCAATATTTTTACTTGTTGGAAAAAGAGATATGCTCTATATTTCAGAAAGGACAGTAATTTCCATTTATCCATAATAGATAGAGGATTAGGTATTCTAGCAAAGTGAATGATCTAATTTACCACATAATACTGTATCACATCAGTGTTTGAATTAGAAGTGTCCTAAGTGTTCAGTGACTCTGAAAAAGTGAATCATTCTTTAAAGAGTCAGAAAGTAGTTCAGACTTGTACAGTGCCTCAGGATCACCATGAAGAATATACATGGCTCATTGCATAGGGCACCAGGGACACAAAGGATATTTAAGAATTTATTTAGTTGAATCTATTTAGTTAGCAATTATTAACGAATAAATAGTGTGAGATCTGCTTATTTTCTTGTCATTAATCTCTTTTACAAAAATAAAAGCAAAAAAAAAGAAGAAAATATCCTAAAACAAAATCTTAAAACCTTATTAATTCTATATTTTTAAATTTATATATTTATGAATGAGAATTTCATAAACACATTAGGGTGACAATTTTAGTCATATACACCTTGCAGAAATGTAAAACCTTTCACAATGAACAATTATTCATGTTCAGCAAACTAATATATTTATTCATATCTATGAAATTAGTGAGTAGAATATTTCAATAGAATTAAAGTAAACTGTGTTGGATAATCAGCTTGGGGGAGGTGTTAAATATGCCAAGATCTAAAGTTTATTTCCTCAATAAAACTAATCCTAACTTTTCATCTTCTGTGTATTTTTATCTCCTCCTTAATAACATTTTTGATGGAAAAATACATTCTCCATACATCTTACATTTTTTCTGCCCAATAAGACCATCCATTTTTTGCTTTATGGAGATTGTTACATCCAATGTTTTGATTGAGCTAGGGTAAGAGCTAGCTAGAGTTTTGATTGAGCTAGGGTTTCCTCAGTGTCCTTTGTTAAATTTATATCATACCAAAAAAAAAAAAACCTCACTGCTCTGGAGTCAGACCCGACTCATAGCAACCCTTCTTGAGTTTCCCAGGTGATATCACTACAGAAGTAGATTGCTCAACCTTCCTTCTGAGGAGTGGCTGGTGGGTTTGAACTGCCATGTTGTTGTTGTTTGCCGTCGAGTCGGCCCCGACTCATAGCGACCCCTCCTTGGGTTTCCGAGGCAATATCACTACGGAAGTAGGATTGCCCAACCTTCCATCCGAGGAGTGGCTGGTGGGTTTGAACCGCCAGCCTTCTGGTGAGCAGTCAAGTGCCTTAGGCACTATGCTACCAGAGCTCCTGAACCGCCATAGGAGTACTTATTTAATTGTTTCTATATGAAACTATACTTGCTATGTATGCAAGGCAATATGTGAATAGGGAGTGATAATTCATTTTTGACTGTCACAACTTGGAGGTCTTGGTGCTTCTGGGACGTTTTACACTATTTAGATTTATTACAGGTGAAAATGTCTAAAATCTTCTTTCTCATACATTGACAATGAACCTGGGTTTGGTTTGGTTTTGTGTTTTTACAGGATGTGTACTGTTATGGTGATGAGCATGAGACTGAACTGAACTTAAGAAAGGATGCTAGTAATTGGGGAAAAGGAAAGGATCATACAATATGGTACAATACCTTGGGAAGGAGGGTGATGAGTACACAATATTCAGGGAGCACCGACTCCATTGGGTAATAGGAGAGGCAACAAGCCCTATTTCCATCATTTCCCTTGCACTTAGAAATCTTGCACTTTGTAGCAAATAACTTTCTGTGTTTTGTGAGAAATATTTATGTTGAGTCTAAAATGTACATTTTTTTTTTGCATTTTAACATCTCTGAGATCAGAGTACATCTTCCAATATAACAACTCAACTCTGTGGTCAGGGGATGTCATAACAGAGTTGGTTAAGATATTATTGCTGATGCACAAATATCAAAAGCACAGCATTACCACTTGTAAAATGAGCACCGAGACTCTCTATGCAAACAGAAGAAGACTCTTTTAACCCCTAGGTAAAATCAGTTACAGGAAGGAAGAAGGGGATGGCTAATGTCTTCAGCAACATTCTCAAAGAAGAAATCAAAATCAGATGAACTCTACATACCATGAAAAATGCTTAAGAACCCAGCATTAATAATTTTTTAATTCATTATAGATTCCTTTTTAAAAATATTGCTTCAACAGTGTTCTTGATAAGAGGTAAACAAATTTTTTTTTTTCCTGCAAGAGGCCAGAGAGTAAATATTTTCAGATTTGTGTACCATATGGTTTATGTTGCAACCACTCAACTCTGCAGTCATGGAAACAGTCTTAGATAACACATAGAGAAAAGAGCATGTAGGTTATGGGCACATGTGGGTGCATTGTACTAGTCTTTGTTTGAAATGTTTTATAATATACATTATTGAAATTAAAAAGGAAAAAAAATGAGCATGAATGTGTTCCAATAAAACTTTATTTATGTACACTAAAATGTGAGTTTCATATATTTACATGCCACAACATATAATTCCTTTTTTTGAGTTATTTAAACCATACCAAAAAAGAAAAGCCATCCTTAGCTTGCAGATTGTACAAAGACAGGTGGCAGGGAAGATTTGCTCCAAGCTCACAATTTCTAGACCTTTGCTCTTAAATGTCAAAAGACAATATTATGCAGCATGTCTCCAGTTTATGTATTCCATTTGGTCAGTTACACTGATGTTTCCTTTTATTTATTCAGCATATAAATCAAGGTGTCACTGGATACATCACAGAGAAGACATTCTGCAGATCCTGATTTTTATTTCTAACCAATTGTACCAGAACATGCAAATAATTTCCTTCTAAGTTATAGTACATAGTGTAAAAAACAACAACAAAAAAAATGTATATGGCTTTGAAATGAGTAAAATTTCCTATTCACTGTGCCAAGTACTTAAAAAAAAAAAAAAAAAATAAAAATAAAGTAACATTGAACATTTCTACCCATAGCAGTAGGATCCTCATGTGGAAATGAGAGCAGCATTCCACAGGACTGCTTGCAGAAAGATTTTCCCCAGACGAGAGGCAAATAAGACAACAGGAATCATGAGGAAATGAATATGGATGGAGAGCTTTTCTTGAAGCTTCATTAGGCTTCAGGCATGAGCTGCTGCTTTTGCTGCTTGGAACCTGGATTTCCAGGTCTTCAAGGGGAGTAAAATGTACTGATAGTATAGTCTCTCAGAATTCAGGCTGAAGCCTGGACCCTGAAAGAAAACAGGGAAGGGACACCAGGTTGTGTTCATGATAAGGGTTAATTATCTCCAAGCTTTATGGGCTTGAGTAATCTGACCTGCTACTCTGTTCTACACCCAATAATTTGCTTTGCCTTTCTGTGTAATCAAGCAATCTAATTGGAGTTCCAGCTTCAGCATATGCTTAGTGAGTAGCCTTAGCAAGGAAGTAAACCACTCATCTTTAGTTTACTTATTTGTAAAATTGAATCAACAGTAGTATTGACATGTCAGTGCTGAGGTAAAGAGATAAATATGAGCTGGTGATGGTATATTGCATAGGATTATCTGGTACATGTTGTTGTCATTGTTGTTATGTGCCGTTGAGTTGTTTCCGACTCATAGCGACACCATGGACAGCAGAACGAAACACTGCCCGATCCCGCACCAGCCCCACAATCCCTGCTATAC
>NW_006922055.1:2197276-2208886 GCF_000298275.1 Orycteropus afer afer | reverse complement strand
ACATTTTTGTGTTTTGAATTTTTTCTATTTACTTCTAATGATAGTCAAAGTTAAAAGTTTGAACCCTAAGCCATATACATTGCCCCCATTTTTTTTTTTTTTGAATGGTCACAAATATTCCCTGCCAGCTCAGAGAATCTTTAGATCTCATCTCTGCTCCTGGAGGTGAGCCATTGAATCTTGATACTGATGGGTATCTACTACAGCAGGTGCACTCAGCTGAATATGCAACTGCACAGGGAATCACAATTGATATCAATATTTACTCTCAAACAGTACTCTCCATTTCACTAGAGCTTAAACTTCAATTTATTTAAACCCTATGAAATTCAGTCAAAACTCAATAGTAAATTTTAAGACGTCTGTAAGCAACAAAGAGCTTTCATGGAGACTGTAACTTTACCATCTGGGTGTGAAAAATCCCTGCTCAGACTTGCCCCTAGACACAGAGTTTCAAGTAAAATAACAAATAGAAGTTGTAGCCAGTAATAATCAATAGCAGTTCATAAAAAAAAGTGGAAAGGAAAATAAGAAAAAAAAACGGGCATGCGAAAAATGTAGCTCTCCGAAATCATTCAGTGCATGATCAAAATTCTAATTAGCTACAAAGGTAACATTATTGCAATAATAATTAAACACTAATGCCTCTTGTACTAGGTTATTAGCAAAAGATAAAATTATAAGATTTCAATATACTCCAATTACCAAATACAGAAATTTGGATGCATTTTATACATACATGTACACACACACATGCACATGCAAACACATGTGTATGTTAAATTCTTCAGAAAATATGGAAAGCATTTTATTGCAAACTCCACAGTATGAGAATTGAACTGCTAATTTCTTTCTGTCTTTCAAATCCAATCTTCCTTAAAATCTTTGTCATATTAATTTATGGCACTACCATCCACTCACATCATCAAATCAGAAACTTTAGAGGTATTGATAATCTCTTCCTTTCCCACCAAGTCTATCTCCAACTCCAGATAATTCTAATAATAATAATAATTTACAAGGTATAGAGCACCTACTATATGCCAGACATTTTTCTAATTATTTAGCACACATTAATTTATTAATCCTCACAACAACCTTATAAAATAGAAATTATTATTATTATTATTATTACTATTACTATTACTATTATTATTATTATTACAAAAGAGGGAACTGAGATAGGTTAGGTGACTTGTCCTAGGTGCCATGCTGGTAAACACCAGAGTCAGGCTCTGAAATTAGGCAGTTTTACTCTGGAGTCTAGACAAAGTGCTACACTGCACTATCTTTCAAATCTGGCTCTAATCCTCTCACTCTATCCCACCTAACCACCATCACTTATCACCCAGACTACCACAATTTCTTAGCTAGTCTTACACATCCACTCTTACCCTCTCCAGAAGTCCACACAATGTTCACACAGAAGAATTTGATAAAATTCAAATCTTATCTCTTCAGAGTTTTCTTCTCCATAGGTTATCATTCTTCTTAGTACAATTCCCAAACTCCTTTCCATGGCCCATATCACCTAGCCTAGGCAGAGTCTGCCTACTCTTTCCAGAATTTCCCCCTGCCCTGCTCCCCTTGTTCTATTTCCCCTAGCCAATCTTTTATTTAGGAGCTCTGGTGGCATAGTGCCTAAGACATTTGACTGCTATCCAGAAGGCTGGCGGTTCAAACCCACCAGCTACTCCTAGGAAGGAAGGTTGAACAATCTACTTCCATAGTGGTAACTCCTCAGAAACTCAAGGAGGGATCTCTATGAGTCAGATCTGACTTGACAGTAGTGAGTTTCATTTTCTTGGTTTCCATCTTTTATTTCCTTAACATGCTGAGCACTGTGCTGTCTTTGGGCTTTCCCAGGACCATCTTCTGAATAGAACACTCTGCCCTGTTGTTGAGAGAAACTATTTCTTCTCATCTTTTAGATTAAATTTTATCTCTTCCAACAAACCCATCTAAACAAGTTCCTCTAAATCATGCTCTCATTTTTTCTGTTTGTTTTTGCACTGCAGACTGCTAATTTTTCTTTATACTATTCATAAATATTTATTATTTAAAAATTATTATTAAAAAAGCATTTGTGTGCTTACATATTTATTTTAACCTTGCCAGGCAGACTGCAAGATCTATGAAGGCTGTGTTATTTCAGGAGTGTTAACCATCATATATTTAACAATAGTCATAAGATAAATATTTCACAAAGGAATGAGATCCTGAAGACACTAGGGACACACAATGTTATTACAGGGAAACTTGTCATATCTTAAGTTCCAGACCAAAAAACCAAACCCACTGCCATCAATTGAATTCTGACTCCTAGCCACTCATCCCCATTGGGTTTCAAAGGAAGCAGATTGCTTCATCTTCCTCCCCCAGAGCAACTGGTGGGTTTAAATGGCTGACCTTCTCTTAGTAGCCAAATGCCTTATCCACTAAGCCACTAGTTAAAAAAAAAAAATAGTTTAATTGTTCACCATTTATCCAGGGCTCTACAATGGCAGCACCAGCATACATTGTGAATATAGGTCTTTTAGGGCATGTTTAAAGGAGCTCTAGTGGCATAGTGAGTAGGGCTAACTGCTTACCCCAAGGTCAGGGCTTCAAACCCACCCATTGCTCTATGGGAGGAATATGAGGCAATCTACCTCAGTAAACATTTACAGTCTTGGAAATCCAATGGTAGTCTCTACTAGCTGAAATCAACTAGATCTCAGTGGGAAGGCATGTATAGGGAGCTTTGGTGGCAAAAGTGTTTAAACATTCTGCTGTAAACCAAGTAGTCAAAGGTTTGAAACCACCAGCTCCACAGGAAAAAGATGAAGCAGTCTGCTTCTATAAATATTTACAGCCTTGGAAGCCCTATGACGCAATTGTTCTCAGTCCTATAGGGTCACTATGAGTCAGAAGTGACTGATGGCATTGGATTGGATTGGATGAGGGCAAGTGTGGGAATGAAATGATCACTCCCAGTGGATCAATTTTCACCCAAGCAATAGAAAGGCCTGTGAGATGAACAATTAAGCCAGGGAGGTAAGCACTCCTTAGAACGATCAACTATAAGAGATCAAAAGGGCAGCATCTGCACAGGTATAAAGTCTAGAAAGTAGGAATGCATAGGAAAGGACATAGGGAAAAAATAACCACAAGGAAGTGAGAAGAGAGCTGTTACATTGTGGGATTACAATCAATGTCATGAAACAAAATGTGTATGAATTGTTGAATGGACAATGAATTTTCTCTGTTAACTTTCACTGAAATCACAATAAAAAGTTAAAATAATAATAATTATAGTGAAACCACAGACATATCCCAGGACATTAAATCTGGATGTAAATGTAGGTCTTGGTAGTGTCAGAAGATGTGGAATCAAATGCCTCCACAAGTTAATATTAATTGACCACTTTTTATGGACAAAATACCAAAGTGAATGAGACATCATTCTTGAACAGAGCTTATCCTTCTTCCACTTCCTCATGGTGTGACTTTACATATGGTGTTCAGGGAAGAGACTGATAATTTTTAGCATCTACTAAGGAGCTCTGGTAGCATAGTGGCTAAGGTACTTGACTGCTAACCAGAAGGCTGGCGGTTCAAACCCACCAGCCACTCCTCGGAAGGAAGGTTGGGCAATCCTACTTCCGTAGTGATACTGCCTCGGAAACCCAAGGAGGGGTCGCTATGAGTCAGGGCTGACTCGACGGCACATAACAACAACAACAACAAGCACCATACATGTGTTCAGTATTCCATAATTACTTAATTTGATTTCCATAACACTAATTTTCTTCATTTAATTCAATCTTCATAACCATAATGCAAATGATGGCAATGGCACTAGAGAGTTTAAATTGATTGCCCACGGTTATAGCTGTTAAATGGCAGATGTAGATTTGAAACCAAATCTGTTTGACTACAAAGCCCATATAGTCCTTGAACCAAACAATATTTATTCTCTACATTTGTTTCTTCATTTGTATAATAAAGGCATTGAAATAGAGACTCACTAATGCTCCTTTGACCTCTAACATTCTGTGACTGAACCTGTGAAATGTATGTGAAGTAACTTAAAATAGTGAGTCTATGGAGTGTTGAAATTCTCAGTCTTAATAATATGTTGATGTAATTTTTTGCATTTAATTAAAACAGCAAAATTGAGTTCAATTGCTTTGAAATCAGCTACTGTACTTGTCACTATTTTTTTTAGCAGAAAGGCTTGACTGGCTTTGTCAATAAAGTACTGGCTGTGATTTAAAATTTTCAAGAAAAATTGTTTGTTAAATATTAGCTTACCAAAGTTTTCAATCAATTGTAGGTTATATGCCTTGTCCATTCCCAAACATAAATTCTGCTTAGAGGAGAAGCATTTTAGCCTGTCAAGCAGAGAGAAGAAAATCAATGTGTTGTTACTAATGTTTGTTATTGCCTGTGTAACATATGGTGTAAGTTTTTAAAAATATTAATCCATTTTTATTTTATTTTCTTCTGAGATAAAATAGTATATTAAAAAGATATCTCCCTGTTGTCCTACTAGAGTAAATAATGTTTTTTTTTTTTATTTTTTCTCCCTCTCCTGTTTAAACCTTCCATACATCTTCACTCTGAGCCATTTTGTTTTTCTTCACTTAAGAGGCAAAAATTATACTATCACTTCTTCTTCTTGCGGTAATTTTTCCCTTGGACAACTTGTCAAGTCTGACTATGTACTACCACTCAGTTACAATCCAGCCAAGGAGAAATTGCTGTCATTCCTTCAGAAAATATCCTTTCCTTTTTATTGTGATATTGAAAAGTCGTGTTACATGGTGCTTTACCAATTGGAAAGTATTTAGAAAATGGCACTTCTGATATTTAGTCCTGGAATAAAATCATTGACCACCTCTCATCTGTCAGTTATTCATATTGTGTTGGCTTGTGTGTCGCTGTGATGCTGAAAGATATGTCACTGGTATTTCAAATACTAGCAGGGTCATCCAGGACATTTCAGCAGACTGTGAGGATGAGGATGATGCAGGACCAGGCAGTGCTCTGTTCTGTTGTACATAAAATCGCTGAGTTGAAACCTACTCCAAGGCACCTTACAACAAACAACAACAACAACAACAAAAGCATTGAATGATAAATGAGGTACTTATTCTAAATATTATATATATGTGATGATTATTACGTCAAATGGTACCACCAACAACTTGAGCAAGGTGGCTAAAAAAAAAAAAAAAAAGGAAAAAGAAAGAAAGAAAAGAAAAAGCTGCATAGTCTTTGACACATTTTAATTCCCATTTGATAAAATGTAGAGAAGGAGCTCTGGTAGCATAATGCCTAAGGCATTTGACTGCTAACCGTAGGCTGGAGGTTCAAACCCACCAGCCACTCCTTGGAAGGAAGATTGGGCAATCTACTTCCATAGTGATACTATCTTGGAAACCCAAGGTGAGGTCACTATGAGTCGGGTCTGACTCCACAGCACATAACAACAACAAGGACAAAATGTAGAGAGTTTGAGTAATGAAGGAAGATAGAAAAGAGTTTAAATCCCATCCCCTCTTCATCATCCAGGTGATAATTAGTAAACCTAAAAAAAAAAAAAAACACTGACATAGAATAGATTCTGACTCATAGCTACCCCTCCTTGGGTTTCCAAGGCAATATCTCTAAGGAAGTGGATTGAGCAACCTTTCTTCTGAGAAGTGGCTGGGAGGATTGACTTGCCAACCTTCTGGTTAGCAGTCAAATGCCTTATGCACTGCTCTACCAGGGCTCTCTAATTAACCTAAAAGAGACTCATTTCCCTCATCTACAAAATTGGGATATTCAATCTACTTCTTAGGGTTTGGCTAAGTACTGACCAGATAAGGTGCCTAGCACAATGCTTGGGCATAGCAAGTTCTCAATGCATATTTCTTCCAGCCCTCCTCATGCAGTATCCCTGGCCAAGAGCTCTAACCCAGTGTCTTCACTATATCTTGTGATTCTCCAGAACGTTCGACTACAGTACACTCCCGGTCGGCATGACCTCATAGGAGCTTCCTTAGCCCCACCCAAACTCCTATTGCTTTGATGTACTTCCATGGTAAGAAAGAAATGTGACTTTCAGATTAATGCTATTCTTATTAAGAAAAGAGTAGCTCAGAGACTTTAATCCTACATTTAGCATTCCTTATCCTTTCACTTTTCATCCACACACATTGGGAGGACTCTTGTGTTTATTGACCTAACAATGGTTGTTAGTTTTAGAGATCATATCTGATTACCCTTTTCATCCCTTCATGTCCTAGTAAAAATAATACTAAAAATTCACATAACCTTGAGAGTTTAATATGTCCACTGCTGTAAGTGAGAGAAGTAGTGACATAGAGAAGTTAATTAACTTTCCCATGTTAACAAAAGTGGTGAATTTCACAGGCGGGCATCAAACCCCATTAACCTATGGCCATACTAGTAACTACTATGCTAAAAAATCAGGTGATGTGTAGTTTAGCTGGTCAGATGAGAGCTAAAATCTACATGGGATAGTATAGATTATAGCCAGCCACTTCCGTCTCTTTGGATCTGCCTTCCCTCAATTTGAGCATATGTTCTCTGGTTTGTAACAATGCAGATCTGCAATGTACCTGAGCAACCTCCTTTTCTTCTCAGTCTTCAGGATGTGTGAAGTTTTCCACTTAAGCTCTTCAGCTGGGTAGCCAAGTATAACTTGGGGGAAAATAAATAGAACAATCATTTAAGACTTGCTTATAAGATTTTTTTTTTTATCATCTAGTTTTTCTAAGGGACCTTGTACTTTAGCTAATAAAACTGTTACTATAATTTAGTTAGTTAAAGTTCTTAAGGAAGGAAGTACATATAGCTGGAATTAGCAATTTCAAATACCCAACCCACAGTGCCTTGACTGTGATTCAAATATGAATCAACCGTTAGGAAGGCAATTCTACCTAATATATTCTAGAGATTATATGAATTCATCCTCAAGAACTCAAGAAATTAATGTACTGTCTTTTTCTAACCCAGCTCTTGTTCCTACTTCTGTATTACTCTTAATGGTGCTACCTTCACTGAGTTCTGAGCTTATATTGTGGTATCACATTAGATGCTTTCACATACTTTATGCTTTCCCCTTCTAATCAACTGCCAAACTCATCATTTGGTTTCTCCCTCAATGTTTTTGCTTCACCCCCCTTCATTACCATTCCTATTGCTCTCACTTGACTTAATTTTATTTACTTGGTTCAAAGTTACTTTCATGTCTGCAGCTGCGCTAGGGAATTGAAGAGACCAAGATAAATAAGTCATTGTCCATACTCGCAATGATACATGGTCTTATGATAATATCTTACTGCCTTGATTTTAAGAGGACTTTGGGAACCCAGAGGAGAAATGGATAACTTAGCTCCAAGGCTCATGAACATTTCCTGAAGTGCCTAAACTGAGTCTTGTTTTATGCCTATGTTTTACTACTTCTTGCTTGTTTGTACAAGAAGACATAGCATTTGATCTGTGCAATAAGGCAATGACTCAGGGAGCATTTATAAAAATAATCATTGCTCTGCTTAGTAACAATTTACTCACTGCCCTATATTATCCAGGTGTTCTTATTTCCACATATATTTCTCTTATATTCTAGATGTACTGTATATTTAATATACAAGGCAAATGTGTTCGTTTCTGACATAATTCATTCGTCAGACTATTTTTGCCTCTGATTTTAATCCAAACCAATATTAATATAGTGAGCTTTGCTTGGTATTTCATTGCCAAAAAGCTTTTAAAATATTTTACTACAGCCAATAATATTTACCTTCTCCCAAACTTCCAGTCCCCTAGAATTCAGTTAATGAGTCTGCTGCAAAAAGTAACAAAATAATCATAATCAGAAAAATAAAGTAAATATATGTCCATGTATATTGTCTGACTCTATATTTCTTCATATTAAAATAAAATATGAAGTTGAACTAATGAATAGATCACAATCATGATAACTGGCAACATGGACTCTCTCAATTGTTAATTTGATTAACCAAATATGGTTAAACTTCTAGTGCATATAATTGCATAAAATAGGTTACTTTCTATGACAGCACTTTGTAAAGTTTAAAATAATAAAATAATCATGAGATTTTAAAAATATAAGAAATTGTGCTAAGGATTTGAGGGGAGACAGAGATGAATGACATAGAGTTTCAGCCTTTAAGGAAAGTATGATATAGTGTGGAAGATAAGATATACTCACAAATAACTGTGATATGAAGAAAATGATGTTCTAAGGAGGGAATCAGTGCTGTGGTATAAGAACGAGAAAGAGATTAGATTGCATTGGGTTGATCAGAGCAGACTTCAAGCAGAAAGTGGCATTCATGACTTCAATAATTTTTCCTCTAGATACCAGAAATGTCCTGAGAGGTAGTACCTCCAGAGTCACAGAGTCAATTTCTCCACAGTCAGCACATAAACCACATTCTCACCCAATTTTTCTTCCTACTTGCTTTGTATTATCAAGGATCACTAGTAATACCCCCATATCCAGGGACCTATTTAGAAGTGGAGCTGCATGTTGGTCATGAGTAGAATGGTACCAACTTGTATAAAAGATGGAGAATCAATGAAGTTCCTGAAGTAGGATATAGCATGATGAGTTTTACCTGGAGAGATAAACTGGTGTAGGGAGAGGCCGAGGATCACTGTAGATCTTCATGCAAGGAAGATTGAACTCAGTGGGAGTTAGGATAATTGGCAAAAAGAAATATACAAGATGCAATAGCCACTATATGAAGAACAGCTAATCAAATGGAGAACAGAAAGAATGTGGATATATAAATGGAAAGGATGAAAACTAAAAATGATTTAAGCTATCTGACTAATACAGTTCATCATGAGCAGGTAACTAGAATGATGATGATGTCATCAGAAAGAACAAGGAATAAGAAAACAGTGCTAATTTAAAGAGAGAGAGGAGTATAAAGGAGTAGAGACATGAACATTTTGGTACATTAACTGTTAAATGCTAATGGGCCATTTAGATAGATGTGGTAGTTAAATTTGTATGTCAACTTGACTGGGCCTGGTTGAGTAACTGGGCAGCTGGTGATAGTTATTCCCCATGATGAGAGTGGCAATCAACTCCATAGTGGGATCTACCACAAGTGGCTGAGTAGCTGCTTTAGGGATGTGGTCTGCTTCCCATATATAAGCAGCAGCCTTGGGAATGGTCTCTAGCTTATGGCATGCTTGAACTGCGCATGTAGCCACATTGTTCAGCAGCCTGCCATGCTCTGCTGACATTGGGATTTTCAATGGACTTGAATTAATAGCCTGCCATGTGGTTTGGTAACATCAGGAGTGTGCCATTTTATTTGTTGACCTTGGGCTTGTTAACCTCAGCAGCCAGTAGCTACCTGAGTGAAGAGATGCCTCCAGCTTCAGTGGGGTAGGAGCAAGAAGCAGAACTGGAGCTCAAGGCTGAGGGGCTTTCACACGGCCCCTAGAACCTGGCACTTTGAACTCAAACTTGAAACCTCCAAACTGTGAGAGAATAAACTCCTGTTTGTTAAGGCCATCCCATTTGTGGTATATGCCTGTCAGAGCAGCACTAGGTAACCAGAACAGAATATGGTACTGGGAGTGGGGTGCTGCTCTGACAGATACCTAAAATGTAGAAACAGGACTGGAGGGCATTCCTGATCTGAGACCTTGGCAGAGAGACCCTGGCATATGGCATGAAAGACAGCAGAACCAGAGCCAAGAGACCAGCACGAGAGACAGCAGTAGCAGAGCCCAGAGACCATCATTAAACAGCAACAGGCTTACCAGCCCACAGAGGAGAAAGCTGTGTGCCATTGAGTAGGTGGCTTCCTGGTGGAGTGGGTTGCCTTCGGGTGTCAATTGGTAGAAGAGACTGGCAGGAAATGGAGTAGCAGTTTGGCCGGCCCACAGAGCAAGAAAGCAGAGTCCTTTTTGGGCAAGAAGTTTTCCAGTGGAGTGGGTTGCCTTTGGCATTAATCCTCAGAAACAGAGAGACCAGGGAAACAGGAAGCAGAGCTGCTTCAGCCTCAAAGTGTAGGACCATAGCATTTGGGGGTGGAAACACCATAGCCTCTTAGGTTACGAACAGTTAGACTATCATCAACTTTGTTCTGGAATGTGGGGCTGCTTGTTCATGTGGGCCAGTGGGATGGAGCCATAGCTGCTGCCTAAGAGTGAGGGGGAAGGACTGCCATGCCCAAGAGGCATAGGAACAGGGACTGCCAGGCCAAGGGGGTGAGGATATCACTCAGAAACTAGGATATGAGAGCCATCCAGTGAAGGAGATCTGTACAGATGCCACCCAATGAAGATCTGTACAGGTGCCAAGTTGACAAGAGGTGGAATTGTGGTAGTTAAATTTATATGTCACCTTGGTTGGGCCTGGTTGAGTGGCTGGGCAGCTGGTGGTAGTTATTCCCCATGATTAGAATGGCAATCAACTCCATGTTGGGATCTACCACAAACAGCTGAGTGCCTGCCTTTGGGATGTGGTCTACTTCCCATATATAAGGAGAAGCCTTAGGAATAGTCTCTAGCTTATGGTACACATGGACCCTGAAAGTAGCTGTGTCATTATGCCATGCTCTGACAATCTTGGGACTTACAATGGACTTGAATTAATAGCCTGTTATGTGGTTTGGGAACATCAGGGCTGTGCCATTTTATTTGTCGACCTTGGGCTTGTTAGCCTCAGCATCCAGTAGCTGCCTGAGTGATGAGATGCCTCTAGCTTCAGTGGCCCAGGAGCAAGAGGCAGAGCTGAAGCCCAAGGTCGAGTGGCTTTCACCCAGCCCCTAGAGCCTGGCACTTTGAACTCAGACTTGAAGCCTCCAAACTGTGAGAGAATAAACTCCTGTTTGTTAAAGCCATCAAATTTGTGGTATATTCCTGTCAGAGCAGCACTAGGTAACCAGAGCAATAGAGATATACAATAGACTGTTGGAGGTAAGGATCTAAAGTGTAGAAGAGATTGATGAGATTTATCAATACTTCCCTCCACCTTGACCCAACTTTCTGCTTTATTCCAGCTCATATCCCCTCTTGAGTTCTAATCTCACTGCTTCCAGTATTTTCTCACTGTCTACCTACTGCTTTGCTTTTGCCATGTTTCTGAACCACTGAGTTTAAAACATTAAAATTTAGACTTCATTGTGTATCCATTGACCAATACTTATTGGGGCTCCCAAAGAAAAGATGATATCCAAACTTACGATTATAGTCTGTATGAACCTTCTCGACTTTATCTAGAAGCTTCATCTTATCCCCTGCACACAACACACATGCACACATACACTATACTTCACAGCTTTCTTAATATACTCCTCCATTTCACACTAGCAAGTACACTTAATCTCACCTCTGTCTTCTTGTTGTCGTTAGGTGCCATTGAGTTGATTCCGACTCACAGTGACCCCATGCACAGCAGAACGAAACACTGCCTAATCCTGCACCAGCTCCATGATCCCTGCTATACTTGAGCCCATCATCACAGCCACTGTGCCAATCCATCTTGTTGAAGTCCTCCCCCTCTTTTTGTTGACCCTCCACCCTACCAAGCATGACATCCTTCTCCAGGGAATGGTCCCTTCT
>NW_006922055.1:2195462-2196746 GCF_000298275.1 Orycteropus afer afer | reverse complement strand
GTATCTCAGGTTATTAATGATTCTTCCTCCAATCCTGATGCCATGTTTTTCTTCATATAGTCCAGCTACCTATTGTAAATGTTCAGCTCATTGTTGTTGTTGTTATTTGCCGCTCATATGCGTGTCTTTTTTTGGCTGGAAGCCACAGGAGTAGGTTCAATTCCAGACTTGAAGGGCACTGAGGGGTCAGAGTCTCAGGGGTTTCACCAGGCTCTATTAAACAGGCAAACTTGGCTCCCTTTTTTTCCCCAATGATTTTGAGTTTTGTTCCACATTGTTCTCCTGTTCTATCCAGGATCTCCTACATAGATCCACCTCTGAGTGGTAGACAGTGGTAGCTGGGTACTATCTAGTTTTTCTGGTCTCATAGGCTTATAGGCTGAGGATTGCATGGTATACCAGTCCCTTGGACTAATTGTTTTCATGCATCTTTGATTTTTGTCATTCTTCTTTCCTCTGGATGAGGAGAAACCCATCATTTCATCTAGATGTCTGCTTTCAAGCTTTTAAATTCCCAATTGTTACTTCCCAAAGTAGGATATGAAACAATGTTTTTGTGTAGCATGTTATGTCAACTGAGCTTTATGTCTTCTACAACCACGGTCTCAAGACCACAGATCCAACTAGTTGCTCCCTTCGGGTAGCTGGTTGTGGCCAAGAAATGACTACAACCTTGTCCCTTGTCAGCTCTATCATATACCTAGAGATTCTTACAGAACATGCAAATACACTTGTAGAAGCATTGTCTGCCAACCCTATATATGGTCATGGGCAAACTACCCCCTGTATGACATACCTAATCATTCAGCCTGCCACCCATCTATCCACCCATATACCCATGTTTGCCTTCACGGACAATGCAGTACAGCATGTACAAAAGGGCTCATTTTTGTTGTCTGTACCATCCATGCACCTCTCTCTATCTTCCTCTTCTTCAGTGCCACCATATTGTTCAATTACATTTGACACACTGCCTTTCCCCTCACCCAAATAAATACTTGTCTCTAAGCAGTGTACCCTCCCCTTCCTTTCCACCCCTGGTAACCAACAAAGAAAATTTTCTTCCATACATAAACCTTTCCTTGATTTTTATAATGCCTTGACTAATACAATATTTGTCCTTCTGTGATTGACTTATTTCACTCATCATAATGTCCTCCAAGTTCATCCATGTTATGTGGTGTTTTGCAGATTCTACATTATTCTTTAGAGTTGCATAGTAGTCCATTGTGTGTAAGTACCATAATTTGATTGTCCATTCTTCTGTTGATGGGCACCTAGGTT
>NW_006922055.1:2193126-2194474 GCF_000298275.1 Orycteropus afer afer | reverse complement strand
TTTTAAGTTTCACATGTAATTTTTTGATCTGTCTGGACTTAGTTTTTGTGTACAGTGTTAGGTACAGATCTTGTTTCATTTTTCTGCAAATGAATACCCAGTTTTGCCAGCACCATTTGTTAAACAGACAATCCCTTCCCCATTTAATGGATTTCAGCCCTTTGTCAAAGATCAGCTGACCATACGTAGATGGATCTATTTCTGGATTCTCAATTCTATTCCATTGGTCTGTGTGTCTGTCATTGCACCAATACCAGGAAATTTTGACTACTGTAGCTGTATAGTAGGTTTTGAGATCTGGGAGCATGAGACTACTTTGTTCTTCTTCAATAGTATTTTGCTATCCGAGGTCTCTCATTTCCATATAATGTTAGTGATTGGTTTTTCCATATAGTTAAAGAATGTTGATGGGATCTAGATTGGGCCTGCATTGAATGTATAGATTGCTTCGGGTAGAATTGACATTTTCACAATGTTCAATCTTCCTATCCACAAGCATGGTATGTTCCTCCATTTATGTAGCTCTCTTACAGTTTCTTGAAGTAGTCTTTTGTAGTTTTCTTTGTACAGGTCTTTTGTGTCCCTGGTAAGATTTATTCCCAAGTATTTTATCTTTTTGGTAGCTATTATAAATGGATCTGACTTGATGGCAGCAAGTTTGTTTTTTGGTGTTGTAAATGGTATTGATTTCCTTATTTCTTTTTCAGCAATCTCTTTGCTGGTGTTGAGGAATCCAATTGATTTTTGTATGTTGATCTTCTATCCTGCAACTATATCTCAATTAGTTCCAGTTTAAAAAAAAAAAAAGAAAACTGAGCCTCTTGGGTTTTCTATTTATAGGATCATATCATCAACAAATAAGGATCATTTTACTTCCTCCTTAAAATTTGGATGCCTTTGATTTCCCTTTCTCGCCTTATTGCCCTGGCTAGAACTTCCAAGACAATGTTGAATAGAAGTGGTGGTGATAGAGGGCATCCTTGTCTGGTTCATGTTTGCAAGGGGAATGGTTTCAGTCTCTCTCCATTGAGAATAATGTTGCTGTTGGTTTTGCATATATGCACTTTATTATGTTGAGGAATGTCCTTTCTATTCCTAATTTGCTGACAGTTTTGATCAGGAATGGGTGTAGGATTTTATCAAATGTCTTGTTTGCATCAATTGATATGATAATGTGGTTCTTTCTCTTTATTTATTTATGTAATGGATGATGTTGATTGTTTTTCTAATGTTGAACCACGCTTGCATACTTGATATGAATCTCACTTGATTGTAATGAATGATTTTCTTGATATGCTGTTGGAGTCTATTGGGTAGGATTTTGTTGAAGATTTTTGCATCTATATTC
>NW_006922055.1:2189243-2192696 GCF_000298275.1 Orycteropus afer afer | reverse complement strand
ATTAATATTTTCAAAAAACCAACTTCTAGTCTTGTTGATTTTTTCTATTGCCCTTCTATTTTCTGTTTCATTGATTTCTGCTTGAATCTTTATTATTTCCTTTCTTCTGGTGACTGTAAGCTTTTCTTGCTGTTCTTTTTCTAATTGTTGGAGATGTTGGTTTAAGTAACATCTCTTTCTTGTTTTTTGATGTGTGAATTTTTATTGTAACGTGAAGTTTTATAATTTTTCTTTAAGGTTACCCTGTGGTTTATAATTTTTTCCCTGAGTTTTGAGCAGTCCATTCTATCTTGCAACTGTCTTGACTTCCTCACCATTTAGAAGTTATGTAACTACACGATTTTTTCCCTCTTTTTGGTTTGCAGTTGTCCTCATTTGCTAATATATGTCTCTGAGTCCCTGTTTATAATCTTGTAAGCTTAATTTACTTTTGATACTTTCATAACTGCGTTGTTTTCTGGTTTATGTCATGATTTGTACTCATGGTCAGTTGTTGTTTGGTTTTTTGTTCAAAGGACTCCCTTTAGTATCTCTGGTAAAGTTGGTCTGATTTTAATAAATTTCCTTTGTTTCTGCTTATCTGGAAATGTCCTAATTTCACCATCATATTTGTGGGACAATTTTGCTGAATAAATAATTCTTGGTTGAGAATTTTTCTCTTTCAGGGTTTTATATACACCATCCCATTGCCTTCTCACTTGCATGGCTTCTGCTGAGAAATCAGAGCTTATTATTATTGGTTGCCCTTTGTAGGTAACTTCCTCCCCCCCCATGCTACTTTCAGGCTTATTTCTTTGTCTTTGATTTTGGTGAGTGTGATGATGATATGTCTTGGTGATTTTCTATTGGGTCTATCCTGTTTGAGGTTTGTTGGACTTTCTGAATGGATATATTCTCATCTTTCTTTCATAATATCAAGGAAGTTCTCTTTCAACAAATCTTGGACAATTTTCTCTGTGGTATTATTTTTCTCTTCCTGTTCTGGAATTCTGATTTCATGTTGGTTATCCCTTTAATGGTATCCCACATGAATCTTAGGCTTTCTTCATTTTCTTTTGATCTTTTTTTTCAGATTGATCTATTTCCAAAGAAGTATTCAGGTATTTTCCTTCTATCTCACTAATTTTGTCTTTCATGGCATCAATTCTACTCCTTTGTCATTTCAATGTTTTATCTATTTCTGAAAATTTGGTATTAATCTTCCAGATTCATATGTGTAGATTTTGTATCATTTCTAATTTTTCATTTATTTTTTTCATTTTGTTCTTGTATTGTCTTCCAAAATTGTTCTAGGGTTTTATCTGTGTTTTGTGTTTTATGTAATTTTGTCACTGTTTTCTTTGATCCGTCTCTCAGTCAGTTTAAGGTATTTAAATATAATTCTTTTGAATAACTTATCAGGGAGTTGCAATGCTGCCTCTTCCTCAGGGATGTGTTCTGGGTCTGTATCCTGGTCCTTTGTTTCTACCACTTTATCTTGCTTCTTTGTGTGTACTGTGATGGTCTGTTGTCTCTGAGACATTGTGATCTTGTTGTATTTATATTTAATTGCTGATTGTATGGTGGAATGATTCACCCAAGATTTTTGTTTTCTTTTTTTTCTTTTTTGGAAGTATCTGAGTAAGCAGGTGCTGTGCTCCTCTATTCTCTAGTTGGAAGCACTTATGCACTCACCACCTGTCTCCTGGTAGGTGTAATAAAGAATGAGAGTGGCTACACATGTCTCTGTTAACTATTTAGGGAGCTCTGGTAGCATAGTGGCTAAGACACTTGCCTGCTAACCAGACGGCTGGCGGTTCAAACCCACCAGCCACTCCTCGGAAGGAAGGTTGGGCAATCCTACTTCCGTAGTGATAACTGCCTCGGAAACCCAAGGAGGGGTCGCTATGAGTCGGGGCCGACTCGACGGCACATAACAACAACAACAACAAGGCTTGTCTTTGTGGTTAAAATGACTTATTCATTCCAAATACCTTTTTTTAAACAACATAAACAGTGCCTATACACTAGGACTTCAGCAGATGGAATATACAGAATTAAGATCGACTGTGGAAAGAGGTGTTGGAGAAACTCAATATCTTCAGCCAAAACAATCCCAGGAGCTGACTGTGGAACAGACTGTCAATTTCCCATAAGAAAGGTCAAGTTGAAAGCTGAATTACTAGGAATATATCCTAAAAAGGTAAGAGGCAGGACATAAACATATGCTCACCTATGTTTATCACAGCATAATTCACTATAGCAAAAAGATGGAAACAACCTAGATGCCCATTAATGGATGAATGGATAAGCAAATTATGGTACACTCACACAATGGAACACTGCGCTACATTAAAGAAAAATGAAGGAAACGCAAATCATCTCACAACGTGGATGAGCCTGGAGGACATTATGTTGAGTGAAATAAGTCAATCACAGAAGGACAAATATTGTATGAGCCCATTACTGTAAAAAAGATAAAGAAGGGTTTGCTTAAGGAAGGGAATTCACTTTGTAGATTAGCAGGGTGTTGAGGGAAGGGGAGGGAATTATTTCAGGCTAGATGGGGGCCACACGATTAGGTGGATAAGGAGAGGGATGGTATGGAAAGAGTCTGTGACCACCATGATAACATTAGAGAAAGGGAGGACACCGAATTGTGCACATAAGATATAGATGACAGAGCCTAATACCAGTATATGCACAATACTGCATTACCATTAACACCAAACACTGGGCTACAGATAAATACATAAACATCTGAGACAATCAGATGGGGGTCAGTGAACAAGATTATACTCTAGACCAAGGATAGATTCAGCTGAGGCTAATCTTGCACAGATACCAGTGATACAAAATACCTACAGTCCTTACAGAAACAACAGAAGACAGACATAGAGCAAGCCCTCACAGACTGCCAGTCACTGTGGAAGAGAGGTCCAATGGATCTACTAACTCAGTACCGTAGTATTGTGGGACACCAGATTCAATTAGCTCAATAAAATACATAAAAATCTTGTTCCACAACCTACATTGGTGAATAGCAACTGGGGTTTTAACAACTTTTAAGGGGCCATCTAAGATACAGCTAATGGTCTCATATCATCAGAAATGAAGAGAGTACAAAAAACCAAGGGCATTTGAAAGCAATCAGCCCTATGACATGATGGACCTCTAGACCAGAAGAACCAGATGGTGCCTGGCTACCAATGCCAACCACTCTAGAAAGGATCAAAACTGGAGATCTTGGATAGAGTAGGAGGAAAAACACAGAACAAAATCCAAAAACACAATAAGGACCAGAATTACTGGTCGGATGGACTCTGGTGGGACCCCCAATACTATGGTCCTGAGATACACTTCAGGTCTGGAATAAAACTCACTCCCAGGGGTTGGCTCTCAGCCCAATAGTAAATAAGGCATACACGTAGACCACTCAACCCAGGGTGACACACCCACATACTCTATGGAGAT
>NW_006922055.1:2177248-2188706 GCF_000298275.1 Orycteropus afer afer | reverse complement strand
AAAAAAAAAAAAAAAAGAAAGAAAGAAAGAAAAGAAAGCTGAAGAAATTAAAACAAGACCACAAAGAACAAAATATGACCTTGATTATATCCCATCTGAATTTAGAGACCATTTGAAGAATGCATTTGATGCATTCAACACAAATGATCGAGACCAGATGAGTTGTGGGATGACATCAAGAAAATTACACATGAAGAAAGCAAAAAGTCATTAAAAAGACAGGAAAGGAAGAAAAGAACAACATGGATGTCAGTAAAGACTCTGAAATTTGCTGTTGAACAGAGAGAGTAGTTAAAGTTAATGGAGGAAATAATGAAACAGAAGAGTTGAACAGATCTCAAAGGGCAGCTCTAGAAGACAAAGTAAAATGTTATAATGAAATGTGCAAAGATCTAGAGTTGGAAAACCAGAAGGGAAGAACATGTTCAGCATTTCTCAAGCTGAAAAAATTCAAGGTTTGAATTGCAATATTGAAGTATTCTATGGGCAAAATATTGAATGATGCAGCAAGCATCATAAGGACAGGGATGGAATACACAGAGTCTGTGTATCAAAAATGAGTAGTCAATATGCATCTATTTCAGGAGGTAACATATGATGAAGAACCAATACTATTTAAGGAAGAGGTTCAAGCTGCACTGAAGGAATTGGCAAAAACAAAACAAAAAAGTCTCCAGGAATTGACAGAATACCCATTGAGATATTTCAACAAACAGATGCAGTGTTGGAGATGCTTACTAATTTATGTCAAGAAATTTGGAAGACAGCTACCTGGCCAGCTGACTGGAAAAGATCTGTATTTGAAAGAGATCAATATTTGTGCCCATTCCAAAGAAAAGTGATCCAATAGAATGTGAAAGTTATCAAACAATATTATTAACATCATCACCACTCATCTGTCAGTCTGTAGTACTCTACTGTCTTCTGCATTGCTGTGTGGCTGGAGGCTATACCACCAGTATTTCAAATACCAGCAGGGTCACCCATGGTGGACAGGTTTCAATGGAGCTTCCAGACTAAGACAGATTCAGAAGAAGGAAAGGGCCATCTACTTCTCAAAGAATTGGTCAGTGAAAACCATATGAATAGCAATGAAATGGTGTCTGATATATTACAGGAAAACTTTATGAATAGCCCTGAAACATTATCTGATATAGTGCCAGAAGATGAATTCCTTAGGTTGGAAGGCACTCAAAATATGACTGGGGAAAAGCTGCCTCTTTAGAGTAGACCCAACCTTAATGATGTGAATGGAGTAAAGCTTTCAGGATTTCCGTTTGCTGATGTGGCACAACTTAAAATGAGAAGAAATAGCTGCAAACATTCATTTTTAATTGGAATGTGGAATGTGCAAAGCATGAATCTAGGAAAATTGGAAGTTGTCAAAAATGAAATAAGATGCATAAAGTTCAATATCTCAGGCATTAGTGAGCTGAAATGGATTGCTTTTGGTCATTTTGCATCAGACACCCATACGATCTACTATTCTGGGAATGAAAAATTGAAGAGGAATGGCATGATTTTCATCACCCTAAAGATCTATCAAGATCTTTCAAAATCTATCAAGATCTATCCTGAAGTACAATAGGATAATATCCATATGCCTCCAAGGAAGACCAGTTAATATGACTATTATTTAAACTTATACACCAACCACCAAAATCAAAGATGAGGAAATTGAAGATTTTTACCAACTTCTGCAGTCTAAAATTGACCAAACATGCAATCAAGTACTGTTGATTATCACTGGTGATTGGAATGCAAAAGTTGGAAACAAAGAATCACTGGTAGTTGGAAAATATGGCATTGGTAATAGAAATAACGCTGGAAACCACATGACAAAAGACTGTCGACTTATTCATTGAAAATAATAGCTTTTTTTTTTTTTTTTTTAACAACATAAACAATGGCTATACATGTGGACTTCACCATATGGAATACATAGGAATCAGATTGACCTCATCTGTGGAAAGAGAAAATGGAGAAGCTTGGTATCTTCAACCAAAACCAGGCCAAATGACTGAAAGAGAGAAATATTTGTGTCCATTCCGAAAAAAAGGTGATCTCACAGGATGTGGAAATTATTGAACAATATCATTAATATCACATGCAAATAAAATCTTGCTGAAGATAATTCAAAAACAGTTGCAGCAGTATATTGACAGAGAACTTCCAGAGGTGCTGGATTCAGAAGGAGATGTGGAATGAGGGATATCATTGCTGATGTCAGATGATCTTGGCTGAAAGCAAAGAATACTAGAAAGATGTTTACTTGTGTTTTATTGACTATGCAAAGCATTTGATTGTGTGGATCATAACAAATTATGGATAACATTGAGAAGAATGGGAATTCCAGAACACTTGATTGCTCATGAGGAACCTGTACATAGACCAGGAAGCTATCATTTGCACAGAACAAGGGGACACTGCATGGTTTAAAATCAGGAAGGGAGTGTGTCAGGGTTGTATCCTCTCACCGTACTTATTAAATCTGTATACTGAGCAAATAATACAAGAAGATAGACTATATGAAGAAGAACATGGCATCAAGATTGGAGGAAGACTCATTAACAAACAACCTGCATTATGCAGATGCCACAACCTTGCTTGCTGAAAGTGAAGATGACTTGAAGCGCTTACTGATGAAGATTAAAGACTTCAGTCTGCAGTATGAATTACAGCTCAGTATAAAGAAAATGAAAATACTCACAACTGGACCTATAAGCCGCATCACAATAAATGGAGAAAATATTGAAGTTGGTAAATATTTCATATTACTTGGTCCTACAATCAACACCCATGGAAGCAGCAGTCAAGACATCAGGTGATGTATTGCACTGGGCAAATCTGCTGCAAAAGACCTCTTTCAAGTGCTGAAGAGCAAAGATGTCTCCTTGAAGACTAAGGTGTGCCTAACCCCAGCCATGGTATTTTCAGTCACCAGGAGCTCTGGTAGCGTAGTGCCTAAGGCACTTGACTGCTAACCAGAAGGCTGGTGGTTCAAACCCACCAGCCACTTCTTGGAAGGAAGACGGGGCAATCTACCTCCATAGTGATACTTCCTTGGAAACCCAAGGAGGGGTCGCTATGAGTCGGGTTCGACTCGACGGCACATAACAACAACAACAATATATGCATGTGAGAGCTGGACAATGAACAAGGACGACAGAGGAAGATTTGATGCTTTTGAGGTCTGGTGGTGGCAAAGAATACTGAAAGTACCATGGTCTGCCAAAAGAACTAACAAATCTGTCCTGGAACAAGTGCAGCCTGAATGCTCTTGGAAGCAAGAATGACCAGACTTCATCTCACCTACTTTTGTCATGTTGTCAGAAGGGCCCAGTCCCTGGAAAAGGATATTATGCTTGGTAAAGTGGAGGGTCAGTGAAGAAGGGGAAGGCCCTCAACAAGATGGATTGATACAGTGGCTGCAATGATGGACTCAGGTATAGCAAGGATTATGAGGCTGGCACAGGACCAGGTGGTGTTTCTTTCTGTTGTACATAGGTCATTATGAGATAGAGCCAACTCAAAAGCACCTAACAATAATAACAACAACATCATTAATATCACATGCAAGTAAAATTTTACTGAAGATAATTTAAAAATGGCTAAAGTAGTACATTGACAGGGAACTTGCAGAAATTCAAGCTAGATTTCAGAAGAGGACATGGTTTCAATGACATCTCTGATGTCAGATGGATTGTGGCTAAAACAAAGAATACCAGAGAGAGGTTAACAGTGTTTTATTGACTATGCAAAGACATTAAACTCTGTGGATCATAACAAATTATGGATAATATTGCAAGAATGAATTCCAGAACACTTATTTGTGCTCATGAGGAACCTGTAAATAGACCAAGAGGCTGTCGTTCAAATACAACAAGGGGATGCTGCATGGATTAAAATGAGGAAAGGTGTTGGTCAGGGTTGTACTCTTTCATCACACTTATTTAATCTGTATGATTAAATTTGAGCAAATAATTTGAGAAGCTGGACTATCTGAAGAACATGGCATCAGGATTGGAGGAAGACTCATTAATTAACAACCTACAACATGCAGATGATACAACCTTGCTTGCTGAAAGTGAAGATGACTGGAAGTTCTTTATGATGAAGATCAAAGACTACATTCTTCAGTATGAATTATACCTCATCGTGAAGAAAACAAAAATCCCCATAACTGGATCAACAAGTAACATTATGGTAAAAGGAGAAAAGATTGAAGTTGTCAGGGACTTCATTTTACTTTGATTCACAGTCATCACCCATGGAAGGAGCAGTCAAGAAATCAGATATTGTATTGCACTCAGAAAATCTGCTTCAAAAGACCTCTTTAAAGTGTTAAGAAGCAAATATGTCATTTTAAAGACTAAGGTGTGCCTAACCCTAGCCATGATATTTTCAATTGCCTCATATGTGTGTGAAAGTTGAATGATGAATAAGGAAGACAAAAGAAGAGTTGATGCCTTTGACTTGAGGTATTGGCATAGGATACTGAAAATACCATGGACTGTTAGAAAAATGAATAAATCTGCCCTGTAAGAAGTACAGCTGGAATGTTCCTTGGAAGTGAGAATGGTAAGACTTCATCTCATATACTTTGATCATGTTGTCATGTTCTGGTTACCTAGTGCTACTCTGACAGGAATATACCCTAAATGGGATGGCCTTAACAAACAGGAATTTATTCTCTCACAGTTCTGGAGGCTAGAAATCCGAGTTCCAAGTGCCAGGCTCTAGGGGCTGTGTGAAAACCCCTTGACCTTGGGCTTCAGCTCTGCCTCTTGCTCCTGGCCCACTGAAGCTAGAGGTATCTCTTCACTCAGACAGCTACTGGCTGCTGAGGCTAACAAGCCCAAGGTCGGCAAATAAAATGACACAGTCCTGATATTACCGAACCACATGGTAGGCCATTAATTCAAGTCCATTGTAAGTCCCAAGGTTGGCAGAGCATGGCAGGCTACTGAACAGTGACATAGCTACATGCAGGGTCCAAGCATGCCATAAGCTAGAGATTATCCCCAAGGCTTCTCCTTATATACAGTAATCAGACCATATCCCAAAGGCAGCTACTCAGCTACTTGTGGTAGATCCCACCGTGAAGTTGATTATCATTCTCATCAAGGGGAATAACTACCACCAGCTGCCCAGCCACTCAACCAGGCCCAGCCAAGTTGACATACAAATTTAACTACCACATGTCAGAAGGGACCATTCCCTGGAGAAGGATATCATGCTTGGTAAAGTGGAGGGTCAGTGAAAATGGGGAAGACTCTCAACCAGATGGATTGACACAATAACTGCAATGATGGGCTCAAGATATCAAGGATTGTGAGGATGGTGCAGGTCCAGGAAGTGTTTCAGTCTGTTGTGCATGGGTTAACAATGAATGGGAGCCCACTCAAGGGTACCTAACAACAACAGTAACATTCTAGACCACATTATAACTTCCTCAAAGAGGAGGATCATCATTTAACATTAAATCCATTCTTGGTTATTAGCATTGTCTCCTGTTGTTATGTGCCAATGAGTTGGACCTGACTCATAGGAACTCCTCCTTGGGTTTCCAAGGCAGTATCACTACAGAAGTAGATTGCCCAACCTTCCTTCCGAGGAGTGGCTGGTGGGTTTGAACCACCAGGCTTCTGGTTAGCAGTCAAGTGCCTTAGGCACTATACTACCAGAGCTCCTAGCATTGTCTCTAGGACATAGTAAAAAGACAATACATGTTTGCTGAAATTATGTATATTTTTTGTGAATGACACAAAGATGATTGTTGAAATAATGCGACCAAATGAGATAACAGATTAAGACCAAAAGAGGTCTGTGAGCAAATATAGCAAACATACCAAAAGCAAAAACAAAAACAAAAACAAAAACCTTAGGCACTATGTCACCAGAGCTCCTTAGCAAACATACACAGAGACAAATGAGAGATGTAGACATGGCAGGAGAAGACTGTGGCCCAGAAGCTTAAGGAGGAGAGAATTGGAAATGAGAAGATGCAATCTATCCTTGGGAAAAGTGTACTTGTGAGCAGTCTTGTCCATACACATGAATCTTTACGACTATGTGATCTCTGATAGTGTACTTATGTCCCGTAGAGAAAATTAGGTTATGCTGCTCAAATCAATGGCATCAATAACATCATTATTCCACATGCAATAAGAACCACAAATCTGCTGTACTGACCTAACTGATCATTAAGGGTAATGTCTTAATTTCCTACAGTTGTCATAATAAAATATAACAAAGTGTGTGGCTTTAAATAATAGAAATGTATTTTCTCACAGTTATGGAGGTTAAAAGTTCAAATCAAGGTCTTGGACATGTCAATTCCCTTCTGTGGCTCTTTCTCTGGTACTATAGTGCCTACGGCACTTGACTGATAACCAGAAGGCTGGCGGTTCAAACACACCAGCCATTCCTTGGAAGGAAGTTGGATAATCTACTTCTGTGGTGATACCACCTCGGAAGCCCAAGGAGGGGTCGCTGAGTGAGGTTTGACTCAATGACACATAACAACAACAACCAGCAATCCTTGGTGTTCCTTTACAATTTATATGTTCATCAACCTCCATTCATGGTATCTCCCAATGTGTCTGTCTCTCCAGGTCTTTGTCTGTTTCCTTCACAGACAACACTTAGAAGAATTCTATTCTGGATCTAGCCTTTTCTTGTATGGCTTCATTATCATAACAACAAAAAAGCCCTATTCCAAATAGGGTCACATTCACAGGTATAGGGGTTTGTACTTCAATTTATATTTTGGGAGGACAATTCAACTCATAACAGATAAAATAATAAGCAGTGTCCCCAGTCCAGAACTTGTAATTTGGAGGCTTGCACTAAAGAAGATTACAGGTATGTATGGCTGTCTTAGGCTGGGTTCTTTAGAGGAGTTAAACCAGTGATGCTTATAAAGAAACAGAGAGAGCAAAAATTATCTCAAGGAAATGGCTCATGCAGTTTTAATGACTGGCAAGTCCCAAGTCTGTGGGTAAAATGTCAAGCTGGTGGTTTCTACTGACTCATGAGCTGCAGGGGCTGAGGAACCCAAGATTGGTAGGCAATAAAGCAGGCTGATGGCTTCAGAGGCTGAGGAATCCAAGATTGTCAGGGAAAATAGCAGGCTGTTGGTTCACAGGTTGCGAAGACAATTGCAAGATCAGTAGGCAATACAGCAGGCCACTTGTTCAAGTCCAGGTGATGATAAGCCAGATGTAGGATCCCAAGCAAAAAGCAAGAGACCTTTCCCAGAGCTTTTCCATATATATTGGAAACAGACCACACCTGAAGGAAACTCCACTTCAACTGATTGACTGACCATTACTGATCTCATCATGGAGGTGATGATGTTGTATGAGACCTCATTATATGGGATAACTACATCATAACTGCTAAACCACTTAGAATCATGGCCCAGCCAAGTTGATTTACAACATTAACTATCATAGTTACTTAATGGCACAATAAATTCTATGAAATAAGACATTATGTGATTTGGATGTTGTGTGAACACTGTATTATATACAGGAGAGAGGCATGCAGGAAGGTCCACAGTCAGTTCCAGAACAAATACTGTGCCAAAGGATTGTAAGAAAACTTTGCTTATGCCACTGCTGGGATTGCGTGGTCACTTTCCAGTCTCCAAGAGCCACACCTGGCCCCTACCCACCCACTGAGGAGCACACTCACCATCCAGCTATTTGCCTTACCTGTTTTCCTCTTGCCACCACCACAGGGTAGACTACCCAGTGGCCACCACTGCTGAAGGAGCTTCAGTGTCTGACCCAGGCCATTATGTGATGTTTGGGTCAAGTGAGACAACAGCCTTGATGGGATATCCCCTTAGCTACTCCAGAGGAGTCTGCAGAGTGAGCCCTTGCCTGAGACGAGTACAGATGAGCTCTGGAACCCACTTCCTCCTGGTGCCTCAGGGATGGAGTGGTTGCAGGGTCCCAGAGAGCTAATGAGAGTTGAATTGGTTCTTCATATCTCAGTACTTAGCAGAATACATTTGCTGTGTCTCGTTCTCCTATCAGGATTTCTGAAATCTATTATAACCTTATAGGTCCACAATGTATAATGCCATCAGACATTGCCTAGACAGACATTAAGTGATGGATACTTGTATTATAGTCTTCCCAGTTCCATGGCTCTTCTGCTATAAACTGATTGAGCATAAGACTTGAGGAATCCTCTTATAAAAATTAAGTTAACTTTCCAACTTACCTGGAGGTAAATCCATTAGAGTGCTTTGGCAGTGTCTGTAAAGAGAGGACAGTTTCTAGGGACACAAGGACATCAATATGCTCAGCCTACACCTAGCAGCCAAGAGCACTGTCTTCTGATAAGTATTATTCATAAGGAACAGGGATTAATAACCTGAGCACTGAGCTTTAAAGGAGGAACATGAGACTTGATGAAGAAGAGCTCTGATAATAATGAAAACAGAGGATATTTCTCTTGAAAATGATCTATTGATGTCTATCAAATAGAATTCACATATCATATGCCATGTCACCATTAGATTGGTCATTTTCTATTCATACCAATGAGGGAAAAAATAAAAATGCAGTAGATGTCTCTTTTTTCTTTATCTAAATCTCTTGTGAATTGTGGTGACATATTGCTTGCTCTTTTATGCATCTCTGCATTGATCTTGGTATGATTTACATTCTCACATCTTTAGGTCTTATATCCTCCAACTAGCTAGTAAGCCACTTGAGGGTGGCAGACATTATTTAGCCTTGTTAGCTCTCATATTTCTTGCTCAGTGCAGAATGCTTTGTAATATTAAACAAATATCTGCCTATACTTTGCTGTTCAGCAAACAGGTCTTAAAAACAAAAACAGAAAGCAGTTGCTGTCAATTCTATTCTGATTCATGGAAACCTCATGTATTTTAGAGTAGAACTGCATATAGGGTTTTCAGTTGTTGTGATCTTTCAGAAGGATATAACGAGGCCTTTTTTCTGAGCCACCTCTGGGTACACACAAACCTCCAACCTTCTGGTTAGCTGCTGAGTCCTTAAGCATTTGCACCACCCAGGGACTCCTATGCACAGATAATGATAATAAAATTGAAAAGAGAATGAGACTTATTTTCTAAGAAAGAATCAAAAGGGAATAGATGGCAAAGCACAAATGCCTTGATTGGAAAGAAGAAAATTGAAGGCTCTTGCATCAGAAGATCTTCACCTTCCTAATAAGTTCCAACTGTATATTTATCTGTAGTAAAGTGAGACAGATAACAATATAGTTGGAGACTTGGAGAAAATGAGAAGGATTTCTAAGAACAACTTTTCATTTTAACTTGCATGAACTCTTGGGGATGACTTTTTGCAACATGGACATGAGAAAATTTATGAAGTCAAGTTATTTGGGGGATTATGGAATGTTGATCAGATTGTTCTAAACTGGTAGGGAGGTAAGTGAAGCCAGAAGGGAGCTAATGGTCTGGGAGAAAAGGAATATTAAGAGCCATATAGTCAGAAACAGAATCAAGGGGAAATTCATTAGATTTGAAAGAGTGAAAGTAGTAGAAGAGAGAAGGCTACAGGGTAGTTTCTAGTCTTGGTTTTAAATTCCAATTAATAATAAAGCAAAAGTAAGTTGTCCTTGAGAGGAAACAATAATGAAAGATCCCGAAGTTTGAAAACAAGATATGAAGCTAATGTATTGAAAAAAGGCATTGACTTACAATCTGAGGCAACTAATGATAAGAGAGAGACAGAGTGGAACATTAATTTAAAAAAGGGTCTAATGATAAAGGAGTGAGTGCGATATAAGCAGATCATGTTACTTCAAAGAGATGAGAGGTTCTTGAATGATGGTAGAAGAATAATTTGAAAGTAACCATAAAAAACTAAGAGCAGATCCACTACATATTTGCCTGATGACCCAGAGAAAGTGAAAGGAGTGATCCCCAGTGCTACACATAACAATAGTCAAGGAAAGTTCATTTTTAACTAATTAATTCATCTGTTCATTCACCCAACAAATTGTGTTTGAGAGCCTACTGTTTTTGAAGTATTACAAAGAGAAATAAGTCAAGGTCTATGCCATGGAGTACTTCACTCTTTAGTGAGAGATGGAGATAAACAAATGGATCGTTGAATAAAGAATCAATTTTACAAATGTATTTATGAAAAGACAACAGAGCACTGGGAAAGAAGTGAACAACTTAACCTTTGTAAACTGCTTATTGAAAAGGAAGAGCTTTTAAAATCATTTGCTTAAATTAATGATACTGATATCCTAAAAGACACACAGAATAGCCCAGGCAGAAAAAGAGATTAAATAAAATATTTTTAAACAATTCAACAGTAGGTATGAGGATTTATGTTCTGAAGGAAACTCAAAATAGATTATAGTCAATTAAAAACATAGCATATGTGAGCTATGAAATTCTGGCCAAAACTCCTATCTTATGAATTGAGATGAAAACAGAGTAACCCTTTGTTTGCCAGCTCGGTAATAAAACAAAGAACAAGCTATCACACAAAAGTACATGTAGATCAACCTTGACTTAGATAGGATATGGTTAGTCCTGAGAAGGGAAAGTTCTTACATTGGTGAAAATAGCATCCAGTATGTCCCAGTTTATGTTGCTTTCTCTCATCCTTCATAAACCTAGTGAGTGGAGTAGAGACGGGTACAAGCAGTCCTCTCTCTATACCCCTCAATACTCTATCACAAGGAGGTTTGTTGGTGCCTGTGTCAATGGCAACCAGACTTGGAGGCTGTACTTCATTCTTCCTCCTCAATCCTCTCCTAGACTCAAGCCAGCTACTCTACTTATCCCTGAAGGGTCTGGGCTGGGCCTGGAATATGCCCTGAATTACTTTGTCCTGGTGCTTTTCTCTAAGACAACACAGTTCTTTAGCTTAGAGACCCCTCTTTGAGATACACAATTCTGTCCAAGATTACACATCGAAGTAAGTGATACAGCTAGTATAAAAATTCAAGCCAGATTCAGAAAACAATGTGGAATGACAGATAACATGGCTAATGTTAGATGGCTCTTGGTTGAAAGCGAAGAATACCAGAAAAGCATTTACCTGTGTTTTATTGACTTTGAAAAGACATTCCTAACCAAAAAAAAAGTCTTTCCAATATATGAGAGAACTGCCATTTTTCCTCTATTTTTGCATTTTTAAAATGAGGTTGTAAGAAGCCACATTTGTACTAAATTTATAATATTGGTTTGCAGATAATTGTCACCTTTATAATTAAGACTAATTTATCTGCACCTATAGGGAGCTCTAGTAGCGTAGTGCCTAAGGCACTTGACTGCTAACAAGAAGGCTGGGGGTTCAAACCCACCAGCCAGTCCTCGGAAGGAAGATGGGTCAATCTACTTCCATAGTGATACTGCCTCGGAAACCAAAGGAGGGGTCACTATGAGTCGGGTCTGACTCGACGGCACATAACAACAACAACAACATGG
>NW_006922055.1:2169926-2173398 GCF_000298275.1 Orycteropus afer afer | reverse complement strand
GTGGCTGCAATGATGGGCTCAAGTATAACAGGAATTGTTGGGGCTGGCACGGGATCGGGCAGTGTTTTGTTCTACTGTGCATGGGGTCACTATGAGTCAGAAATGACTCGACGGCACTTAACAACAACAACAACAACAAAGGGTAGGAACAAACTGAAACAACGATCAGTGAGTGGCTTTCTTTAGCTATAGTCAAATAATCACAGAGGAAATAAACATCAGTACTTCAGGACTTCCAGCAAAATAGCAGAATAGGCAGACAAGCTATACAGACCCTCTACATCAAAGAAATGAGAAACCAATTGAAATAGATTTAGAAGATAATTCTGGAACCCTGATTATTGAAGGGAACGATAAAGAATTGAATTAAATATCTACTAGTAGAAGAAACCTTGGAAGAAGTGTAGCCAAATGCTCCCTGGAAACAAGAATGTCCAAACTTGCTCTCACATGCTTTGGTCATGTTGTCACAGGGGACTATTCCATGGAAAAGGATAGCATGCTTGATAAAATAGAGGGTCAGCAAAAAAGAGGAAGACCATAAACAAGATGGATTGACACAGTGGCTACAATGATGGGCTCAAGTATAGCAAGGATTGTGAGGGTGGCGAATGACCAGGCAACATTTTGTTCTGTTGTACATAGAACCACTATGAGTTGGAGCTGACTCGACAGCAGTCTAATAACAACAACCACAGAAAAAGCTGAAATAAAAACAGCAAATAAGGAGACAAATGGAGCTGAAGACTGGTGGCTGGTCTGGTGGCACAGCCATTTTGAATATTTGCTAGTGGCATTCTCTTCTGGGGGGAAAAAAAAAACCCTCACTACCATTGAGTCAGTTCCAACTCATAGCAACCGCTCCCTGGGTTTCCAAGGCAGTATCTCTATGGAAATAGATTGGCCAGTCTTCCTTCCAAGGAAAGGCTGGTGGGTTTGAACTGCCAGGCATCTGATTAGCAGTCAAATGCCTTAGGCACTATGCCACCAGAGCTCTCAGCTCCACTTGCTGAGGACTGCACAGGCAACCAAACCTGTGGCCGATGACCAGAAGTGCTAGATATTTCTCTTGTATCCCACACCATTTTGGTGAATGGAGGTGTGGCCATCCCCCACCCCTACCCGCCATCTTGACTGGCAGGAATTCCATCTAGGACCATGTGCCCTGCTACCAGCTACCTTCTGGGAAGGCAGAAATTGGTCCCAGTGCTCGATTCCCTGCTCCTAGCCACTTTTTCAGCCAGTAGGAACGTTTTCTGAAACCAGATACCCAACAGCCAGCCAGCTTTTGGGATGGCAGGAATTTTTTCTGGCAATGGGACCCTTTGCCCAGTTGCCTTTTGAGACAGCAGGAATTTTGTCTAAGACCAGAAGTCCTGCCCACAGTTGCTTTTTAAACCAACATGAACTCTGTCTGGAACCAGGTACCTCACTCCCAATTACTTTTTGGACCAGCATGAAATTTTTCTGGGTCCAGTAGCCTTGTGCCCAGTTGCCTTCTGGGTAAATAGGAACTAGCTCTGAGATCAGCTGTCCTGCTTCTAGTTGCCTTTTGGCCTGGCAGGAGCTTTTGCTGGAGCAAGGTACCCTACACCAACCCCTTTTGGGACAGCGGGAACTTATCCTGAGATCAGAGACTCTGTCCTCAGCTGCTGTTTTGAGCTAGCAGGAACGCATTCTGGACCCAGGCCCTTGCTCCTAGCCACCATTTGGGCCAGCAAGAAAATTTTCTAGGTGCCATGCCCACACATCTTTTGGGTCAGCAGGAACCCTTCTGGGAACAGGTGCAATGACTCCAGTTGCCTTCTGGTTAGGCAGAACCTAGTATTTGGATGAGATTCCTTGTTCCTCACCATGAGCTTGGCTGGTAGCAACCTAGTCCAGTTTCCCTGCCCCAGTGTTTTGTTTGTTTGTTTGTTCTTCTTCTTCTTTTTTCCTTCTTTCTTTCAATTTTATTTTTCTTTCTCTTCCCTGACTCTTGTTTTATTTTTTTCCTCCTTTTTCTGGTTCTCTTCTTTTTCTCTTTCTCTTCTTCTCATCTCTTGTTTTTATTTTTGCATTTACATCTCTCATTTTTTCTTTATGATTCTTTTTCTCTTGTTCTTTTTACTTTTCCCCTTTTCCCAGATATGGTTGTTTTTCTTCTTTTTGTCTTTATCTTTATTTTATTCTTTTATTTTTTCTTTATGTGGCATTACTGTTTGTTTATGCTGTTTGTGCTTGCATTTTTTGTTCTCTTCTTTTCTTTTCTTTTTTCTTTTTTTTTTTTTTTGTCCCATAGTGGAAGACAGCAACCATGTTCACATGACCCAACCACAACCACACCTCGTGAAGCCCCACCCCCTTGGCAAGGACCACTACCACTTCTGCACCAACTGATCAATGATAGATGGCAGCCAATACTAGCCTAACCTACCCTCAACTGCTCTACATGAACAGCTAACAGAGATCCATGCACACAATCTCATTCTCCATCACTCATGAGGAGACAGCTGGTAAATGCTTAAGGGCTGCCAAACTACCAATAAAGAGCAGCACACCAACACTGATCTTTCAGATGTGTTGTTGTTGTTATGTGCCATTGAGTTGGACCCAAATCACAGTGACCCCTCCATGGGTTTCCAAGGGAGCTCTGATAGTGTAGCACCTAAGGCACTTGACTGCTAATCAGAAGGCTGGCATTTCAAACCCACCA
The DNA here is from genome assembly GCF_000298275.1 of Orycteropus afer afer. Taxonomy (NCBI): domain Eukaryota; kingdom Metazoa; phylum Chordata; class Mammalia; order Tubulidentata; family Orycteropodidae; genus Orycteropus; species Orycteropus afer. The sequence goes on along the minus strand of NW_006922055.1, from coordinate 2,170,703 downwards.
GCCACTCCTCAGAAGGAAGATGGGGCAATCTACTTCTGTAGTGGTACTGACTCAGAAACCCAAGGAAGGGTCACTATGAATCAGGTCTGACTCAATGGCACATAACAACAACAACAACATCACTACGAAGTAGATTGCCTAAACTTACTTCTGAGGAGTGGCTAGTAGATTTGAATCGCCATCCTTCTGCTTAGCAGTCAAGTGCCTTTCAGATATATCAAACAAAATAAAGGAGAAAAAGAAACTTGAAGAAACACATCAATGTACAATCATCAATAAAATATACATAAAATGACATCACGTTATCTTGGAGACAACTGGCAATCCCAGTTCACACAAAGAAGGAAGGTAAAGTAGTAAAACAAGGGACTATAATACAGAGCCAGAAAAACTCCCTGAGAATGGAGTGGTATTGGAACTACTTGACAAGGAATTCAAAAGAATTATATTTAGGTATCTTCAATGGATTGAGAGACAGATCAAGGAAAACACTGACAAAATCAAAGAAAACGCCAACAAAATTAAGGAAAACACAGACAAAACCCTAGAACACTGTTTCAGCCTTTTCCTTTAGGAAAATTTTCCCTTATGAAAATAATACAAAAACAAATTGATAAAATAAATGAAACATTCAAAACCATATAAACACAGCAAATAGAAATCCGGAAGATTAACACTAAGATTTCAGAAATAGATAAAACATTGAAAGAGCAAAGGAGTAGAATCAGATCAATGGAAGACAGAATTGAGGACAATTTTATCAACAATACTTCATTA
>NW_006922055.1:2168636-2169826 GCF_000298275.1 Orycteropus afer afer | reverse complement strand
TCCATAGTGATACTGCCTCGGAAACCAAAGGAGGGGTCACTATGAGTCGGGTCTGACTCGACGGCACATAACAACAACAACAACATGGGTAGTGTAGTGTCTATGGCATCTGACTGCTAACCAGAAGGCTGGCGGTTCAAACCCACCAGCCACTCCTTAGAATGAAGGTTGGGCAATCTACTTCCATAGTGATACATCCTCAGAAAGTCAAGGAGGGGTCACGATGAGTTGGATCTGACTCAAGGGCAGTGAGGTTTTTTTTTTATGGAGGCAGCTCAGCTTTTTGCTACTCCACATTTCTCTTCTCCCTTCACTCAACACTACCAAATAAGCACCTTTTGCACATGTCTTTAGTTTCGCTACCCACTTATTAGTTATGATAGAATATTGCAGAGGTATTCAAAATTATAAATGCAATTATAATTTTGCATTTATACATCAAATAAAATTTCTGAGAATTTGAAGAATTGAAGGCAGAATTATCTGAAGTATACAATAAAAATAGTGGTCAAGTCAGGATTCGTGTTTGTGGAAATATTATACACATTTTTAGTAGAAGATGGACTTTCATACTTAGATTATACTAATAATTAAATAAATTTGCTTTTCCTAAAAGTAAGCATATCTTGGCTTTTCATCATGTTGGGAGAAAAATGATGCAGAATTGAAGATAGTTATGTAGTGAATCATTCACAAAAAATATTAATCTATAATACTGAAAATTAATACAGAGCTACATATGTAATTATTTTTGAGAATTTTTTAACAAAGTGCTGATTTCCATAGTATGAAAATTTATAGAAAATAAAATGAGTATTAGCAATGTATGGACTTTACAAAATCATTTACAAAAAAAGTCACTATCGTATACTACTTAAGGTCATCCATAATCTAGAATATTGCTGGAATAGGTTGATAGCCAATCACCAAGTGAGCTAATTTATTTTAGAGATAGAAAAACATGCCTAAATATCAAAAGAGATTAATAACTTGTGCAGGAACACTCAGCAAAACATCTTTATTTCCGCATGTAGCCATAATAATAATCGGAACATGGAATGTACGAAGTATGAATCTAGGAAAACTGGAAGTTGTCAAAAAGGAAATGGAATGCATAAAGATTGATATCCTCGGCATTAGTGAGCTGAAATGGACTGGTTTTGGCCATTTTGAATCAGACAACCATATGA
>NW_006922055.1:2162940-2163936 GCF_000298275.1 Orycteropus afer afer | reverse complement strand
TTGAAAAGTAAAAAGGCACAGTCCCGATGTTACCAAACCACATGGCAGGCCATTAACTTAAGTCCATTGTAAGTCCCAAGGTCGGCAGAGCATGACAGGCTGCTGAGCAACAACATGGCTGCATGCAAAGTCCAAGTGTGCCATCAGCTAGAGACCATTCCCAAAGCTTCTCCTTATAAACAGGAAGCAGACCACATCCTAAAGGCAGCTATCAGCTGCTTGTGGTAGATCCACCATGGAGTTGATTACCCTTTGTCATCAGGGGGAATAACTACCACCAGCTGCCTAGCCACTTAACCAGGCCCAGCCAAGTTGACACACAAACTGAACTACCACAAAAGGAATTTGTAAAAACTAGAGATGTCAAACAGTGTTCTTTGATCAGGGAACCAACACCAGCAGTCAACAACTGGTGATAATACACACAACAAAATAACAGAGAAATCAATCCAGATATAGAAGTATCCAAAATAAAATAAACTTAAAAGAGGGTAAACAGGGAATCAGAGATATCAATTAGTAAATGAGGACAACTACAAATCACAAAGAGGAAATAAATACTGTAGATGCAGAACTTCTGAATGAAGAGGAAGTCAAGACTGTTTCTAGATAGAACAGACTGTTTTAAACTTAGGAAGGAAACAATAAAACACAAGGTAACGTCAAAAAAATTAATAAATTTTCTCATCAAAATCTAAAAGAGGAAAGGCACAAATATTTAGCAAACACTAAAACACTAACAAACAAAAGGAGCTCTGGTGGTATAATGGTTAAGGCATTTAACTAACTGATAACCAAAAGGCCAGTGGTTCCAACTCACCAACGACTCCATGGAAGAAAGATGAGGCAGTCTGTTTCTGAAAAGATTTATAGCCTTGGAAACCCAGTGGAGTCACTCTGAGTTGAAATCAACTTGATGGCAGTGAGATTTTTGAGAAAGAAGTAGCAACTAAGGAAATGGTTAAAAAAAATCATGAAAAGAGTTCAGAACAGAAA
>NW_006922055.1:2155628-2158645 GCF_000298275.1 Orycteropus afer afer | reverse complement strand
GAAACCCAAGGAGTGGCTGCTATAAGTCAGGTCTGACTCCACGGATATAAAACAACAACAACAAACTGAGGTGTAATCTGTACTGAAGACTATAATCTTTGATTTTCATCAGTAAATGCTTTAAGTTATCTTCACTTTCAGCAAGCAATGTTGTCTCATGTGAATCCTGCAGGTTTCTCATGAGCCTTCATCCAATCTTGATGCTGTGTTCTTCACATGGTCCAGTTTTTGAATTATTTGTTCAGCATACAGATTGAATAAGTATAGTGAAAGGATACAGCCCTGGCTAAAACATTACCTGACTTTAAACTTTAAATGCAGTATCTTTTCATTCTGTTTGAATGACTGCCTCTTTGTCTATGTACAGGTTCCTCATGAGCACAATTAAGTATTCTGGAATTTCCATTCTTTGCAGTGTCATCCATAATTTGTTATGCTCCACACAGTCAAATGTCTTTACACAGAGAATAAATCACAGGTAAACATCTCTGCTTTCAGTCAAGATCCATCTGACATTAGCAATTATATCCCTTGTTCCACATCCTCTTCTGAATTCAGCTTGAATTTCTGGCAGCTCCCTATTGATGTACTATTGCAACCATTTTTTAATTATCTTCAGCAAGTTTTTACTGTGATATTAATGATGTTGTTCAATAATTGCTACATTCTATTGGATACTTTTTCTTTGGAATAGACACAGAAATGGATATCTTCCAGTCAGTTGGCCAGGTAGCTGTCTTCCAAATTTCTTGGCATAAAAGAGTAAGCACCTCCAGCACTGCAACCATTTGTTGAAACCTCTCATTGGGTATTCCATCATTTCTTGGAGTTTTATTTATTGTCAATTCTTTCAGTGCAGCTTGGAATTCTTCCTTCAATACCATTGGTTCTTAATCATATGTCATCTCCTGAAATGGAAGAACATCTACCAGTTCTTTCTGGTACAGTGACTCTGTGTATTCCTTCCGTCTTCTTTTGATGTTTTCTTCATCATTCAATATTTTAACCATAGAATATTGCAACTCAAGCCTTGAAGTTTTTCTTCAGTTCTTTAAGCTTGAGAAATGCCCTGCATGCTCTTCCCTCTGGGGTTCCTAATTCCAGGTTGTTGCATATTTTTTTATAATACTATACTTTGTCTTCTCAAGCTTCCCTTTTAAGCAAGATTAATGAACTTGTTAGAAAAGTAGAACAGTGTAACATAGCGAAGAAGACTACCTTAGGAGTCCTTCACCTAAACTGTAATCCCACTTTTATCACTTTCTTTAGGCATTCGTTTTCTATGAAAACTTGCTGGATGCCATCAAGTCAATTCTGACTCATAGAGACCCAACTTGACAGCAAAGAACTGCCCCATAGAGATTTCTAGACTGCAATCATTATAGAATCACATTGCCAGGTCTTTTCTTTTTCCCTCCAGCAGAACCACTGAGTGGTTTGGAACTGCCAGCCTTTTGGTTAGCAGCCTAGTACTTAACCATTGTGCCACCAGGGATGAGTGGGTTAAATTAGAAGATTGTGTAGTGTCTTTCTTTCTCCAAATTTCTGTAGTGATGGGTCCAAATCTGTCTTTTTATTTGAGTCTAATTTTGGATATATTTATCAAGTACTCCTTATTCTGTAATGCTTGCTTTACATATATTGAAACTTTATTACTCAGTGTGTATAAATTGTGAATTGTTATATTCTCCTAGTGAATAAAAGAATTTACCGCTGTATGAGACTATCTTCATAGCTAGTTTATTTTATGATTTAATGTTTATTTTATACGATATTAGTAAACCTAATTTATTTCAGTTATCATTTGCTTAATATTGCACTTGTAGTCTTTTACTTTAAACTGTTTATACCTGTAGGTTTCAAAGTGCTTCTTCTTAACAGGAAATAAAAATCTTAACTCCTCCCAAAGCTATGTATCATCTATACTTTGCAATTTGTGTATCTATCAATATATATTTTCTTAGCAAAATGTTTTATATGGTGTCAATTGAAAAAAAGCAATAAAATTATATATGCTTATATTTTATATAAATAACATTGCTTTTATATTTCTCTATTTTTCCAATTTTTTTACTGTTCAAGTACAACTTTAAAATGAAAATAAACATTAGAAAAGAATAGAAAATATTAATAAAAATGCCACTTAAAATGAAAAAAGTCATAAATTATGCAAAGTGTATTGCCTTCTCTTTTTATCGGTCATTAAGAAAAAACAATAAAAAATTAAATGAGTTCTGAGAACAGTATTCATTCTGGGGCTCATGGGTAATAAATGCATCTGCCAATAATTGCACATTTTTCTTGAAATATATTTACTTTTTTGTATTAAAAACTCACTGCTGTCGAGTCAGTTCTGACTCATAGCAACCCCTCCTTGGGTTTCCGAGGTGATATCTCTAGGAAGTAGATTACCTAGTCTTCCTTCCGAGGAGTGGCTGGTGGGTTTAAACTGCCAGCCTTCTGATTAGCAGTCAAATGCCTTAGGCAGAAAGCATATAAAATCCTGTTGCTTTGCCATTATGCCTAACTGTATTTGTGATGTTTTTATTATGTAACTTTCGTTTTACTGTAATTGGTGAAATCAAAGTGGTTATGGCATTTTCATAATTACCACAAGGAAATATATTTATATTTTGTTTCTTTCTTATATAATTATATGTTGTTGCTTTTATTTTCTACTTCCCAAAAAAATTGTATTGATGTTTTAGACCTTTTCTGACCTTATTTCTATGATACATACTTATAGTTCTGTTTTATTGTTTTAATTAGGAGATTAGATGAAATTTAATAAATTGGCTTGTTTCTTGTTGTTTGCTTTGTTTTGTTTGAATGTTTTTATTTATTTTAACCTTTTTTTTAAGAAATAAGTATGATTTTTTTTGGTCTTTTATGGTGATAGCATATTCAATATGGGATTTATGATATACATGTATAAAAACCAGGCTATTTTAAAAGCACAAATATCTTTTATTAGTACTGCACATTTACTTAAAACATTACAGTGTAGAAAATATGTT
>NW_006922055.1:2146742-2155328 GCF_000298275.1 Orycteropus afer afer | reverse complement strand
TTTTTCACTCCACATTGTGAAACAGATAAAAGAACTCTGCCTACGTATGGAGAAATATTTAGAGTCATTCAGTATCACGAAAGTGATTAACTGTGACTGCAAAATACTGGAATAATCTTCTTGATTATTTTGTTCTACATACCTCATGTTTCATTATCTTGGTAATTATGATTTATTTGATTCTATGATTCACTAGGTTCTTCTTCATCTTGTATTTATTTATTTATTCATTCGTGCACTCATTTATTCAGATATTCAATATTTATTCATTTATTGAAGAGGATTTACTGAGTGTCTATTAAGTATTAAGCATTAATTCATATATTCAATCGTGTTTATTGAGTGTTTATTAAATATTGGGCATTGTGTTACAAGCAGCTTCTGTTTGTCTAAATAAGAAATATGATGTAGCAGTGTGTCATATCCCCTTGACAAAAGCCCAGAATGGCATTAATCTCTTGAATATGCTACTAGATCTAGTGTCTTATTAGGCTTTGAAAATTAACAAAAAATGGCTGCTCCATTTGTGTACAAATCTATCTATGTCTCAGACTCTCTAAGTCATAAAGGAAAATTTCTTTCCTCTATAACCTAAAGAAAGCAACAGATTTAACTTCAAGGAAACAACTGGAATCTTGTCTTGTCTGTGTGATCTTTTAGACTCTATAACAGTAAAATTGTGAAGTAAAAATCCATAGTCTGATGTCAATCTAATAAAGCAGAAGAAACTGTACTAGTGGCAGATAAAGTAACTTCAGGGGGGAAAAATTATTAGAGACAAAGAAAGCCATTAGATAATAATAAAAAGTCAATCCACCAAGAAGGCATAATGAACCTAACTTTGTCAGCAACAAACAAAAGAGCTATAAGATATATAAAACAAAAGCTTACAGAAATGAAAGGAGAAACACACAAATCCACGATGATGATTGAAGGCTTCAGCTCCCGTCTCTCAAAACTGATAAAACTACTACACAGAAATCATCAAGCCTATAGAAGAAATCAACAACACCATTGTCCAACAAGATATAATAGACATTTACAGCTCACTGTATTCATCTTCTCTAGTTCCTAAAGAACATTCATCAAGATGGACCATATGCTGTGCAAACTAAAACATCACAAGTTTAAAAGAATTGAAATAACACAGAATGTGTTCTTTGACTACATTGGAATAAAACTGAAAAATAATATTAGAAAGATAACAGGAATATATCTATATTTCTTGAAATGTAGCAAAACATGTCTAATTCAGTAAAGAGAAAGTCTTAAGGAAAACTTTAATTATACATTAAACCAAATGAAAATTAAAATACAATACATCAAAATTTTTAAAGTACTGTTAAAGCAACATGAACAGAAAAATTTGTAGTATTAAGTGCTCACATTAGAAAAAAAGGAAAGATCTCAATAATCTAATGTCCCACCTTAAGCAATTAGGAAAAGAAGAGCAAAATAAAACCAACATAAGAAGAGGAAAGGAAGTAAAAATGATAAAAACAAAACAAAAAAAACAGATATTGGTAAGATTGAAAACAGAAAAAAAACCATGGAGAAAAATCAACAACACAAAAGTGTTGCTAGTTATTTGAAAGGATGAATACAATTGACGAACCTTGAGCTAGACTGACAAAGAAAAGGAGAGAAGACATAAATCATCAATGTCAGGGATTAAACGGCGAATATCATTACGGAGGTATCTGTAGCCAATTTTCTAAAGCAGTTTGAAGAATGAGTCCTTCAGTCCAAAAGACAGTATCTGAGTGGCACAACACAGACACTCTGCACCTAATCTGCAAAATGAGGTCAGATCAGATAACTTCTAAAGTTTCCTCCAGGAAATACTCTGATTCAACATTCTTGGATAGTTTTACAGAAACTCTAAATTTGTAAGTGTATCATTATAATTTGAAACCCCGACAGGATTTTATTATAAATTATTTGAATTGTGATTCATAGTATGTGACAGAAAAAAAAAATTCTAAATTTTTTGAAAGTTTATTTTTGTGAACCTATATTTATATCCATTATTCAGATAACAATTCAGGTATTTGCTGTATATGCTTTAGATATCTACATACAAGATGATGAAATGTTGTCTGGGATATTGAAACTACAAAGGATTATTATATTGTCTTTTTTTTCATTATTGAACTTTTTCAGATGATAAATTCCCCTTTCAATTTTCCTGAATCCGTTGCCAAAAATGTTAATTTTAGCCTACTAGTCTCACAGGAAGATACGATTTTAGCACTGTAGGCCTGGACCTGGCATGCATATTTATTCTACCTCAGGATGTTTCTCAGGGGCATAGTGCCTAAGACATTTGAATGCTAACCAGAAGGCTGGCGGTTCAAACCCATCAGCCACTCCTCGCAGGGAAGATTGGGCAATTTACTTCCATAGTGATACCCCCTTGGAAACCCAAGGAGGAGTTGCTATGAGTCAGATTCGACTCCATGGCAGTGAGTTTGTTTTGGTTTTTTAGAGAATGTTGCTAAAACAATGAAATTCATTATTGATAATAATCAACTACCATAGGCAGAGTTTATTGTGTTGTCAAGTTCTATTTCGCCACTATATTTTAATTTATAATATATGTGCCTATAGAACAAAAGTCACAGGAATTCCATTTTCAATTGTAAGAATAAGATTGCTGAACTGAATGCCAATTAATATCAATTGTTGTTTCACGTGGAGTGTAATGAGATGACTAAGACATTGAACAAAGCAATCTGCCAATAAGAGGGAAGAAATTTACTCAAGTGGATTTTGTTTCATTAATTTTTTTCAAATTCATTTAGCCTGTCTTATAAAGTCAATTTGTGATGAAGAAAGACAACAATTATCAGATGAAAATATTATTCAATTAAATAATTTTAAAAATAAATGACCTCACAAAGTCTTTCTTAATATACTTATGCTCTACCTCATTGAATTCCACATGATTCAAATATTTAATCACTAAAATATGTGCTCCTAATATGAATGATGACTTGAGCAAGAAATGATTAAAAAAAAAAATTGTGTCCCTCTCTTGTTGCAGTAAATTTTCCTTCATCCTATTCCAATAATTTTGCAACTCTTCAGATATAAATATAGTTCCAACTCATATCTCATGTTTATTCATTTCACAAATATATTTTCAGCTGGTATTCAGTGTCATACACTATTGTAGGAATACAATGTTCTCATGAAGTTAACATTCTGGTGGATATCTAAGCTTCTTTATTCGACTGTGGGGGAAAAAACAGAGAGAAAGAAATCTAGAAATTTGTCTTCTGAGAAATGCCACCATTTTGATGGCCCTCCATTTTTTGACATAATCAGGTCTTAGCAGCTTTGAAGAAGTATACCAAAAAGTAATAGATTAAAAATATATATATATGAATAAGGTGAGATGAAGAAGATTATATGGATATTTGTCTGTCCTCCCTGTTATCCTTTTCTTTCCTTTCTCCTCTTCACAGGAAAAAAGAGTGCCAGAGATAGAAAAGACAATAGTAAAAGCAGATGAGCCATCCAAACAGCATATCCAAAATATGACCAAAAGTGTGAACCTGAAATTTATTGACTAAGGAACACTAATAACTAATAAGTATTTTATAGTCACTTAACTGTATTAATTAGGAGCTCTGGTGGCATAGTGCCTAAGGCACTTGACTGCTAACCAGAAGGCTGGTGGTTCAAACCTACAAGCCACTCCTCAGAAGGAAGATTGGCCAATCTACTTCTGTAGTGATACTGCCTCGGAAACCCAAGGAGAGGTCGCTATGAGTCAGATTCAACTCCACAGCAGTGAATAATTGTATTAATTAAGTCCCTATATGAGTTAGTCACTAAGCTAAGAGATAGAGATATAGCAGTAAACAATACTTCTTCATGTTTCTTACAATACAATGAGAAAATGAAAATAAACAAAACCACATACAAATATGTGTATGTTGTTGTTGTTAGATGACATCGAGTCAATTCCAGCTCATAGCAACCCTAAGTACAACAGAACGAAACACTGCCTGGTCTTGGGCCATCCTCACAATCCTTGGTATGATTGAGCCCAATGCTGCAGCCATTGTGTCAATCCATCCTATTGACAGTTTTCCCTTTCTTCACGACTACTACTTTACCAAGCATGATATCCTTCTCCAGGGAATGGTCCCTTCTAACAATGTGACCAAAGTAGGTGAGATGAAGTCTGACCATTCTCGCTTCCAGGGTGCAGTGCAGTGCCACCTGTACTTCTTCCAGGATAGAGTTCTTCCTTCTTCTGGCAGTCCATGGTATTTTCAGCACTCTTCATCAACACCACAATTCAAAGGCAACAACTCTTCTTTGGTATTCCTTATTCATTGTCCTGCTTTCACATGCATATTAGGCGATTGAAAATACCATGGCTTAGGTTAGGCACACCCCAGCCTTCAAGCGACATCTTTTCTTCTTAACACTTTAAATAGGTCTTTTGCAGCACATATGCCTTGTGTAATATGACATCTGATTTTTTTGACCACTACTTCCATGGGTGTTGACTATGGATCCAACTAAAATGAAATCCCTGACAACTTCAATCTTTTCTCCATTTATCGTGCTGTTGTTTATTGATCCACTTGTGAGGATTTTTGTTTTCTTTATGTTGAGGTGTAATCTATACTGAAGACTGTAGTCTTTGATCTTCATTAGTAAGTGTTTCAAGTTTCCTTCACTTTCAGCAAGCAAAGTTGTGTCATCTGCATATCCCAGGTTGTTAATGAATCTTCTTCCAATCCTTATGCCACGTTCCCCTTCTTATAGTCCAGCTTCTTGGATTATTTGCTTAACATACAGAATGAATAAGTATGGTGAATGGATACAACTGTGATGCACACCCTTCCTGATTTTGAACCATTCGGTATCCCATTGTTCTGTCCTCGTGGTCACTGTATAGGTTCCTCACGAGCACAATTAAGTGTTTTAGAATTCCCATTCTTCTCAATGCCATCCATAATGTGTTATGATCTACACATTCAAATGCCTTCACATAGTCAATAAAACACAGGTAAACACTTTTCTGTTATTCTTTGCTTTCAGCCAAGATCCATTTGGCATCAGTAATGTTATCACTCATTCCACATCCTTTTCTGAATCCAGCTTGGATTTCTGAAAATTCCCTGCCAATGTACTTGTTTCAATTACCTAGTGCCGCTCTGACAAGAATATACCACAAATGGGAAGTCTTGAACAAATAGGAGTTTATTCTCTTACAGTTTGGAAGCTTTAAGTCCAAGTTCAAAGTGCTGGGCTCTAGGGACCGGTTGAAAGCCCCTCAACCTTAGGCTTCAGCTCTGCCTTCTGCTTCCAGCCCACTAAAGCTAGAGGCTTCTGTTTACTCAGACAGCTGCTGGCTGCTGAGACTGACAAGCCCAAGGTTGACAAGTTAAAAGGCACAGTCCAGATGTTACCAAACCACATGACAGAACATTAATTCAAGTCCATTGAAAGCCCTAAAGTTGGCAGAGCATGGCAGGCTGCTGAACAACAACTTGACTGCAGGCGGGGTTCAAGTGTGCCATAAGCTACAGATCATTCTGCAAGGCTTCTCCTTATATGTAGGAAGCAGACCACATCCCTAAGGCAGCTACTCAGCTGCTCACAGTAGATTCTCATCATGGGGAATACTACATCCAGCTGCCCATCCACTCAACCAGGTCCAACCAAGGTGACACACAAACTTAACTACCACAGTTTTGCTGCAACCATTTTTGCCTTGTATTCAGCAAGATTTTACTTGGGTGTGATATTAATGACATTCTTTGATAATTTCCACATTCTGTTGGATCACCTTCCTCTAGAATAGGCACAAATATTGAGCTCTTCCAGTCAGTTGACCAGGTAGCTGTCTACCAAATTTCTTGGCATAAGCAAGTAAAAAGTAAAAGCCTCCAGCACTGCAACCATTTGTTGAAACATCTAAATGGGTATTCCATCAATTCCTCATGCCTTGTTTTTCACCAATTACTTCAGTGGAGCTTGGACTTATTCCTTCAGTACCATTGGTTCTTGATCATATGTCATCTCCTGAAATAGCTGAACATCAACCAATTCTTTATGGTACAGTAACTGTGCATCTTTCCACCTTCTTTTGATGCTTCTTGCACCATTCCATATTGAAACTTGAGGTCTGAATTTTTTCTTCAGTTCTTTCAGCTTGAGATATGCTGAGTGTAATTTTCCCTTTTTTTCTTGTTAACTCCAGTTCTTTTATATTTCATTATAATACTTTGTTTTCTTGAGCTGCCCTTTGAAATATTCTGTACAGCTCTTGGATTTAATTTCTTCCATCCAGTTTAGTCTCCATTCAAGAGCAAATTTTAGAGGGTCTTCTGACTTCCATTTTGTTTTTTTCTTTCTTTCCTGTGTTTTTAATGACTTTTTGCTTTCTTCATATATAATATTCTTGATGTTATCTCACAACTCATCTTGTCTATTTCAAATGACAACTTGGTCTTTGGAACCTAACCATGTCAGTAAGTAAGAATAGGGTATATATATATGTTTGACAATAATAGTGAAAAAGGAAAGGAGGAATGCAGCTGCACTAGTGAAAATTCCTATATTTAACCAGCACAATTTAAAAAGTCACAGTTAAAAAAAGGGTAGATTGTGATAAATTTGGGGTGTGTGTCATAATCCCTAAGGTGATCACTAAGGAGATTAAAAATGTACCTGATTCAGGCATGTTCCTTTCATTTGCCTATTATGCATTTAAAAACTGGACAGTGAAAAAGAAGACAGGAATTGATGCATTTAAATTGTGGTGTTGGCAGAAAATATTGAGTATACCATGGACTACCAGAATAATGAACAAATCAGTCTTAGAAGACATACAACTGGAATGCCCTTTAGAAGTAAGGATGGCAAAATTTCACCTTGCTTACTTTAGACATGTCATCCAGGAAAGATTTATTCCTAGAAAAGCACATCATACTTGGTAAAGTAGAGGGTCAATGAAAATGAGAGAAAACCTCAGAGATGAATTGGTCCAATTAGCCATTACAGTGGGCTCAAACACATCAAAAGTCATGGGGATAGCACATGAGCAGGTAAAATTTTGTTCTCTATGACATAATAAGGTCATCATGTGTAAGAGTCAACTTGATGGCAACTAACAATAACACTGTGGCCACTAATATAGCAATGCAAAGAAATACAGCTAAAATGTTGTTGTTATTGTTGTTATGTGCCATCAAGTCAGACCCAACTCAAAATTTCAATAGAGGACTGAAAACAGTATATCTATCTATATATATATATATATATATATATGTATATATCACAAAATAAAACAGTAAAATGATGAAAAAAGAAACTGAAAAGAGAAGAGACTCTTCTTCTTTATATTTAAATAAAAAATGACAGAAAAGTCCAACCATATAAATGATAACATTAAATGGGAATAGATTAAACACTCTGATGAGAAGATATTTACCAGACTCCATAAAAGAATAAAATCAGACTGTATGCTGTCTAAATATGTGTGTGTGTGTGTGTGTGCCTTTACCTCAAATTCAAAGTTAAATATAAAGGTTGAAAGTAAAAGAATGTGAAATGATGTGCTATGCAAACTGTAAGCATGAAGAATCCTAGTGGTTATGTTGCTATTAAAAAAAATAGAATTTAAGACAATAAATACTACTAGAGATAAATGATGATTAAAGAGTATATATAAAAGTAAAATGCAAAAATTATAAATGTGTGTGCACCTACAAGAGAGCTTCCAGATGTATTATACCAGTATTGACAGAATGGAATTGGAGAATGAACCATCAACAATTATAGCTTGGGATTTCAAAACTTCTCTCTTGTAACTAAGAGAAAAAGTGGAAGTATAATCAATAAGGATATAAAAGATTTGAACAACATTGTCAACTAACATTACCTAATTGACATCTTAAAAAAAAATGATACCCCAAACTGCAGAATACACATTCTTTTCAAATGTACAAGAAACATTCAGCAGGGTAAATGCTGGTCTGAAGTGCAAGGAGATATCAGTTTGCAGCTGATACTCATTGATCTAGTTTTGATGGCTAGGGTTGGGCTGACCAGAACCTGACTGAAGAAAAATATGTTTTGCATTGTGAGCTGGTAATGATTGCTGCAGTTTGATGGCCTGCTCTGGACTGGACTTTGGTTATGTATACAGATACTCAAAGTTCCACCCAAAACACAAGATTCATCAGATCAAGAAACATGCCTGTCTGCTCAGAGTATTGGTTTGATGTTTTTATTAGGTGCCATCAACTCAGATTCTACTTGTAATGACTCTATGTACAACAGAACAAAATACTGCCCAGTACTGAGCCATCCTCATAATTCTTGCTATGCTTGAGGCCATCATTGCAGCTACTGCGTCAGTACGTCTCATTGAGGTTCTTCCCTCTCTTTGCTGATCCTCTACTTTACCAAGCTTGATCTTCCTCTCCAGGAAATGGTCCCTTCTAACAACATGACCAAAGTAGGAGACCTGAAGTCTGGCCATTCTCACTTCCAAGGAAGATTCTTGCTGCACTTCTTCCAGGACAGACGTGTTCATTCTTCTGGCAATCCATG
>NW_006922055.1:2144461-2146417 GCF_000298275.1 Orycteropus afer afer | reverse complement strand
ATGCTGCTTATTGGCCCAGTTGTGAGGATTTTCCTATTTTCTTTATATTGTAATTTAATTATAGTGTAATCTATAATGCAGACTGTAGTCTTTAACCTTCATCAGTAAGTGCTTCAAAACATCTTCACTTTCAGCAAGAAAGGATGTATGATCTGCATATCACAGGTTGTTAATGAGTTTTCCTCCAATCCTGAGGCCACATTCTTTTTTATATAGACCAACTTCTCAGATTATTTGTTCAGTATGCAGATTAAATAAATATGGTGAAAGGATACAATCCCGGTATACACTCTTCCTTATTGTAAACCATGTAGTATCCTCTTGCTCTGTTAAAACAACAGCCTCATGGTCTATGTACAGGTTCCTCATGAGAACAAATAAGTGTTCTGGAATTCCCATTCTTCTCACTGTTATCCATAATTTGTTATGATCCATACAGTTGAATGTTTTAGTATAGTCAATAAAGCACAGGTAGCCATCTTTCTGGTATTCTTTGCTTTCAGTTAAGATCCATCTGACATCAGCAGTGATAGCCCTCACTCCACATCCTCTTCTGAATCATTGAGCTTTCATTTCTGGGATTCCCTGTCAATATACTGCTGCAAATATTTTTGAACTATCTTCAGCAAGATTTTACTTTGGTGTGATGTTGGTGATATTGTTTGATAATTTCCACATTCTGTTAGAGCACATTTCTTTGGGATGGACACAATATCAATATCTTCCAGTCAGTTGGCCAGGTAGCTGTCTTCCAAATTTCTTGGCATAAACAAATAAGTGCTTCCAGTGCTGCATCCCTTTGTTGAAACATCTCAGTGAGTAATCCTTCAATTCCTGAAGCCTTGGTTTTGTTTTGTTTTTTTGCCAATTCCTTCAGTGCCAGTTCCTTCAGTGACTTCTTCATTCGATATCATTGATTCCTGATCATATGCTACCTCTTGAAATAGTTGGACATCAATCAATTCTTTTTGATACAGTGACTCTGTATTCCACTCATATCCTTGTGATATTTCCTGCATCATTCAATATTCTGCCCACAGAATCCTTCAGTATTGCAGCTTGAGGCCTGAATTTTTCTTGAGTTCTTTCAGCATGAGAAATACTGAGTGTGTTCTTCTATTTTTATTTTCTAACTCCAGGTCTTTGCACATATCCTTATAATACTTTACTTTGTCTTCTCAAATTCCTTTTGAAATCTTCTGTTCAGTTCTTTTATTTCAGTGTTTCTTCCACTTGCTTTAGCTACTCGTGTTCAAGAGTAAGTTTCAGAGTTTATTCTGAAATCCATATTGGTCTTTTCTTCCTTTCCTGTCTTTTAATGACCTTTTGCCTTCTTCATTTATGATGTTCTTGATGTCATCCCACAGTTCATTTGATCTTTGGTTTTAGTGCACAGTATGTCAAATTTAGATGGTCTCTAAATTCAAATGGGATGTACTCAAGGTCATATTTTGGCTCTCATGGACTTGTTTTAGTTGTCTTCAGCTTCAACTTGAATTTTCATATGAGCAATTGATGGCCTGTTCCCCAGTCACTTCTTGGACTTATTTTGACTGATTATATCGAGCTTCTCCACCACCTCTTTGCACAGATGTAATCAATCTGATTTTTGTGTATTCCATCTGGCAAGGTCCAGGTGTATAGCCACCATTTATGTTGGTGAAAAAAAGGTATTTTCAATGAATAATTCATTGATTTTTCAAAATTCTATCATGCAATCTCCAGTATCATTTGTATCACCAAAGCCGTATTTTCCAACTACCAATGTTTGTTCCAATTACAAATCTTTGTTTCCAACTTTTGCATTCTAATCACTCACCATTATCAATACATTATCTGTACATATTTAGTCAATTTCAAATTCCAAAAGTTGGTAAACATCTCCAACTTCTTTATCTTTGGCTTTAGTAGTTAGTACATAAATTTGAATAATAGTGGTTGTGGTAGTTAAGTTTG
>NW_006922055.1:2135167-2143801 GCF_000298275.1 Orycteropus afer afer | reverse complement strand
TGGATATTATCCTGCTGCTGACAGCATTATTCTTCAGGGTGGATCTTGAGATATTCTTTATCATAATGAGAATAACACCATTTCCCCTCAATTTGTCGTTCCTAGTATAGTAGATCATATGATTGTCTCATTCAAAATGGCCAATACCAGTCTATTTTATCTCACTATTGCCCAGGATAACAATCTTTATTCATTCCATTTCATTGACTACCTGCAAATTTCCTAGATTTATACTTTATACATGCCAGGTTCTGATTACTAATGGATGTTGTAATTGGTTCTTCTTCTTTTTTTTTTTTTTTTCCATTTTGAGTCATGCCCCATCAGCGAATGAAGATTCCAAAAGCTTTCCTCCATCCACATTATTAAGGTCAACTCTACTTTAAGGAGGCAGGTCTTCCCCTGTTGTATTTTGAGTGCCTTCAAACCTGAGGGGCTCATTTTCCAGCATCATATTAGACAATGTTTCACAGCTTCATAAAGTTTTCCAGTAATGTATCAGACAGTGTTTCATGGCTATTCATAAGGTTTTTACTGGCTGACTTTATTTCAGAAGTAGATGACCCTATCTGTCTTCTTGGTCTGTTTTAATCTGGAAGCTCTGCTGAAACCTGTCTACCAGGGGTGATCCTTCTTTTTTTTTTTTTTTCCAGTTGTGCTTTGGGTGCAAATACAAAGCAAATTCATGCACATTTGACTCTGGTCCTGAGTCTGCAGGCCTGGTGTTTCTCTCTTTCAAGGTGCTTGGTTGTCTCTGAGAAGTTACTGCAACTCTGTCTTCTGTTGCTTCTGTAATGTACGTGGCTAATTTTGTAGCACAAATGCATATGTAAGATTATCTTCAGCCAAGTCTATTCTTAGTCTTGGGAATAGTCCTGTTTATCTATCATGGGTTATCCCTCTGGTATCTGAAATATCAGTGACATAGCCTCCAGTTCCATAGCAACACTCAAACCACCACAGTATGACAAACTGATGGATGAGTGGTGGACTAGTTTCATACGGATGGGCAATTTAGAAAAGTGGCTATTTAAAATGGGGAGACAATAAAGAGATGAAGTAGCTTTCATGGGTATTCTCATACTTAAAATTATTGGGAGGGGGAAGTTAATCTTTTAAGTATGAAAAGGTCAATGGTAGAAGAGTCAGGGGCTGGCCTGCAGTGTGGTGAGTGACTTTGTATGGCATTTCTAGCCATAGTTTTTGTGACTCCCTCCAGATGACTGGGTGTGACTATACAAATATAAGGTGTTTGTGGCCCCTGAATGGAATTGGATAGCTTGGTAATAATGTAAATAAGGCATATGGCACCCTTTTGGGGGTGCAACCTGCAAATAATATGTATGGAATGTGAACATGGGGATTAGTGAGTTTTGCTATTCTGCTAGGCTTAAAATGAGCTATTCTGGAGGCAGAAAGGGGGGATCTCACTACCATCAAGACAGAAGAAGTGGAAAATTTCCTTGGATCCAAAATTCCTGAGCTGGTCCTCCTGAAGCCAGAAAAGAAAGAGAGAGAGAGAGAGAGAGATAATATTTTGCTGAGATGGCAGAGAGATGTCAGAGAGACAGTGCCAGCAGCAGCAGCAGAACCAGCATGAGATAGACTGTCTAGCTTTGTAGCCCTTACAGTGAGGAAGCTGACTGCCTTCAGACATCAGGCTTGCAGATGGAGTAGGGTTCTTTTTGGGCACCTATCATCAAGGCTAAAGGAATTTTGTAACATTTGCCTGAGAAGGGAAAAGGCCAAGGCCAGAGAGAAATATGCCTGTGGCAATGTTGAGAAGAAGCTGTCCTGACTGAGGAATTGTGTCCTAAGTGTTCTTGAACCTGAATTGTAACCTGTTACTTCCCTAATAAACTTCGTACTCAAGAATATTATCTGTGAGTTCTGTGTGGCCATTGAAACAAATTATCGAACTCAGCAGAGAAATAGAGAGTGCCACGGAGTGATGGTTGGTGTCAGAATTGGTAGAGAGTTTGAAGTGTAGTGGCATGTCTGACCTCAGCCTCATAGGAATCAGCCTTGTGTTATTAATGTTCTTCTTCATACTCTCTCCCCTTTGTGAATTTAAGGGTCTCACACTACCACCATGTCTTTTTTGCAGGTGTCATTCAGGGCTATAAAGCAAGTCTCAATAAACTTGAAAGTCTCAAAATCAGAAACAGTATATTCTCTAATCTCAATAAATTAAATTTGAAACTAAAACATTAAGATATCTGGAAAATCTCCAAATATTTGGAAAGCAAAATAACAAAATTCTAAAGAATACATCAAAATAAAGAAAATCTTTTGAATTGAATGAAAATGAAAACACATATTAAAATTTGGAGATTAGAACTAAAGCATGACTTAGAGGGAAATGTATAGCAATGAATCAATGGCCTTAGCTTTCTTAATAAATTTGAAAAAGAAAAGCAACTAAGATGCTAAAATTACCAAAAGAAAGGAGATAGAAGCCTATCTCATTTTATTATGCTTTGGTTTACTGTACTTTCAAGATATTGCATTCTTTACAAATTGTGGTGGTCTGGAATTGAACCCACAGTATCTCCAAGGTGTGCCTGTGTTTCACAGTGAATGCACAGTTATGGATAGACAAATCAGATCATTATAAAATGTATTCAAGAAACTCGGTCATCTTTTTTTATTATTTTGTTGTTGCTATCTTTGTTGAGAAAACACATACCAATACAGACCAATTCAACTATAGCTACAAGAATAATTCAGTGACCTCGATTATATTCTTTGAGTTATGTAACCATTCTCATCCTACTTTGTTGAGTTGTTCCATAAATACACACTCACTGTCCCTTAAGGTTCCTATCTAATCTTTTGAGTCATCTTTTTAATCATTACAAACTTCTAAAGCCAAATTCATCAGATTAGCTATACCAATTGGTAAGAAAAGAATAATAAAGAGCTGGATTATTGTAGAGTTCAAGCATTTTGCACACAGATAATTTGCATGCTTATGAACTAAAATATTTTAAGAGGAGCTTTCATTTTCTGAATTAAAACTGATTGTCAGAATCCTGAATTACACTTTTGAAAATTTACGAACCTTTCTCGCAATTATTATCTCTTTTTTCCTCCAAGATTTTCCCTCTAGCTTCTTTTTCTGCCTACATTTTACTGGTCTGACTGGCTAATCTGAACAGGAAAACCTCTGATCATCTAACTTTGTTATCTCCACAGTGACTAGCTGTCATCCTGATAAATATAAATAATAACCCATTTGAGCTAACTGTAACTGGTGAAAAAAATAAATAAATGCTAAATGTTCTATCAGCAAATCATATGCAACAGCTGCATGCTTTAATACTCCTAATAATGAATAGGGTGTGAAATTTTCCGATTCCTTCCAGCCTAAGCAGAACACTAAATAATACCCTCAGGGAAGGATTCATGAGTTTTGTTCGAAGTTCAGATTATTTTCAGTACATTGGATAAAGATGGAATTGGGATATTTGTGACAAAGTTAAAAAGATGAAGCTCCATTCCACCTCCATGCATTCATATCCCACAGTCCTCATTATTGTGGGAGTTTTGACTGATAGCCAGTGTCACTGCATGTACATGGATCTGTCTGTGATATAAAGATAGGTGTGGTGAAGTGTGACTAAAGGTGACTCCAGTACAGCAAGTGATTGCAAATGGACATTTCACTTTGCAATGCAGAATAAATGACAGGAGAAGAGAGAGAATTCAGGCCAATAGGACATTGAATTTATACAAAAGCATAAATTTCCTAAAAAAAAAAATTGGAAATTACTTACCAGCTCTCTTGATATGATGCCCTGTCTCATTTCATCAGAATTTAACAGAATTGAACTGCTTAAAGCAATCATGAATCCCATTTCTGAAATTAGAAAAGGGAGAGAGAAAAGCAAATATCTAAACCTATTTAATTTCTGTTAAGGTGGAAAAATGGATCAGGCAATATAATGGATTTAGAATATGAAGAAAGGACAGGTAATATAAATGATTTATTTATAGCTTTAAAAATAATATTTTCTAATCTTTTATGAGTGATTGTCTAGATTTGGAGGAGTAAGGTAACTCACTTGGAATTGTTTGCTCCTAGAAGGTTGTTTGTTCACATATTGTTGTTGTTGTTGTTGTTATGTGCTGTCGAGTCAGCCCCGACTCATAGCGACCCCTCCTTGGGTTTCCGAGGCAGTATCACTATGGAAGTAGATTGCCCCATCTTCCTTCCGAGGAGTGGCTGGTGGGTTTGAACCGCCAGCCTTCTGGTTAGCAGTCAAGTGCCTTAGCCACTATGCTACCAGAGCTCCCCACATATTGGACAGAGCTATTTTATCAGAGGAGGCCTTAATAACTTTTCTGATAACAGCAGAACCTTTAACCTTCAGTGTTGCTGTAGTTCTTATTAAAAAGTGGCACTACCTACTGACTGCCACCTAGGGGTGTAGATATTGCTGAGGGAAAAAAAAAAAAAAAAAGACAGTAAGAATAAGTAATCCTTTCTGAACTGATTTTTGCTTTGTTATTACTGCCCAGGGAGCTCTGGTGGTGTAGTGCCTAAGGCATCTGACTGCTAACCAGAAGGCTGATGGTTCAAACTCACCAGCCACTCCTCAGAAGGAAGACTGAGCAATCTACTTCTGTAGAGATACTGCCTCGGAAACTCAAGATGGGGTTGCTATTAGAGGGAACTGACTCGCTGGCAGTGGGTTTGATTTCTTTTTGTTGTTTATTACTGCCCAACTGCAGGCAGGGCTGGCTGATGTGCAGGTCAACTGAGCAGTGTGAAAACAATGAAAAAGACTCTCACCATAAAAATTGGTTCTCTACAAACTTCTCATAGTGTCTGGACTACTAGTGAATTACTGTACTATAAGAACAAGATTTCTCTTTGAAAATGCAGTTCTTCTGGGAGGACTAACACATGATTTATATCAATCACTCATGTCTTTGTGTAAAGAGTCAGGTTGGGAAGAGGCTGATGGAGGTTCAGTTCTTCTCCAAACTAGTTGCATGACCTTGGTCAACCTGCTTGACCACCATTATCTTCCATTTTCCCCAAACAGTAAAACAAAGAAAATAACACCTACTTCTCAGGGTTTGCTGAAGATTCAGCCCAATAATGAATCAGAAGACTCAAAGAGTTCATGGCATATCCTATGTTCTCAATCAAATGGTATAGACGTAGCAGTGTGGCAAGGAGGTAAGGGAGAGGAAGAGGAAAGACCTAGAGATTCTTATTTCCATGAAGGTGACTCTGAGGACCAGAGCCTAATTCCTTCAGCTCACTATTTTGGCTGAAAATCCCTAACTCCCTTTAAGCTCCTCTACCCCAGGTCTGTCCTATGTGGCTGTGCCACATTGGGAAACATGTAACTAGAATGATAGTCAAGCAACTAGCACAGAAGAGGAGTGGGATGTTTGCAAAGAATGTTTGGAAAAACCACTATCTTGGTTGCCTGGGAAAGGCTGCCTCCTCTTCCTTCTCTCTAACACATACCTGCTCAAACATCTCTCATGGCAGGAGCCTGCAACTTCTAGAGGAAGGTCATACTACCTTTGAACTTCCTGTATAAGGTATGTTTGAAATTATTGGTTCCAAATCCTTTCCCACAAGGATCCACCTGCTCACACCATCACAATGATCTCAACTTTATGACTTATTTTCCCTATCAGGAATACAGTGGCAGTATAATAGATTGGGATTTAAGCCCCATTTCCCCCCCAAGGAATAGATAGCATGAAGATGGGCAATATATTTAATTTTCCTGGACCTCAGTCACCGTTTGGAGTGAAATGACACCTTTCACAATTACTGTAATTAAGACTTGAACTGAAAAAATATTTGGAAAGCACTTGACATACAGTAGGCAGAACCTCCAAAAACTGACCCTCTGATTATTGTTTCTAGGTCCCCCATGTCTAGTACACAGAAGTTGAAACTAAAAAAAACATTTAGTGGGGATCAATAAAGTGGAACGCTTGATTTCATGGGCTCTGGAATGGGAAGCTTACTTATAACGCCAGTCAGGCCATCTTTTTTATTGCTTGACCTTAAAAAAGTACTTTATCTCTCTAAATGTGTTTCCTCTAGTGTAAAAGGAGATAAAATAATTCCTGCTTCAAGGAGTTGATGTGGAAAATTAAATGTGATAACGTAAGGAATATATTTATCATTGGTAATGCAATAGGGGTGTCAGGTACAACTACTTGCCATGCCTCAGTTCCACCCCAAAATACATCTCTACGTTGATATACTTAACGACTTCTTTAAGTAATACAGAAACAAATCATAATGATTCTCATGGTCTCTAGTTTGTATTCCTTCTATTCAAAAATTTTCAAACAGTGTTTTCAAAGATATTCTTTATAACAACTCATGCATCTTCACATCCTTTTTCTTCTTCATAGTTTTTATTTATAAGTTAATGATACATGAAGCAAAGGATCCTCTCTTGGTTACTAGCTTTAGTGGTATATATGCATTTAGGCTTTCGTGGATGAACATAGGAACATTTTCTTTTTTTTCACCCATAAGTCAATAAAGCAATGAATTTCTTTTTTCAAAAAGGTTGTACATTATCAGTTCAGTTATGCATAGTAGCCTACTCTCTGAAAAGCACGGTTGTTGTTTTATTTTGGTGTAAAGTACTAGTATTCATTTATTCAGAGAATAAAATTGGTGAATAGCATTCTACTTGTTGGTAGTTGTGGCATTTAGTGACATCTAGGGACTAACTTGAAAAACTGCACTTTATAAAAAGATTTCCAAAAATAACTGTGATTGGAAGAAGTAAAGTCAGTCCAAACTTGAAGATAATTTTCTCTTAATATCAAGATTATCTTTTATAGGAGTTTCAATTAAAATTTGATTAAAATTAATATCTCTCAAACGGCAGTCTTGGCCATGTTTTGTTATTGGAAACAGAAACCTCAACTCCCAAGGCTCACTCAGTGTCCAGATAAACTAATACACTCTGGTTATTTATCCCAAACAGAAGAAGTTTAATATAGAAATTATGGTAGCTACAAAGGTATTGGGGGACTGCAAAAGCAAAAGGAGTAAGTAAAGGAACAAGAGCAACCAAAAAGGAAAGAAGTTTATTTTCCAAAATTATGAAGATGATTCTGCCGCTGGGTTGATGTTCATAGGCCTAAACCTTCGTGGAAGTTCTGCCCTTAATTTTTCTATAGGGGCCATACTTCTGCCACTCAGCAGGGAGCCAAGAGATTTTACTTCCATTGAGGTTGTTGAGATGAACAATGAGTTAATTGCAGCTCATAGTGACCCCTATAAATGACAAAGTAGAACTGCCCATAGGGTATCCAAGGCTGAAATCTTAAAGGA
The DNA here is from genome assembly GCF_000298275.1 of Orycteropus afer afer. NCBI lineage: Eukaryota > Metazoa > Chordata > Mammalia > Tubulidentata > Orycteropodidae > Orycteropus > Orycteropus afer. Next base: position 2,136,465 of record NW_006922055.1, on the reverse strand, counting down.
AGCAGATTGTCTGGTGTTTTCTTCTACAAAGTGACTGATGAGTTCGAACCATCAACCTTTTGGTTAGAAGCAGAGCCCATCACCATTGTGCCACCAGGGCTCCTTTACAAAGATACCAAAAAAAAAAAAAAAAAATTCACTGCCATCCAACTCATAGTGACCAACATTACCTTCATTGGATTTCCTAGGCTGTAAATCTTTATGGAAGTAGCTCACCCCTGCTGAATAGCTGGTGGGTTTGAACTGCTGGCCTTCTGGTTAGCAGCCAAATGTCTTATCCACTATGCCACTAAATGGTAAGTGTTTTGATACTAACCAGATCTTTTCTCCATTTTTGCAATTAGCTTAGGGCCTGATCTACATCATGTATTCAGTAGAGCTTTATTCACTAGTGTAAAACACTTTTTCCGTCTATTCCATAGCTTCATCACTCACTGTATGGTACTGTAGCACTTTGAGAAGCAACCTCACATACAAATTAATGAATTTCCTATTCATTTTTCTGGATATATTGCATTGTTGATTCATTAACATTGAACTTATGGCCAACAACACTGTAACTCATGCCTGAATGAAGCTTATCTAAGGCATGTATTTTCTTTATAAGTAAGTATTTCTTGGCTTCTTGTGCTGGAACACTAGACAGCACTTTAGCACTACACTTGGGAACCATTTTAAACTATAAAATCACCAACAGAAAGCACAAAAAATGTGGAAAATGTGCCACTAAATAGACAATGAAAAGGATACTTATTTACAGTATGAAAGCTAAAACAAGAAGGCAGATCACCACCTTATTTGATCTTAGCTGAGAATGTGCACTTTGGGCAACTCAAATTTTTCACTCTTCCGTACAAGTCCATGAATGATTATGAAAGTGCCATGAATGCTGATTTTGGGGTTACAAATACATTTTAGTAAGTAGGTAAATTTTCAAATACAGAATCTACAAATAATGCAGATCAGCTGTTCTTTGCCCAGATTTTAGTTGAGATATTTGTCTTTTTATTGTTGAGTTGTAGGAGTTTTTTACATATTCTTAACTCAAATACCTTATCAGATTTGCAAATATCTTCCATTCTGTGGGTTTCATTTTTTTTTATGGTGTCTTAGAAGTATAAAAACATTAAATTTTGATGGAGACCAATTTATCTATTTATTTCTTTGTCACTTGTTCTTTCAGTATCATACTTAAGAAATCACTGCCTAATCTAAGGTCACAGAAGTTTACTCCTATATTTTCTTTTAAAGTTTTATAGTTTAAAATATTACATGTATGTCCCTGATCTATGTTTATT
>NW_006922055.1:2129917-2134507 GCF_000298275.1 Orycteropus afer afer | reverse complement strand
ATTTTCTACATGCAATATCATGTTGTGGTGGTTAAGTTTGCATGTCAACTTGGCTGGGCCTGGTTGAGTGGCTGGGCAGCTGGATGTAGTATTCCTCATGATGAGACTGGTAATCAACTCCATGGTGGAATCTACTGTGAGCAGATGCATAGCTGCCCTAAGAACGTAGTCTGCTTCCTGTATATAAGGAGAAGACTTGGGGATAATCTCTAGCTTATGGCATGCTTGAACCCTGCACGTAGTCATGTCATTGTTCGGCAGCCTGCCATGCTCTGTTGACCTTGAGACTTTCAATGGACTTGAATTAATGGCCTGTCATGTGGTTTGGTAACATTTTTACTTGTCAAACTTGGGCTTGGCAGCCTCAGTAGCCAGCAGCTGTCTGAGTGAAGAAAAGTCATAGCTTCAGTGGGCCAGGAGCAGGAGGCAGAGCTGAAGCCCAAGGGTGAGGGGCTTTCACCCAGCCCCTAGAACCTGGCACTTTGAACTTGAACTTAAAGCCACCAAATTGTAAGAATAAACTCATGTTTGTTAAAGCCATCCCATTTGTGGTATATTCTTGTCAGAGCAGTACTAGGTAACTAAAACACACCTTATCTGTAAATGTTAGGTGCCGTCAAGTTGTCTCTGACTCATAGCAACCCTATGCACAGCAGAATGAATCACTGCCCAGTCTTGTGCCAGCCTCACGATCCTTGCTGTACCTGAGCCCATTGTTGTAACCACTGTGTCTATCCATCTAGTGAGGGCCTTGCCCTTCTTCATTGACCCTCCACTTTACCAAGCATGATATCCTTCTCCAGGGAATGATTCCTTCTGACAACATGACCAAACTAGGTGAGACGAAGTCTGGCCATTCTTGCTTCCAAGGAGCATTGCAGCTGCACTTCTTTCAGGATAGATTTGTTAGTCCTTTTAGCAGATCATAGTACTCTTAACATTCTTCTCAAATACCACAACTCAAAACCATCAACTCTTTTTCGGTCACCTTTATTCATTGTCCAACTCTCACATGCATAAGAAGCGATTGAAAATACCATGACTTGGGTTAGATGCACCTTAGTCTTCAAAGAGACATCTTTGCTCTTCTCTTCAGCACTTTAAATAGGTCTTTTGCAGCAAATTTGCCCAATCAATATGTCATCTGATGTCTTGACTACTGCTTCCATTGGTGTTGATTGGAGAACCAAGTAATATGAAATCCTTGACAACTTCAATCTTTTCTCCATCCACTGTGAAGCTGTTAATTAGACCAGTTGTGAGGATTTTTGTTTCTGTATATTGAGGTGTAATCCATACTGCAGACTGTAGTCTTCAATCTTCATCAGTAAGTGCTTCAAGTCATCCTCACTTTTAGCTAGCAAAGTTGTGTCATCTGAGTATGACAGGTTGTTATTGAGTTTTCCTCCAAATTTGATGCCACTTTCTTCTTCATATAATCCACCTTCTCAGATTATTTGCTCAGCATCAAATTGAATAAGTACATTGAAAGGATGCAACCCTGACACACTCCCTTCTAGATTTTGAACCATACAACATCCCTTGTTCTGTTCAAATGACAGCCTCCTAACCTATGTACAGATTCCTCATGAGTACAATCAAGTGTTCTGGAATTCCCATTCATGTCAATGTTATCCATAATTTGTTATGATCCACAAAATAGAATGCTTTTGCATAGTCAATAAGACACAAGTAAACATTTGCGTGGTATTCTTTGCTTTCAGCTAAGATCCATCTGACATCAGCAATGACATCTCTCAATATGTGTCCTCTTCTGAATTCAGCTTACGTTTCTGGAGTTCTCGGTCAATAAACTGCTGCAACCATATTTGAATTATCTTCAGTAAGATTTTACTTGCATGTGATATTAATGATATTGTTTGATAATTTTCACATTCTGTGGGATCACTTGTCTTTGGAATGGGTACAAATATGGATCTCTTCCAGTCAGTTGGCCAGGTAGCTGCCTTCCAAATCTCTTGGCATAATCAAGTCAGTGCCTCCAGTGCAGTATCTGTTTGTTGAAACATCTCAATGGGTATTCCATCAACTCCTGGAGCCTTGTTCTTCACCAATTCCTTCAGTGCAGCTTCGACTTCTTCCTTCAATACTATTCATTGGTTCTTGATCATATGCCATCTTCTGAAATGGATGAATATTAACCAATTCTTTTTGGTACAGTGACTCTATGTATTACTTCCATCTTCTTTTGATGCTTCCTGCATCATTCAATATTTTGCCAATAGAATCTTTCAATATTGCAACTCGAGGCTTAAATTTTTCCTCAGTTCTTCAGCTTGAGAAATGCCAAGTGTATTCTTCCTTTTGGGTTTTCTAACTCCAGGTCTTTGCACATTTCATTGTAGTAATTGGCTTTGTCTGCTTGAGCTGCTCTTTGAAATCTTCTATTCAGCTCTTTTATCTTGTCATTTTTTTCCATTTTCTTTAGCTACTTTCCTTTGAAGGGTGAGTTTCAGAGTCTCTTCTGGCATCCATTTTGGTCTTTTCTTCCTTTCCTGTCTTCTTAATGACCTTTTGCTTTCTTCATGATGATGTTCTTGATGTCATCCCATGTGGTTTTCTGTCATTGGTGTTGAATGCATCAAATCTGTTTGTCTCTAAATGAAGGAGGGATATAATCAAGCTCATATTTTAGCTCTTGTGGACTTGTTTTATTTGTCTTCAACTTCAAGTTGAACTTGCACATGAGCAGTTGATGGTCTGTTCCACAGTCAGCTCCTGGTCTTGTTTTGGCTGAAGATATTGAACTTCTCCATGGTCTCTTGCCACAGATGTAGTCAATCTGATTCCTGTGTATTCCATCTGGTGAGGTCCACATGTATAGTCATTGCTTATGTTGTTGAAAAAAGGTATTTGCAACAAATAAGTCATTTCTCCTTTAAAATTCTATCATGCTATTTCCAGTGTTATTTCTAGCTCCAAGACCATATTTTCCAACTACCAGTAACTCTCTTCTTTTCCAACTTTTGCATTCCAGTCACTAGTGATAATCAACACATCTTGATTGCATGTTTGGTCAATTTCAGACTGCAAAAGTTGGTAGAAACCTTCAATTTCCTCATCTTTGGCTTTGATAGTTTGTGCATAAATTTGAATAACTGTAGTATTAATTAGTCTTCTTATAGACATATGGATATTATCCTATCACTGTGGTGTTGTACTTCAGGATAGATCTTGAAACATACTTTGTGACAATGAATGCCACACCATTCTTCTTCAATTTGTCATTCCCAGCATAGTAGATCAAATGAGTGTCTGATTCAAAATGGCCAAAACCAGTTCATTTCAGCATACTAATGCCTAGGATATCACTCTTTATGCATTCCATTTCATTTTTGCCCACTTCCAATTTTCCTAGATTCATACTTTGTACATTCCATGTTCCAATTATTAATGGATGTTTACATCTGTTTCTACTCATTTTGAGTTGTGCCACATCAGTCAGTGGAGGTCCCAAGAGCTTTACTCTATCCACATCATCAAGGTTGTTCTCTACTCTGAGGAGTCAGATCTTCCCCAGTCTAATTTTGAATGCCTTCTGACCTAATGGGGCCATCTACTGGCACTATATTGCACATTGTTTCAGGAGTATTCATAAAGCTTATAATATATCAGACAGTGTTTCACTGCTATTCATAAGGTTTTCACTGACCAATCTTTTGAGAAGTGAATGCCTCTTCCATCTTCCGAATCTGTCTTAACCCAGAAGCTCCACTGAAACTTGCCCACCATGGGTGACCCTGCTGGCATTTTGCAACACGGTGGCATAGCCTCCAGCCTCAAAGCAACACACAAGCCACCAGAAGATGACACACTGACAGAGAGGTTCATCTCCCTTATTTGTTCCTACCTCTTTGCACCTGCCAACTTTGGGCAACAGCCTTAAAAATAGAGCTTCCCACAAACGAAAAGCAGCCCATGAGCCCGCCTTAATATACAGCTTAATATAGAGCCACATGAAATGAAAATAGATATAGAAAATAAATAGTGGTAGTTCTATTTCTTCCTTTCCAATCCAGATGTCTTTAGTTTCTTTTTCTCATCTCATTTCTTTTACTGAAAACTTTGTTAATAAAGGAGCTCTGTGGCACAGTGCCAAAGGTATTTGACTGCTAACCAGAAGGTTGGCAGTTTGTACGTATCAGCCATTTTGTGGAAGGAAGAAGGGGCAACCTACTTCAGTAAAGATTTATCGCCTTGCAAACTTAGTGGGGGCTGCTATAAGTTGGAATCGACTTGATGGCAGTGGGTTTTGGTTTTTATTATTTAATAGAAGTGGTGAAAGTGATATCTGTTTTGTTCCAGATCTTAGAGGAAAGCATTCAGACTTTCCACATTAAATATGATACTAGCTGTGGAATTTTTGTAGATGTTCTTTATCAGGTTAAAGATAGTCCCCTTCTATTTCTAATACATTGAGTGTTTCAACATGAAAAGTTTTAAATATTGTCAAATTTTTTGCCTCCATCAATACAATATTATTTTCTTTCTTTATTGTACAAGTAGAGTCCCTGAGTGAAGCAAATGATTTGGTAGACCAAGCTAACCAAAAGCGTGGTCTTTCCAGCC
>NW_006922055.1:2118971-2128557 GCF_000298275.1 Orycteropus afer afer | reverse complement strand
TTCTGCTGTGCATGGGGTCGCTATGAGTCGGAAATGACTCGACGGCACTTAACAACAACAACAACACATTGATTGATTTTTGGATGTTGTACCAATTTTGCATTCTTTACTCATTGTATATAATTTATTTTATATGTGGGTTGATTGGGTTTCCTATTATTACCCCTACCTAGTATGACATCTTCAGGCAGCTATGACATTAAGCAATTACTGATGATTTTTTAGCAAATGCCTAGAGATAGGACTTTTTCTGCAGAGACAGCTCTGAATCAGGTCAAATAATGGCAATACACTATAAATGGGGCTTTTCCAGGGAGCTAATAGGAAAAAAAAAAAAAAAAAAAAAAGATGTAATTTTGAGGACTAAGGTGTACCTGACTGAAGCCATAGTATTTTCAGTCACCTCATATGCATGTGAAAGCTAGACAACTGAATAAGGAAGATGGAAGCAGAATTGATAACTTTGAATAATGGTGTTGGGAAAGAAAATTAAATATACTATAGACTATCAGTAGGAGCTCCGGTGGCCTATTGCCTAAGGCATTAGACTGCAAACCAGAAGGATGGCAGTTCAAACCCACAAGCCACTCCTCAGAAGGAAGTTTGGGCAATATACTTCCATAGTGATACCACCTCAGAAACTCAAGGAAGGGTTGTTATGAGTTGGATCTGACTCAATGGCAGTGTGTTTGTTTTTTTTTGTTTGGTTACCAGTACAATGAGCAAATCTGTCTTGGAAGAAGTACATGCAGAGTACTTCTTAGAAGTGAGAATAGGAGACTTCATGTCACATAATTTGGACATATTTTCAGAAGAACCAGTACCTAGAGGAGGACATACTTGGTAAAGCAGAAGACCAGCAAAAAAGAGGAGATCTTCAACAAGATGGATTAGCACAGTGGTTGCATCAATGGACACAAACATAGCAATGACTGTGAGGGACCACTCAGTGTTTCATGTTATTGTACATAGGGTCTTTATGAGTTGCAAACAATTCAATGATACCAAACAGCATGAGATAGGTCATATGATGACAATGCTTTGGAGATGAAACTTTCTGAGAATCTGCAAACCTGTTTTGCTCCTTCCAATACCTGCAAGGCTCATATTTTTCACAACTACCATGGTTACAAGATTTTCAAGGATACTGCAGAACAAGGGAGAGAGGAATGAGAGTAGGTCAAGTTAAAATGCCATAAATCCAGGGTTTCTTATTGAAGTTCAGCAGTTGGAGTTTTCATTGTTATTGTTGTTTTGTAGTTGTAAAAATAAAACCTTGTTAAATTGTTGCAAATATTATGTCTGAAAACATTAGTTTTGCTAGAGTTTTTGTTGTTTTAATGGAAGCATCAATTGACAGAGGTCCTCACTCAATCATTCCAGAAGTCCTGCTGTTCTCCAGTACTAAGTGAATTTTACAATTTGTTTTTTGTTTTGTTTTCTCAAAACAGAGGTGATATTAAAATGCAAATTATATCAGGTTGCTCCTGTGTTTCATTGGCTTTCTTCTCTCCTTAGAGTAAGATCTTCCTCACTTATTATGGCCTATTTAAAAAAAAAAAAAAAAAAAATCATTGCCATAAAATCAATTCTGATAGCTACCCTGTATAACTGGACTTCTGACTGCCTCTTCTACTTTTCATTATGCCACTTGGACCCTTGCTAACTACACACATCCACAATGGCTTTCTTTCAGTCCCTAGGGCATGATTTACACTTGTGTGCTTCAGGGCATATGTCTTTCCTGTTTGCTCTACAAAGAAAGAAGTTTTCTCTATTCTTCTCATAGATAAGTCTTTCCTTTCCTTTGTATTTCAGTGTATCATTTCCTCCAGAGGGTTTTCCGTGAGTGACCTACTAAAATATATCATCCTTTCTTATTGTCCATCTCATTTACCATGAATGAGTTTGTCTGATTACTTGTTTTCACTATCTCTTTATCTGTAGCATATGATCCATCAGAGAAGGCACTGTATGTCATGTTCTATCCATATCCTCCAGCATTGGACTGGCTAAATAGAAATTTGTGGAAATAAGGATACAATGGAGGAAAGGAGAGGTAAGAGAAGGTAGTTAGGAAATGGGACCCTCATATAGAACTGGAGCACAAGGTGCTTATGTGGTCACAAAATCAAAGCAGAAACACTATTATTAAAACAGAGACATAGAGTTAGCACATAATCTGTAGCAAGATGAGGGTCATGCTGAGTTTCATAAGCTACTGGCTTGAGGTTCCTTAAATGTTGATTACCCAGGGATGTGTCTAGGGGCAGGTCTGAGCCTGTGGATGAGGATGACCAGGTGCAAAGCTCCAGCTGTGCGAAGGTTTCAAGGCAAAATATGGGATGGTATATTACAGAGCTAGTCACCTTTGGTCTTCAGTAAGTCCTCTTAAGGTCAAGAAACATGGTTATTGTGTGCTGATTGTTGAATGGAAAACCAATTTCCTCTGTAAACTGTCACCCGAATCACAATTTGAAAAATAAAATAAACAAAGAAACATGATCCCTGGCTGAAGGTCAGAAATGAAATTATGGTTAATAAAAATGAAGAAAAATAAATTATTCTACATAGAGATATAATCAATGACTCTGATTTCATTAACCTTGTGCTTCAGCAAAGTGATCTAGGCAGGAAATCATGAGTCCACCATTTTCTGTGTCCACTTCTCTTTTAAGATCTTATTAGCACCCTATTTCTTAATGCAAAAGAAAAAAGAAAACAAAACAAAACAAAAAAAAAACTCAACTGCCATTGAGTGAATTCCAACTCATAGTGACCCTATAGGACAGAGTAGAAATTGCTCATAGGGTTTCCAAGGCTGTAAATCTTTATTAAAGCTGACTGTTTCATATTTCTTCTATCGAGTGGCTAATGGGTTTGAACTGCCAGCTTTTTTGGTTAACAGCCTGATGTTTCAACCACAGGGCTTCCAGAGCTCTTTCCTTGGTGCATTTATACTATATTCAGTAAACCATCTGTCAAACAGGGTGGTTAAGAACATACATTTTTGAGTCATAATGTTTACTTTAAATTCTAGCTCCATAATTGAGTTGTTGTTGTTGTTGTTGTTGTGAGGAGCCATCGAGTGGGCTCCAACTCACAGTGACTCTATGTACGACAAAACAAAATACTGCCCAGTCCTAGCCAGTCTCACAATCCTTGCTACACTTGAGCACATCATTGTGGCCACCATACCTGAGTATATGGGTGATTTTGGTCAAGTTAATAACATCTCTAATTTATTTTTAAAATGGCACAATGGAGACATTACCAGTATCTACCGCATAGCTTTATTATGAATATTAAATTGAAATATACATAGTGTAAAGATCTTAACACTGTGACTGCACATGGAAAACAGTGAACACTAGCTGCATTATTTTATTATTGCTGTAATCATTAATGTTATCCTACAGTATAAACATATTTAGAAAATAAACTATGTGCTTAAACCAACACTGTATTTAAATAGGTTCTTAATACCACCTCAGAAACCCAAGGAGGGGTTGCTAGAGTTGGATCCAACTCAATGGCACTGAATTTGGTTTTGGTCTAATAAAATTAAAGTAAACAAAGCAAAAATTCAGCAAGGTCTGTATTCTCACAGAATTTCATTCCTGATAAGGAAGTAGAACAAAACAAATATACAGACGCTATATAAGGATTTAGCATGGTGTTTGGTGAAAAGAATAAGTTTAAATTCAGGCAGACATGATTCAAATCCAATTTCTGCCACTGATTAGTGCCACTTCAGTAAGTTTATTAACCTCTAGGATCTTGCATTTCATTATCTGTGAAATATGGATCATAATGCCTGCTTTGATGAGTTGCAATGAAGATTAATAAGCTACTGTAAAGGAAAATGTCGAACTGAGTAGGTGTGAACAAATGATAGCAATTATTATAAGTAGTTTAGAGGTAAATGTAAATAATCAGGAAGGGATTAATCTAAGGGTGGATATGATTTAGAATTTGGTTTATTGAAAGGGAAGAAATGTGTGAATATTTTTTTCTGTGCTTTTTGAACTCCTAAGACAAATCTCAGAGAGAAGAGAATGCAAGCAGTACCTCAGGAAGCCAAGACTGACTGAGAGCCTAGTCTGAAGAAGCAATTATTAAGTATCTCTTGCATGCATGCATAGAGGATAAGGCTCTTGACTGCTAACTGGAAGGTCAGCGGTTCAAACCCACCAGCTGCTTAGAAGAAGGAAGACTGGGCGATCTACTTCTGTAAAAAATTATAGCCTCAGAAACCCAATGGGGGTTGCTCTGAGTCAGAAATGACTCAATGGCAATGAGTTTGTTTTTTTTGTTTTTGCACACATGTAGAGAATGAACTTGTGTCATTAATGATGTACTGTCACTTTTACTTCTAAATTCCATCCAGAAATTTGAGAATTTAGCAAATGAAAAATACTGTCTCGGATTCCAAGTTTTGGAATCTTCATGTGCTGGTGATGGAGAAGACACTGGAGAGGACCTGTCTCTACTGACTGACTACATCTCTAAAACTAGTAGGCTTATGTGCACATAGACGGCCAAACCTGGGGTCATTGCCAACCTCATTGTTCATTCCTTTTTAGTCTCTCTCGGACTTCCCTTCCTCGGACTTTTGCTTATGTTATCTCAGCAATAAATTTGTGGCAGCTTTTTAAAATTCACACTAATTTAATTCAGAAATTTAACTTGTTTTTTTTTCTTCACTCTGTTTAATGCAATCTAAGTGTATGAAAGTTATATCCTCATTGTCTTCAAGGATAAGGAGTCTTTATTTATTTTTATTTTTTTGCTTTTTTCTTGATTCACTCTCTGGTAGTAATGGGTCATAGTGATCTAATACATAACATAACATGTTGCTTTGCCCTGGTGGTGGGTGGATGAATGCATTCAGGAAGCCTGGATGCCTGTGGTTTCTGCACTGCTGCCACCCTCACCCCTCACATGGATATTTACCCCCTACTGCTTAGGCCCTGCTACTATTGCTGCAGACAGGGGGCCTAGAGAGAAATCAGAGCAGAATCTATTGTGGCTCCCTTCCTGTCCCTGGCCTCTGGCATCCTGCTGCTGTGGCTGATTGTCCCCAGTAGAACCTACACCTGTGCTGAACCCCACCCACAGATGGCCTTCTGCAGTTACATCCTCATCATCAGGACCAACTTCATAGGGTCCACAAAAGCCCACCAAAAACCTTATACCAGCATTAAGAGATCAAGATATTCAAAGAGTTTAATGCCTTGGGGGATGTCCCCAACATCCACTTTCTCTACAACCCTAGCAGGGAAAGCATTTATGGGTAGTTCCATAGGTCCAAAAATCTCAGCAAGGAATTTCTCATCATTGTACAACTTCAGAAGGGACAACTACACATTACCGCTTGCAGCTTCGTAGCTTCACTAAGGCCTACACTGCTGGCTCTGAGGAACACACAGTGTCTCCCTCTTCATCCATCCCCTGTAAGTGGAGAGTAACATTCATTGTCTGTGTAAAGACCAGCTTCTCTCAGGTTCTGAGAAGGCCTTCCAGAGCCACCACCTTGCCTGCCTGCCACAGGAGCCAAAGTTGTGCACCTGGCAGTCTCTGAGGCCCCCGACAGCATGAGTCCTATTCCCAGCAGAAGCCTAAGCCTACCCAGTACACATCTCACTCCCATCTTTTTTTTGCAAACAATGAAATATAGAGCTACCACAAAAAAAAAAAAAAAAAAAAAAACATGTTTGTGATTCTCTTCTGCGCCAATCAGATCTTCACTCTATTTATCCCTCCTGAGCTAGACAGCTACTGAGACCTGTGGAGTCTTGGGTGTGGAAAAGGTCTCAGGTATTTCTTGAAGTTTAGAGGGAGAAGAACCATCAAAAGAACTTGGATTTCAGGATTCTGCAGGAAAAATGAAAGCTTGGCATTGACCTCTGTGAGTGTCATAACTCCTTGACTCTCAAAGAGTCAGGCAGAACTTGAATGGGTGAGCTAAGTATTTCCTGTGCCTGAGATCAGAGACCACAGAAAGTTCCTCAGTGTGCTCCAGGACACTGAAAACACAAACTGAAACCAGAAACCCTGTCTTAGTTACCTATTACTTCAATAACAGAGATACCACAAGTAGATGGCCTTAAATAATAAAAATTTATTTTCTCACAGTTCTGTGGGTTAAAAGTACAAATCAGGATCTTATTAAAGATCCTGATCTTATTAAAAATCTTATTAAAGAAGTCACATCTTTAATTTCTGGTTTCTGGTTAGTTTCTGGTTTCTGCTGGCAATCTTTTGCATTTCTTGGCATATGCCTTCCCCTTATGTGAAATTAGGTTTAGGACTCACACTACACAATATGATCTTATTAACATCACAAAAGAAAAACTATATTTCCAAACAGAATCATGCATATTGGTATAAAAAACAGGGATTCAATACTTATTTTGAGGGCTCATAATTCAATCTACAACACAGGGTAAGAGACCCTTTTCTTTTACCTTCTATGGAGTCCCTCCAGTAAGAATATCATAGTGACCAATCCTAAACCCTAGTGAGGAATGCAGCTACCCAGCCAAGGGCACCCAAAAACCAAATCTACTTCCACTGAGTCAACTCCACTTATAGTGACCCTGTAGGATAGAATAGAACTTCCCCATAGAGTTTCCAAGGCTGTAAATCTTTACAGATGCAGACTGCCTCATCTTTGTCTTGTGGATTGGCTGATGGGTTCAAACCACCAGCCTTTTTGTTAATAGCCCAAAGCTTTAACCGCAGTGCCACCAGAGCTTCTAAGGGCTCCCTGCAAGGAGAATTGGTTTGAATAATCAAAGCCCGAATTCATAGAAATAGAACTACTAAAGGAGACAGATGAACACATAAATCATAAAATAAAAATATCGAGGCATTCTAGAGCTTAATAACATGAATTTCAAACTGAAAAATTAGTAGATCAATTAAAAGGAGAGAATGGTCACTGAAGAGACTCAAATTAGTAGCCTGGAACATAAAGTGTGAGAAATATTTTGAGGCATAAAAAGAAAGATAAAGACAGAAAATCATGAAGGAAAAGAAAAGAGACTGTAGGGTAGAACTGGAGATCTTATATGTGAGCAGTAGGTGTTCCAGCAACTGAAAAAGGAACAATAATTAGGCCTGCATCAGAGGAAATTTTCCTCGACTTGAAGAAGCACAGTAGTCTACAGACTGCAAAAGCTCACTGAGTTCCAGATTACAGTAATGACAAAGGCATACACCCAGAAAAAGGAAAATGGACTAAACAAAGCACCTGTCTATGAAATATGCTGGAGTGAAGAATGAGATAACAAAAATATAAAGATGGAGACATGCTGAGCCCTTTCATCTTCAGACTTTGGAATGTTTCAGCTCTGCCTTCTTTAGGCTGAGCATCCTGCTTTCTTTATGGCTTTGAAGTAGTCAAATATATAGATGTTTTATTTCCCATAGTATTTATACTTAGAAAATCCTTAAATATTGTGTTTTATATTTAAACTTTCTACTATTTTATTCGTTACATCTACCTTTAATCTTCCTGGAAGTGTTTGACTTGAAAGTTGGCATTTTGAACTCACCCAATGGCGCCTCAGAAGAAAGTCCTATCGGTCGGCTTCCACTAAGACAACAGCCAAGAAAACCCCAAGGAGTAATGCTACCTTGAAACACATGGGGTCCACATGAGTCAGAATCAACTAATGACAACAGGTGTGTGATGCAAAATGTGGAGAAATAAGGATCAAGTGTTCTTTCCCAAAACACTCAAACAACTTTCTAACACCATTTATCAAATAATCCCTTTTTCCAACTAACCTGAAAAACTTCAACTCTTATACCCAAAATTGCTGTATAATAATAACTGTAATTATTATCACTTTTTTATGCTTAATAATGGCCTGTATTCTTCATACTATATTAGTTTTATTTAAACTTAAATATTAAATTTTTGCATCCAAAGGAGAAAGAGAGGATAAGATTTTCCTTTCAATCAGCAATCAGCCCTAGGACACGATGGCCCTTGAGACCAGAAGAACTAGATGGTGCCTGGTTATCAATGCCAACCACTCAGGAAAGGATCAAATCTGGAGATCCTGGATAGAGTGGGAGGAAAGAAGTGGAACAAAATCCAAAAACTCAATAATGACCAGAATTACTGGTCGGATGGAGTCTGATGAGACCCCCAACACTCTGGTTCTGGGATACATTCTGGGCCTGGAATAAAACTCACTCCCAGGGGCTTGCTCTCAGTCCAATAGTAAACAAGATGTATATGCAGACCACTCAACCCAGGGTGATGCACCCACATACTCTATGGAAATTCATCCTTTGGAGCAATCGACCACAGGACACAAGAGGAGAAACATTCCCATGAGGAAATGCAGGACACACAGGAGTGCATAATATGAGGGGTACGGGAAGGAGGGTTACTGGGCAGGGAGGGGAGGAGACTGGGTTAGGGCTGAGGATGGTAAATGGGGAGTCAAACTAAAAAATGCACATGTAATTTTGAATGTAAGACAAATTCTGCTCTGTAAACTTGAAGCTAAAGAACAATTAAAAAAAAAAAAAAGATTTTTCTTTCAACCCAACAGGCCCAGTAGAGAACTCTGTAAAACAATGTGGGGCTTTAGTGCCAGCTGGGAAGAAAAGATAAGGACCCTCTTCCTGAGGATAAAAAAAGGCTAGCACTCTTACCACTGCAGAAACGATGGTTCCCTGTCAGGGAGAAAAGGAAAGGAGAATCATCCTAGCAGGTTGGGGATGCCAGAGCAACTGGAGTACCTTATCTGGTCAGGGCAGGGACAGTAATCCACCCAGTTTCCACTAGGTTTAATAGCTATGGTGTGGGCAAGAATATACGGTCCCAGAGGGAGTATTGGAGGCCTCTGTCTTAAAACGTTAAGTAAGTATAGCCTCAGCTGAAATCAGACAGTATCTGGGGAATAGAATGCTTATATGTAGGTGGGTATGAGTTCCCGGGGGACTTACAAGATGAAACATACAGTAACTAGGCAATAGGTTGTCAGGTCAAACACACACAGAGGCACCTTGGAAGCAGAGCTGGTGATCTGCTTCCAAAAGATCACTGCCTTGAAAACCTTATAGAGTGAAGATCTACTCTATACACACAAGGCCACCATGTGTCTGAATCAACTTGGCAGCAATTGTTTGTTTTTTGGGGGGGAGGTTTTGGTGCAAGTAACTGATCCATTCATAAATACTGCCCAAAGCTACTTACCCTCTTGAAGGTCAAATGCAGTACTGACATCTAAATGTAAATTAATGAATTATGATTAATTTACAAATTTTGTTTAAAGTTTGAGCCTTACAAGCTTCAACAAACTTGAGGGAAAATCCAATAACCAAAGAAAGTTTTTAACATGTGACTTATCCATAAGTCAACCACAAAATAACAAATATTGTATGATCACATGTATATGAAAAGTCTAGAATAGGCATATGTATAGAGATAAAAGTTTACTTCCCATTACTAGGGGCAAGAGAGAGAGGAAAAGAGGTAGTCATTGCCTAGGGGACATTGAGTTTCTGTCAAGATGTTGAAATGGCATGTGATTTGTACACACACACACACACACACACA
>NW_006922055.1:2112539-2118654 GCF_000298275.1 Orycteropus afer afer | reverse complement strand
TGTGGTGGCATAGTGGTTAAAGCACTTAGAAGCTAACCAAAAGGGTGGAGGTTCAAACCCACTGGCTGCTGTGCAGGAGAAAGAAGTGGAAGTCTGCTTCCATAAAGATTTACAGCCTTGGAAACTGTATGGAGTAGTTCTACTATGTCTTATACCGCTTGTATGAGTCAGAATCAACTCAACGGTGTTGAGTTTGGTTTTGGTATATGTGGTAGTTAAGGTTGTTTGCCAACTTGGCTGGGATTGGTTTTGAGTGGCTGGGCAGCTGGATGTAGTTATTCTCCATGATCAGTTTGGTAATCAACTCCAGGGTGGAATCTACTGGAGCAGCTGAGTAGCTTCCTTAGGGATGTGATGTTTAAGAAGAAGCATTGAGGAAGGTCTCTGGAGCTTTTGGCATGCTTGGATCCTGCACATAGCCAAGTTGTTGTTCAGCCATTTGACATGGTTGCCTGCCAATTTTGGGACTGTTTCTAACTTGAACTAGTAGCGTGCCATGTTGTTTGGTAATCTCAAGACTGTGCCATTTTATTTGTCAACCTTGTCTTCGTCAGCCTCAGCACCCACCAGCTGCCTGCATTAAGAGAAGCATCCAGCCTCAGTGAGCCAGGAACAAGAAGCAGCGCTGAAGCCCAAGGTCAGGGCTTTCACTCAGCTCCTAGAGCTGGCACTTGACTTCTAACCTCCCAACTGTAAGAGAATAAACTCCTGTTTGTTAAAGCCATCTATTTGTGGTATTTCTGTTAGAGTGGAACTAGAGAACCAAAACAGTATACTTACCACAAATATGTTGTTATGTGTATACTTCACACAATAAACAAACAAGAACAGCATAAAAGTAGTGCTTTCTTGGGATTGGACAGACCTCTGAACTGGAAATTTTCCCAGAGAACTTTGCTAACACAAATACATCATCTCATTTAACCCTTACACAGCAATTGGAGGTATGCCATTGATATAGCTATTTTACAGATGAAGAAATAAAGCTTAGAAGAATTCACTATCTTCATAAAGTCATACTAGTCTGTCTGACTTGAGAAACACCCTCGCTTAAATCTTATGTTATATAAGCATCTCTTTTTATTCTCTCTACTCAAAAGAACTTAAGTTTTAAAGAGACATCTTCAGTCAAATAGAAAGCATTTATTAAGCTCCTCCTGTGTGCTTAAAAAGTCCCTGGGTGGCACAAATGGTTTGCATTTGTCTGGGTTAAGCAATCTACTTCCTTAGTGATACTGCCTCGGAAACCCAAGGAGAGGTCGCTATGAGTTGGGTCCAGTGCCACGGCACATAACAACAACAACAAACTAACCTTAAGGTTGGTGGTTTGAACTCACACAGTTGTGCCTCAGAAGCCAACAAAATCCTATGGAGCAGTTAGTTCTATTTGATAACACAAGGGGTTGCTATGAGTGAGAACCAACTCAATGGCAATGGATTTGATTTTTCTGGTTTGTATGTCTAATATGGCATTGGATTATATAGCAATAATGCAAAGAAGTAAATATAAGACTGTCTCTGACCTGATGGAATTATCTAGAGAATTAAATTCCATGTACTACATGTAGACCATGAATCAGAGAACAAATGATGCAAGAGAGAAGAAAATATATAAAAGAATGTGTGCAGAGGAACCTTTATGGATGTAGA
This sequence comes from Orycteropus afer afer, assembly GCF_000298275.1. Taxonomy (NCBI): domain Eukaryota; kingdom Metazoa; phylum Chordata; class Mammalia; order Tubulidentata; family Orycteropodidae; genus Orycteropus; species Orycteropus afer. Next base: position 2,117,004 of record NW_006922055.1, on the reverse strand, counting down.
CTTTTATGGTTTTTGTAAGTCTTTGGGAAAAAAAAAAATCGCCTTTTTCCTGCTACAGATTTGGCTAGAGCAATTGCCTTGTGGATTACAGGGAACTCATATAACCCACTCATATTTCTTGCTCTCAGCAAGATGTCAATTTGGAGCTGATTATACATGATTTACACCCCTGGCTCTGTTGATGACACCCAAGTGAATGGTTTCATTTTTTAAAAAGTCAATATTTCCAAGACCTCTAGGCAACTGACTTTTTCAAAGCATATCATTGAATGAGTGCAAAATGCCTCAAAGTCCAGTTTGAAAACTCTTGGTATTAAATAACCAGAATTCTGGCAACTGAAGTCTCTCTTAGAAGCAGGAAGGAGAAACAGGAAAGTGATACAGAAGAAACGTATTATATTAGATTTTCAATGCTAGTGAAGGAAAATAATCATCAGAAAAATTAGTCAAGTATGAAAAATATGTCCCTAATATTTTGTTATATCCTCATCACTGCTGGATTCTGGCCCCTTTATTATGATTTTATGTAATCCACTCAAAATTACTCCAGTTATGATTGCAATTTCCATGGATTTGGAGGGGAAAAGCACTGAAGGAGGATTTGTTTATTTCAAACTCAGAAGGAAAGCATATCAAACATGTTTCCTATTACAGAGTTTTCTTAAGCCCATGTCTGCTAAATGTTCTTAAATGTGTCTTTTGAGCCTATATATGGAGCCTAACTAATTATTACATTTGTGTGTTAGTAATTTTTTCAGCAAGACTTTTTCAAAGCAAATAGCATAATGCATAAAAGTACAGCTTCTAAAATCAAACAGAAGGGCTTTCAGCTTCCTGTTCTACTACCTGGTGGCACAATAAACTTGAGCAGGATATCTTTAAACTTTGATTTCCTTATCTGTAAGAAGGAAATTAATAAAATCTACCTCACAGAGCTGTTTGAGGATGAAACAATTTAAAGCAAAGAGCCTGGTATTTAGTAAGCACCCAATGAGTGGTAACTATTACTATATTAGGTTCTAAGATTTATATTAAAAAAAAATAGTATTGAGCATCTATTATATGTTAAGTATTCCACATTTATTTCTCATTTAATATTTATCTTAAATTTTTGTGCTAGTTTCCATCATCCAATCATCCTCATTTTATAAATATGAATACTGAAGTTATGAATTAACTTGGTCAGGGTCTCACACCTTATATGAATATAGCCAGAACTCTCAACTCTCTGACTTTTTTCATTACTCCATACTGTTTCTAGAGTCAAACAAGGCAAGAATCTTTTTCTCAAGGAAGTTGCAGTTGTACAAAAATATGGCAAATTTCCTCATAGAGAGCTAAAATAAATGACAGACAGTAATTTATGCCACAAAATAGATAAAGGTATACTTTATGGGAAATCAGAAAACAGAGATTACTGCAAACTTGAGGCAGTAGAAAAGTGGTTTTGAGATCAAGAATGTTAATTCTTTGATTTTCACAAATGCTTGAACAGAGAAGTGTGTTTTATCAAGTCTGGTCTTGATGCAGTTACCCAAAAGCGCTGTGTATATGTTGGAAGTGAGAAGAGTGTAAAAAAAAAAAAAAAAAAAAAACCATTACCATCCAGTCAGTTCTGATTCATAGTGACCCTATGGGACAGAGTAGAACTGCCCCCATGGGGTTTCTAAGGCTGTAATCTTTACAGAAGCAGACTGCCTCATCTTTCTCCCATGGGGTGGTGGGTGGGTTTGAACCAATGACCTTTTGGTTAGCAGCCAAATGCTTTGACCACTATGCCACCAGAGCTCCTTGAGAGGGATGCAGAAGAGAAAAATGTCAAGACGACCCACATAGAACCAACCAAATTCTGGGAAGATTCAGGGATCTCCTACCTCTTCAAGTCTAGGAAAATTGTAACATTAGAGGATAGGCTTTGGCCCAGTCCTAAACAAAGCAAAGAAGACAATCCCAGAACTAAGGAGCTAGTCCCAAACTCTTAATTTACACCCCAAGATCCTTCAGTTATGTAGTATGTATGTAGCCATAAACTATGGCGAATGATTGAGAGTAGCCATCATTCCAAAACATAAGGGTTGATTTCTATGAGAAAGTTTATGAATCAGAAATTAAATACCAATGGCACATTATGCACTTCGATATTTTATCACTTTTTAATAAAACTAAGTCACTTCATAAATTCCATACTCCATACAATTTCAGTTTCAATGAAATATTTGTAATTTGTTTTGTTGCAGACAATATACATACTAAGAGGTTTGCTGTTTATTGTTTACTTTTTGTTTTCCTTATCCCTTCTGTACTTGGATATTCAGTGCTACTCTCACTTTATGTCTCCATATTGTTAACTTTCATCTCTTGAGTGCCATCATTGTCCAATGATATACTCAGATGCTTGTGACTGTAAAGAGTTTGGGCAATATTTATGTAACTTTCTCAAATGAATAGATATTATGCAAGTCCTTTACAAAAAAAAAAAAACCCACTGTCATCAAGTCAGATCCAACTCATAGCAACCCCTCCCTGAGTTTCCGAGGCAGTATCACTACTGAAATAGATTGGCCAACCTTCCTTCTGAGGAGTGGCTGGTGGGTTTGAACCACCAGCCTTCTGGTTAGCAGTCAAATGCCTTAGGCACTATGCCACCAGAGCTCCTTTAGTTTTCATTATAACAAATTCTCAAATTTATCAAGTAGTTATTATGTGCCAGGAGTCTACATGTGTTGTCTCTTTAATAGGCACATAAATGATAGCCAGATGGTGTCAAAACCAAGTAGTAATCAGTCAAAAAAATTTTTTTTTTTAACTTGACATGGACTACCACCTAAAATTTTACAAATAAAGGACCTCTTCAATCAACTTCTGTCTCCTGATGCGGGAAAAAAAAATCATGCCCTCTGAAATTGCCCTGTCCAATATGATACACACTTTAGGAGCTCTGGTGACATAGTGCCTAAGGCATTTGACTGCTAACACACTAGTCACATGTCACTGCTAAGCACTTCAGTTGTGACTGTTTTAAATTAATATGGGCTAAAAGTGCAAAATACAACCCTCATTTTGAAGACATAGTTCAAGCAAAAATAGAATTTAGTATGTCTTATTAACATTTTAGATATATTGAGTTAAATAAAATATCTCATTAAAATTAATTTTGCCTGGTTATTTTCAATTGTTTAATGTGGTTACTGGATAATTTAAAATTATATCTGTGGTTCACTTTATATTTCTATCAGGCACCAATACTCTAAAACAATGTATAACAAAATGCAGATTGTGATCCATTATCGTGATGTGAAATAAATTTATAAACTGGACACAGACTATTTATAAAATGAATTAGACTAGATTAACTATAATAGAATAAAAAAGGTAATAAAATATTAATCATATATAATTAAGATAAATATTATCTTACTAGTTATAGATGATTGTGCCTAACTACACGCAAAATGACTTTTTCTGTGACTTGCATTAAAAAAAAAAGAAAAAAGAAAAAGAAAAACGGTATCATAGAGTATCTGGATCTGGATCCTGAGACTGACCTATTACTTAGTATAAAAGAGCTTAATGAATTTTCTTAACTTTTAATACCTAAGTAAAATCAGCCACCACTGAATTAGACTTTCAATAAGGGTGTTGTGTTGTAAGGAATAGGACATTTGGATACTTGACCCACTGACAGGCAAGGTTGCTTAGGCAGAACACCTTGATCTCTGTTTGCTAATGATCTGTACTAAATGCTGGAAACAACTGTAAGTGGACTGCTGCAGCATTACAACCCTAATCAAGAATGTCACTAAAATATAGTGCTAAAGGGAAATTTATCTGTTGGACAAAGCTCTGAGAAGTACAATTTCCTCTTTGTCTAAATTACCATGTCTCAAAGCACAGATCTACATTGATTTACAGACAGTAGTTAATGGTTTTACTAGATGGTTGGGGATTTGGAAAGAATGGGATTGAAAGACTGATGAACAGGAAGTATGGAAAAGAGGTATACGGAGGGACTTCTCAGAAGGGACACAATGTGAAAATATTTGTGCCCAATGTGTATGTTTATTGAAGGTATTTATGACAAAAGAGACTCAAAAAAAAGATGAACAAAATGGCATATCCTGTGGATTTCAGTCAGCCTCTTTTCTGCTGAACCTGGTGTTTCCTTCCTCCATCAACCCACGAACAAAGCGACCGCAGCAGCAGGAATTGAGGTTCTGCATACACTTTCACTGGAGGAAGCAAAGGCAGGGATCCAGGTAAGGCTGGGGACCCAAGCCACGGCCCTCCCAAGCATCAGGAAAGCTCGGAAAAGCAGAGAAAAAGCCTGAGGGGGAGGCGGACCCGGACAGAGTGAGGAAGCAGAGCCAGGAATCCAGGTAAGGCCGGGGACCCAGGCCACGGACCTTCCAACCAGTGGGAAAGCTGGGGAAAACAGAGAAAAAGCTGGAGGGGGTGGGGTGACCAG
>NW_006922055.1:2097200-2101719 GCF_000298275.1 Orycteropus afer afer | reverse complement strand
GACAAAAGAGGGAAAGGCCCTCAATGAGATGGATCGACAGTGGCTGTGATGATGGGCTTAAGTATAGCAAGGATCATGGAGCTGGCACAGGACCCAGCAGTGTTTTGTTCTGCTGTGCATAGGGTTGCTATGAGTCAGACACAACTCAACGGCACCTAATAACAACATACATTTTCACTAAACCAAAAACCAAACTTACTGCTTTTGAGTCAAATCTGACTCATAACATCCCCTCCTTGGGTTTCTGAGGTGGTATCTCTATGGAAGTAAACTGCCCAGTATTCCTTCCAAGGAGTGACTAGTGGGTTTGAACTACCAGCCTTCTAGTTTGCAGGCAAATGCTTTAAGCACAATGCCACCAGAGCTCCTACTATGTTCACTAGATAAGCCCAATTTGACTAATGCCTCTAATGAATGTCTAATCTGCTAACAATGGATACTAATTACAATTTACTGATATAGCACTACTTCCTGGGAAGGACAACCAGCTATCTAGTGGCAGATTGATTATATTGGACCTTTACATCATGGAGTGGGTAGCCATTTTTCCTTGTTGGAACACATACATATTTCAAATATGGATTTGTCTGACCAGCTCATAATGTTTTCACATACAACCTGTAAACTTAAACCAAAACCAAAATCAAACCCACTGTCATTGAGCCAATTCTGACTCATAATGACCCCATTGGGTTTCCAAGGCTATAAATCTTTACAGAAGTAGATTGCCTCATTGTCTTCCCATGAAGCAGCTGGTGGGAATTTGCCAGCCATCTAGTTAGCAGCCAAGTGCCTTACCCACTGCTCCATCAGAGCTCTTTCTGTAAACTTAGAAAATATTTATTATGACAGTATTTCTCACAGCAATGCTTCTAAACAAAAACCTCATTTCATTGCAGAAGTGAAGCAATAGGCTTATGCACATGGAATTCACTGGTTTACTCCATTACAAAGAAACAGGTGTACTGATAAAACAGTGGGGCAGCCTATTGAGAATTCTATCATGGTGCAAATTGGAAGCACACATCTTGAAAGTCTTGAGTTTTATCTTATAGGCTGAAATATGTGCTTTAAATCAGGAACCAACATGTGGCACATTTTCTTCAATAGCTAAATTACATAGGATGGAAGGAGGGAAGTAATAGGCTCATGCACATGGAATTCACTGGTTTACTCCACTACAAAGAAATTATACCTAATAACTTGTGTAAACAATATCTGTTCCTTCCTCACAACTGTGGCTCCTATAGTTTGGAGATTCTAGATCCCAAGAGGAGATACAACAACATAATGATGGTTTCACTGAATTAAATGTTGATACAGCTGTCTTACCACTTATTATTACCATCTGATCACATTAATGAATCCACAATGTCTGTTGTAAATGCTATGAGGCACAAATTTGAAACTTTACAGCAGGGCAATATAGAGTGCTGATTCCAATTTATGAACTAAAATAGAGAGGGGAGATATTGACAATTCATGTCAGATGAAGTATATTCTCTACAAAAATACCTGATTTTACATATCCCACAAGTTTAGATGTACTGGAACAGATACAGTCCTCTTCTGAAATCCATTTATTAATATAACACTAACTACTCAAAGGCATTCTGGATCATGAGACAACATCCAAATGCTTTGTGTGCAGTTGAGAGGTAATTTCTGAGTTTCAAGTTATAAAATAAATGGGCTTAGAGTTTCAAGTTATAAAATAAATGGGCTTAGGCTATTTCTTTATTTTTAAAACCATTTTAAAAAATATTTTTAAAACCATTTTTAGCAGTGTTTTCTGTATTAAATAAAACAAGGACATTTCAACAAGTACAAAAAACAAATTAATCATTCATTAATATAAAAATTTTCATAAGCTTCATTTATATGATTTACTTACAAAGGAAATAAGCCAAATGAGATAACTATTTATCTGATATGTTATATCAGTCTAAGCTTCCCATTAGTTTCCTTAATTTCTTTTATTTTTATTTTATTGATAAATTCTGATATATAAAGTTAGTATTTTTAAAAAAGAAGAGTTGTTTTTAATACCTTGAATTTTAATCTCAAGATACTCTTTAAAATTCCCATTGTCTCAAAGCTGAATTACTACACAGAGCTAATACTTTTCACATTCGTATTATAAATATGTAAGTCAGGAAAGAAATAGACAAACTTTTTCATATAAAACTGGCTATGAAATCATAAAAAAACACATGCATGAACAAATGGGTCTTGGTTTACATTTATTAAATACGGCAACATGCATGTGTTACAGTAGTATACTTCTTTATGTAATTTTACATCAGAGGACTATAGTCAAAATAATAATTGTCTTTGATTTCTATTCAGTGCACATTAGCACAAATGGTAAATATGTATATAAAGGAGCAGGAGGAATTTATTTCATAGTCTGTTGGAAAATCTGGATTTAGTTGGCATTTTCAGATTATTTTATTCATGTTCAATTTTATAAGATAACTTATTTGTGTGGACATGGTTTTTCATCTTATTTTCACTACTTTTTAAATCCTTAATGTCTTAAATGGAATTATTAAGAGAAATAACTAATTTATGGCATTTTTTTTTTTTTTTTTACTTTTGGCATACTAAGAAAAAATAAATAAAACATTTTTTTTTCTCATTCCTTATTTCATTTCCCCAAGGCCAGTGCATTTTTCTACAGATCTGAGCTCTCTGTGACAAATACTCATACAGAGATTTTGAAGGTTTTAAAAGTGAAAAGAAAAAATAGAATTCATTAGGAAAAGTCTCACCAAGGTTTTTTTCTGGGGAGATCATCTAATTCTAGGGGATTAATCTGGACTATCTGATGAGAAGGAGCCCCTCGGTAGTGCAAATGTTTAATACAAGGGTTGGAGGTTCAAACTCACCCACAGGCACCTTAAAGAGAGGCCTGGCAATCAACTTCTGAAAAATAAGCCATTATAAACACTATGGAGTACAGTTCTACTCTGACTACATGGAGTTACCAGGAGTTGGAATCCACAAAATGGCAACTTGTATATAATGGGAAAACAAACTGAAGGCATCTGTGTGTGTGTGCTTGTGCACGTGTGTGTGGAGGTGATGGTTGGAGACGTGGTGCAGGGGCCAGAGAGAAGGTGCCAGAAGATGAGAGTGGATAGTAAGGCCTAGTGGTCAAATGGAATTTACCAAATGTGGTCAGTATAGCCATGGTTTTGGTATATGACTATTGCTGAAGCATCCCTCTCAACAATGCCTGGGGGTAGAAATACACTACAAATAGTGGAGCACTTGCACTTGGCAGTCATAGAAAAAGGAATAAGTCAACAACCAAGAAGGATAGGGTATTACTGCATTTTTAAAAATTACGTAAGCCTTCAGTGTTCAGGTTCAACCTATGTAGGGCAACTTCCTATAAATTGGAATTTTTTACATCTTGATATGTGGGAGCTTCCACTAGATATAATTTGAATGGTTAAAAAAAAGGATAATCTTATATCTGAACACTGAGAAACAGTTAATGTTTATGACCTGAATTTTTGTGATGCTGAGATGCTACTAAATGTGAATTTCACCATCAATGTATTAATACTTTTTCAGAGGAACAAAAGAGACCTTATCATTAAATGTAATACATCAATTATAGGATGCATTATGACTTCAGAAATATTAAAACATGAAAAATATGCCCTGAATTAAGAAAATTCAGTAAATAATAAATACAGCAAATTGAATTTGTGACATTCGTAGAACACATGAAGCTCCTCTGAGTGTCCTCAATACATTTTGAAACTATTAGCACTGAGGCATTCAACTTTATAAATACTACTGATCTAATCACATCATTTTCTTTACCTTTGTCTGTGAAACTGTGTATCTGGAGGTGGAGGTCTTGATAGAAGAGGGAAGAGGGAATTGCAAATTAGGAATGTGAAGCATTTCATGGATCCTTGGTCCAGATGTAATGGCTAAATTTTCAATATTGGACAGTTAGAAGGCTCCATGAGATTATTGATGGAAGTCAATCCAGGTACTAGGGACAGCTTAGAGTGAGAAGATTACCACAAAAAAGTTACTAATTTTGCCTAAGCAACAGGTTACCATAACCATACAGAATCCTCTAAAACCATTTGCCATACAGAATCCTCTAAAAACCATTTGCTCACCACAAGAAAATAAAGGATAAAAGAAATACATGTGTTCTCACAACTTCACAGCTAACGTTCATAATCAGTCAGCTTTAGCTTACAGAAGGATGGAATGTTATATGATATAAAAGGAAAAACTCTCAATTTCAAAATAAAAAAATCTGGATTCTAGTTTCAACTTGGTGACTTAAACATTTTTTCTAAATCTCAATTTATGTCTTTGTGAAAGGGCAATAGTAATACTTGCTAGTTTATTCTTCTTTTCCCTTCTCACAAAACATGCATTCCTATCATGTTCCCAGCGAAGTGGTAACTAGTAATAATGTATCAAATATCAGTATTTTCTCTTATCCAAAATTTTCAAGAAAACCTATGTTGTTGTTGTT
>NW_006922055.1:2089353-2097095 GCF_000298275.1 Orycteropus afer afer | reverse complement strand
GAGGAGTGGCTGGTGGGTTTGAACTGCCAGCCGTCTGGTTAGCAGGCAAGTGTCTTAGCCACTATGCTACCAGAGCTCCCAGAAAACCTATAAAGATATCAAAATTCCCAAACAAGATACTTTTTATGAAGCACAATATCTTAATTTATGTATCAGTTTTGTATGGAATAAAGATTTGGTCACACCTGAAGTATAACATCCTCCAAAAAGTAAAACTCACTGTCATCGAGTGGGTCCTGACTCATAGTGACCCCTCCTTGAGTTCCCAAGACAGTATCTCCACGGAAGGAGATTGTCCAGTCTTCCTTCCAAGGAAGGAGTGGCTGGTGGGTTTGAACTGCCACCCTTCTGTTTAGCAGTCAAATGCCTTAGGCACTATGCCACCAGAGCTCCTAGAGGAGTTAAACTATTTCTTCAAATAAAATATTTCATTAAAATTTGATCTATACTTGTTAAATACGAATACCACGTACATCTGTAACATTATCTTTAAAACAAAGTAGCAGCTAAATAATCATTCTCCCATCCCCACTTTTGAGAAACCACATAACTTGGTGTCTCATGATGTTCAAATTGTCCCAACAGGCCAAGTTATTGAATACTTTTAAACTATTTTCTCAAGCTTTGCTATTCTAGCTTTAGTTACGAGAAAAAAGAAAAGAAAAAAACAACTTCACATTAAAGAGAATAGACCAAATATTCACCCATGTTATCTTCCTTCCCACCCAAGAAGACATTCATTAAAGAAATTTAGAGAGTGGGAGAGTGATAAGCAGAGGATGAATAGTGACTTGAGGACTAACTTAGGAGGGTAAACGAAACCAGTTTGTAGGACCTCTCAGACGGCAGGTGGAGATAAAGCACAAGGCTCTGGACACTGAGGTTCAGGGAAATGAGATGCAGATGAAAACTGATACCAGGATCTGAAAACAGAGATTAATTAAAATATGTATATTGAAGATTTGACCTCCATTAGCCTACCTCAACTATCCTCATCTTCTCAATAGGGATTAGAACACCAGCAAACAAGCTTCTACCTTCCAAAGAAGAGAGGAGAAATTTTTCTCTAGGGAAATCAAATAGCTCAGACTAAAGATGTGATTTTCTAATATTTGGGAAATTTCCACAATAATAGTAAACTCCCTATCAAATTATCCGAGAGCAAAGCTCCTAAACAACCCCTGACTAATGATAACATAGATTCTACTCAGCTTTTCACTATGCCATCATTAAATAGGAACAGATAGCAACATTTGAGGCAAATCACCCACAAAGTGAAAAAGAGACCAAGGGAAACCAATAGATATAATGGCTCCTGAGGATCTAATACTCTAGCTAAATGATATATAAACAAAAGTTTTACAACATAATATATCTGCTGATACTCTGTACAGTTTCAGCCATCTGAATGTATCACTTTAATATATTTTTAATTAATAGAATCAAATCTATAGGTCAGAATATGCAAATATCAGCAATTTCACATATTCAACATTATTAAAAAAAAAAAAATAGAGAGACCATAATTGATTCAATATATAGGCCAGAAAGCAAGAAGGAAATTAAAAAATAAGAAAAAATAATAAGGATTTTATGATTATATGACAATAAGATCTTAATTTTTATTGAGCTTTAAAGTTTATTGTCATGCATTTTTTTGATTGAACTTCAAACAACTCTGTAATTATTAATTTACTTTAAGAATTAACTATTGAAATCGAAACCAAATAAATAAACTTTTTTCTTATCCAGAGCTTTCATTTGGCCAGTAATTAGTGTACAAAGCAAGAGAATTCAGGCTTCCTGATCCTTCATTTTCTCCTGCTATTACTCAAGAGAAGACAACCAAGATGAAATCTGGAGAAGGACGTGAGATAGAAGCAGTGGGAAAAAGAGCAGTTGAAGATGATATATAAACAGAGGTGGAAGAAGGAAGGCCCTAAATACAAGAACATATGTCTATGGAGTTAAAAGCTGCATGAACCCATGTAATTAGAGAACATCATGTTGACAGCAGACTCTTGAACTGACCCAAGGGGAAAAACATTCACAACACTGATTCCAAGAAGGATAAACTTGAAATATTCCAGATGTGAAACAATCAAAACCCTCATTTGGAAGCAGTGGCCTAGATAACTGTATAAATATCCATTCTAAGCAATAAAAATGAATTCATACACACACCCAAGTACAGGTAGGAAAAGACTGCTTTTTTTTTTAAGATTTTGTGGGAGACTAAATTAGCCAATGTCACACACAAACAAAGAGTAAACTGAACAAACGGTAAACAAGTTTCCTTGACTTCTGGAGGATATGCCAGGAGCAGAATAATTGCTATTTCCCACTGGCATCCCTTTCTTCTTGTCCGTGACTGAATCCCATTCACATACTACAGTGCCCATGTGTTTTCTGAATCCAACTTGGCTCCCTGTAGAATCAAAGGTTGGCCTTTATGACACATGCAGAAATTATTTTCTTTTCATTTTTGCGCACGGCTTCTAGGAAAGGAGAGAACAGCTGCAAGAGAGAAGGAAAATGTACACAGTGAATAGATGGAGATGGTGCCTGGAGAGTAACTTGCAGTACATTCTAGTCCTGACAATTTATAAATATTCATGTGGTGATTAAAGATATTATTAAAAATCAGAAAACATAACCTAAGTCATAGCTGCACTTAGAAAGGATTGCAATGCAGCCACAGAATAGCAGTGACATGCCAGAGACATCTTCGGAAAATATCAAAGGCATGATGTTTTATCAAGACATAAAACATCAGCACCTCTGTTTATTCAGTCCCATTCATGTTTACACAAAATTCCCATTCCCTTTCTACTTTTAAATCTTCTATTCAAACTGCAGATGCCTCTACTCAAAAAAGGCAATAGATTCTCTTGTAGCTCCACAAATAAAAAATCTGTCTTATTTCAGTCCTAGGTTAATGACTGAGGAACATTTATGCTGCTCTTTTACATGCATGATCTCTGAAAGCCAGTTACTATTAAGTCAGTTCCAACTCATGGTGATCACATGTATGTCAGAGTAGACCTGTGCTCCCCAGGATTTTCGGTGGCTGATTTTTCAAAAGTACATCACCAAGTCTACTTCATGGCATCTCTGGGTAGACTTACACCTACAACCTTCCAGTTAGCACCCAAGCATATCAATGGTTTGCACCATCCAGGGACTCCACATGGTCCCTCGAGCCACCAAAACAATCAATTCTACATTGACCATAACTAATGTTAACACCTCTTAGAAATAAATGGGAAAAAATCACTACAAAATACTTGTTCTAGCTAATTCATGTTCTGTGGAATGAAAGGGCATTGTTTTTCTTGTGTGAAATTCAATGACACTACATCAATATAATGCAATGACATTAAACCAGGTTATACCACATCATACCAATGGAATAGTCATAACAAGTTTGCTAGGACATTTAAGCTACTCCCTAATAACTTCCATATTAATACAACTTCCTTGAGCTTTCAAATTATCTTCTTCAGAAATGCATAAACATTAAAATAAACTGAAATCATGTGACCCCTTCCGAGAAAAAAAACATTCAACTTCAGCAGAGAGCCCTTGAAACCTAGCATGTTGTGTTATTAATATTAACGATTTCAAATACAATGGTCATGTGTATTTAATATTGTTACACATGAATGATAAAGAAAAACACCATGGACTACTGGCTATTCCTCTTCTAAATTTTGTGAATATGAACAAGTCACCTAAATCCTCATGCTGCCTATTTCTTCTTTGGAAAAATGGATGTAAACATATGTAACATGTCTATTCTGTAGGATTGTGAAACACTGTGAGAAAAGAATATAGAATATATCAGCTAGCACCACTGGTAATGTGCAGTCTTGGGGAATTAGTGTTGATTATTTTTACACATCATAACCTTGGCTTTATTGACACCTTATATTAAACAGATCTCTCTTGCCCAATGTCACAGGATGCAAACTGACAAACATGCTTTGGAAAGTTCATTGGAACTAAAAACTGTCATATAAGTAAAACAATGAGACAAAGAGAATACTGCATGTCTTCCAACACAGTATAATCACCCTGAAAGCTTCAGCATATAAATTTATGTGGTACCATCTTTTCTTTTACAAATATGTTTAGATTTTGTATATTTCTGCTAGATTTTGTTATGTAAGCTTTTTTACAGAAAGGTCTTAATTAAAGATTTTTAAGTGTTGAACAAAATATTCACCAGTCTAGTTTGTAATATATGCAATAAACTTGTCATACAATTTATTTCCGTTAAAAACAAATCTCTTATACAAATTGCCCATGGAACTTTTATTTAGAATGTGAGGTCATTTGGGGCTTAGTATCATGTAAATAAAATTCTCCAAAATGCTAGGGCCCTTTTTTGGGGTGTTTTATTCCTACAAGCCATAATCAAGCCAGGTTTTGTCAGCTATTGAAAAAACAAATCCTTCTTGGTCTGGGAGCTCAAATGCTTAGGGTTATGCAAGATCAAGTTTTCATTACTGCATCATAAATTCCTAAATGGAAGTTTATACTATAGAGAAGAAGATATACCTTTAACTTAACATTTTGATCTGGCAAAGGTCTCAGTTATTCATATTGCAATAAAAATTCCAAAAAAGTCTATCTTGTTGGGGGATTTGATTCAGAGAAAAAGTTATGGAGAATCTATGTTCTCTGTCCTTAGTTTATTAACTGTTTATGAGCAGAAACGTTCCGTCAGAAAATGAGTTAAGCACTCCAGTAGAAAGAATAAGACAAATCTCTTTCACTATGTGCTAGTTCTAAATCTTGGATATAATTTTTTTGAACTTCAATTTTTTTATAGATAAAACAACAATATCTAACTCATAGATATTGTTGTGAAAAGCAAGAAACAATGATCCAGATAAAGGACTCAATCAATTTATTCAAGCATCCAACAACCAAATTCTAGGCAGAGTAAGGGCAAAATCTTGAAGGTACTAGAACTTTAGAGAGCTATACAAAATTTAACACAGTTGAAAAACAATGTGCAAAGAGCTAATGAGAAGATATGTGGCAACAGGAATCAGCAGGGATCAGATTCTAAAGGACCTAGTATGCTGTACTTATCAGTAAATTTCATAATTCTTTATTCCTGTGCTTTTTTATATTCGAAATAATTGTGCACATTTTTTAAATCTTGAAGTACAGTTACTTTCTTATTTCCTTCTCTAACCTGTAAGTAATTTAAGGACAGAGACAGCATTTTACTCAGTTTTGTTCTGTCCTCTTCTGCTAACCCATATGGCCTATAACAAGTATTCAATAAATTCATAAAGAGTAAAATACAAAATGGAATTAACAAGTCACTAGGAGCTTTGGTGGCATAGTGCCTAGGCATTTGACTTGCTGGAGGTTCAAACACACCAGCTACTCCTTGGAAGGAAGACTGGGCAATCTATTTCCATAGAGATACCACCTTGGAAACCCAAGAAGGCATTGCTATGAGTTGGAATCGACTTGACAGCAGTAAGTTTGTTTTGTTTTGTTTTTGATGGATCAATACAGAGAAATCTTTATTGTCTTAGAAGTAACAAAATGTTTAGAGTAGTTGGTCCTGTTGCAAGTCATTTTTCCCAGTCTCCAGTAGGGGAGGATTTGATGTGTGACTGTTCTGTGAGAGGCATTGTTGGCAAATCTTTTTTCTGGTACATATTCTTACTCTTTACACAATAACATATGCTTTTAAAGAGATCAAACTAAAATAGACTGTACATCAATCTAATTGAAGATGGGGTAAGAGATAATCAGGGAACCTACATAATTTGTTTGTATAAAACTCCTTTGAACATTTACAGGAAAACAGGCAGGACAATACAAGTTTTAAAGAAAATCTGTAAATTATTTCACTGTTTTCAAGTGTTCTCTAATTCTTGTTTGGGGAAGAGAAACTATTATAAATATGATTTGTATTTCAATTCTTCCAGGAAGTTTTCCTGGAAAAACTCAATATCTTCAGTCAAAACAAAGCCAGAAGCTGATTGTAGAACAGACCACCAGCTACTCATATGCAAGTTCAGGTTGAAGTTGAAGACAATAAAAACAAGTCCACAAGAGACAAAATATGATCTTGAATGTATCTCTCCTGCATTTAGAGACCATCTAAAGAATAGTTTGATTCATTGAACACCAATGACTGAAAATCAGAAGAATTGTGGGGTGACATCAAGACCATCATCCATGAAGAAAGCAAGAGGTCATTAGAAAGATGAGAAAAGAAAAAAAGACCAAAGTGGATGACAGAAGAGATGCTGAAGCTTGCCCGTGAGTGGAGAGGAGCTAAAGCAAATGGAAGAAATGACAAGGTAAAATAGCTGAACAGAAGATTTCAAAGAGCAGCAGCTCGAGCAGATAAAGCCAACTACTATAAAGAAATGTGCAAAGACTTGGAGTTAGAAAACCTAAAGGGAAGAACATGTTTGGCATTTCTCAAGCGAAAAGAAGTGAGAAAAAAAAATTAAGCCTCAAGTTGCAATGTTGAAAGATTCTACAGGCAAAATATTGAATGATGAAGGAAACATCAGAAGAAGATGGAAAAAATATAGAGTCACTGTAGCAAAAAGAATTGGTAGATCTTCATCCATTTCAGGAGGTGGCATATGATCAAGAACCAATGGTATTGAAGGAAGAAGTTGAAGCTACACTGAAGAAATTGGCGAAGAACAAGTCTCCAGGAATTGATGGAATACCCATTGATGTTTCAACAAATGGATGCCCCACTGGAGGCACTCACTCAGGTTCAGATCCTAAACGAAATACCACCCAGTCCTACTCCAGCTCCTTGATCCTTGCTATACTTGAGCCCATTGCCACAGCCATGGGGTCAATCCATCTTGTTGAGGGCCTTCCCCAAAAGATTTGGAAGACAGATACCTGGCCAACTGACTGGAAGACATCCATATTTGTACCCATTCCAAAGAAAGGTGATAACACAAAATGTGGAAATTATCAAACAATATCATTAATATCACACACAAGTAAAATCTTACTGAAGTTAATTAAAAAATGGTTGCAGCAGTATATTGACAGAGAACTTCCAGAAATGCAAGCTGGATTCAGAAGAGAACGTGGAACAAGGGATACCATTGCTGACGTCAGATAGGTCTTGGCTCAAAGCAAAGAATACCAGAAGGATGTTTACTTGTGTTTTATTCGCTATGCAAAAAAATTTGATTGTGTGGATCATAACAAATTGTAGATAACATTAAGAAGAATGGGAATTCCAGAACACTTAATTGTACTCATGAGGTACCTGTACATGGACCAGAAGGCTGTTGTTCGAACAGACAAAGGGGACCCTTCATGGCTGAAAATCAAGAAGGGTCTGTGTCAGGATTGTATCCTTTCACCATACTTATTTAATCTATATGCTGATTGCAATATATATTCAATCTGAGAAACTGGACTATATGAAGAAGAATGTGGCATCAATATTAGAGGAAGGATCATTAACAACCTGCAATACACTGACAACACAGTTTTGCTTGCTGAAAGTGAGGATGACTTGAAGCCCTTAATGATGAAGATTCAAGAATACAGTCTGCAGTGTGGTTTACATCTCAATATAAAGAAAACAAAAATCCTCACAACTGAACCTATAAGCAGCATCATCATAAAAGGGGAAAAGATTGAAGTTGTAAAAGACTTCACATTGTTTTGTTTTACAATCAATGCCAATGAAAGCAGCAGTCAGGACATCAGAAGACATA
>NW_006922055.1:2087465-2089013 GCF_000298275.1 Orycteropus afer afer | reverse complement strand
TCAGAAGGGACCATTCCCTGGAGAAGGATGTCATGCTTGGTAAGGTGGAGGGTCAATGAAAGAGGGGAAGGCCCTCAACGAGATAGATTGACACAGTGGCTTGTGATGTTGGGCTCAAGTATAGCAAGGATTGCAGAGCTGGCACAGGACCAGGTGGTGTTTTGTTCTGCTGTACATAGATTTGCTGAGTTGGAGACAAGTTCACAGCACCTAACAACAACAACAAGAAGTTTTCCAAGGAAATCCATTCTAAAGAAATTAGTATTCCATTTAAAGAATTCATCAATATAAATGTGTCTCTATTATAAATATGCAAAGGTAATAATTTTTCTTTGTTTCTGTAATATAAAACATATGATCAAATTACTCTGGGAGAATATATTATGACATTCAATCACAATACAATTATTTATTGAAAACTTTCTAGAGATAGGTAGTCAGAATTAAATAAGTCTTCCTTGGTATAGACAGCCTCTGAGATGCCTCCAAATGATCCCTGCCTCATGGTATCATGCCTTTGTATGATCTCTGGTTCTTAAGGTCAGGCTGAACCTAGTGACTGACTCTAGAATAGAATATAGCAAAAAGGGATGGGATATTCCTTTTGAAAGTAGTTTACAAAAAGAAACTGTCTCCTACCTTTCTTTTCCGCTCATTCTCTTCACTGTTCATTTTGATGTAAGCCAGCTATGATATTGGGAGCTTTCCTAGGGAAAAACCCATGTGACAAAGAAATGAAGGTGACCTCTGCCTATGGGCAGTGAGGAACTGAGACTCTCACTCCAACAATTCTCATGGAAATGAATCTTGCCTACAACCATGTGAGTGAGCTTGAATGCAGATCCTCCCTCAGCTGAACCTTCAGATGAGACCATAGTCCCACCTGACAATCTGATTACAGATTTGACCAAAACCTTTGGGGCAGAAGTACCCAGCTAAGTCATGCCCAGATTCCTGACCCACAGAAACTGAATTAATAAATACTTGTTGTTTTAGGCCAACAAATTTTGGAGTAATTTGTTATATAGGATTAGATATCAAATGCACTCCTCCACCCCAAATTCTTATTTTTAAGACATAGCCACTAAATATTTAGGGATAAAATGACTTTATAGCTCTAACTAAATCTCAAATACTTCAGAAAAATAAATATATACACATATATAAAAATATGAAAATGACATGGAATTACAAAGCAAATTGGGAATAATGTAAATAATTGGTGAAAAAAGGGTACATGGAAATTCCTTGCATCAATTTTATAGTTACATCTATGTATGAAGTCCCTAGATGGTGCAAATGGTTAAATACCTGACTACTCGAGTATTTGAGTACACTGAAGTACATTGAAAAGGTTTGTGGTTCAAATCCACTCAGAGTCACCTCAGAAGACAGGCCTGGTAATTTGCTTCTGGA
The DNA here is from genome assembly GCF_000298275.1 of Orycteropus afer afer. Taxonomy (NCBI): domain Eukaryota; kingdom Metazoa; phylum Chordata; class Mammalia; order Tubulidentata; family Orycteropodidae; genus Orycteropus; species Orycteropus afer. The sequence goes on along the minus strand of NW_006922055.1, from coordinate 2,087,597 downwards.
AGTTCACACCTTAAAAACCATATGGAGGAGTTCCACTCTGCACACATGAGATTACCATAAGTCAGGATCCACTCCATGACAACCAACCAACAATAAAAACATATCAAAATAAAGAGTCAATTAAAAAAAAAA
>NW_006922055.1:2078856-2086600 GCF_000298275.1 Orycteropus afer afer | reverse complement strand
AATTATATAAGGCAAATTCATTGGACAGTATGACATTTTATAGAGTTGTAGGTATTAATCTGGAGCTCTGGTAGCATAGTGCCACTCCTGGGAAGGCAGATGGGGCAATCTACTTCCATAGTGATATTGCCTTGGAAACCCAAGGAGGGGTCACTATGAGTTAGGTCCGACTCCACGGCACATAACAACAACAACAACAACGTTATTAATCTGGAAAACCTAAAAAATATTTTAAGAATCATGTGAATGTTAGCTATTTCAGTTCCTTTGTTGAACAGAGCCATTTTTATGAACAAAATACTATGTATCTATCATTAAATTTATATGTATGCAATCCTGTAAGTAGCATGTCTCTCTGTGATTTTTTGGAAAAATGTCATGTTGACGACTCTTATTCCTAATGATGTTGAACAAATCTGTACAACTTATTAAAGGAGCTCTGGTAGCATAGTACCTAAGGCATTTGACTGCTAATCAGAAGGCTGGCAATTCAAACTCACCAGCCAGGCCTCAGAAGAAAGATTGGGCAACCTACTCCATAGTGATACCACCTCAGAAACCCAAGGAGGAGTCACTGTGAGTAGGATTCGACTCAACAGCAATGAGTTTGGGTTTTTTGGTTTATTAAAGGAGCAATTTGGTAATATGTACCAAAGTTTTTAGAATATAGCCTTTGACTTAGTATTTTAGAAATTTCTCTGAGTGAGTAGGATGCTTCAAGAAAATCTTAAGCACAAAAATGTATATGACATGTGTCATACACACATGTGACACTAGTACATGTGTCATCTACACTAGCAAAAACTTAGCAAGAATCCATATGTATAACTGTAAGAAAATGATTTAACAAATGGAGGAGCACAGAATATTAAAGTTATTTTTATGGCTAATTTTTCTAAATATAGGGAAACATTTAAATTTAAAAAAGAGTATATAGAAAAGGTAATGCATAGTATAATCTCTATGAATCTCCTACTGCATAAAAGATTTGGAGGTAAAACACCATTTTTTCTTTATATTATTATATCTTTCCAAATCAGTTTATGAAAATCTTATATTCCAGTTATATACCTGTATATATATATATGTTAAGAATATATGGTAATATATACTAATTTATTATCTTATAGGTCTCTGAGTAGCGTAAGCAGTTTCCTCTGGACTGCTAATCTAAAAAGAAGCCCTGGTGGCAAAATGGTTAAGTGCTCCCTGCTAATGCAAGAGCCAGCAGTTTGAATCTACCAACAATTCTGTGGGAGAAAAGACCTGGTGATCTGCTCATATAAAGATTATAGCTTATGTGGTAGTTAAGTGTGTGTGTCAACTTGGCTGGGCCTGGTTGAGTGGCTGGGCAGCTAGATGTAGTATTCCCCATGATGAGACTGGTAATCAACTGTATTGTACTAAACAGCTACTGTGAGCAGTACTAAACAGCTACTGTGAGCAGCTGTTTAGCTGCCCAAGGGATGTGGTCTGCTTCCTGTATATAAGGAGAAGCCTTAGGGAATATTCTGTAGCTTATGGCATGCTTCAACCCTGCACGCAGCTGTGTCCTTGTTCAGCAGCCTGCCGTGCCCTGCTGACTTTGGGACTTTCAATGGACTTGAATGAATGGGCTCCCATGTGGTTTGGTAACATTGGGACAATGCCTTTTTTCACTGGTTCACCTTGGGTTTGTCAGCCTCAGCAGCCAGCAGCTGTCTGACTGAAGAAAAGCCTCTAGCTCCAGTGGGCTAGGAGCAGGAGGCAGAGCTGAAGCCCAAGGTTGAGGGGCTTTCACGCAGTCTCTAGAGCTTGGCATTTTGAACTTGGACTTCTAGCCTCCTGAACTATAAGAGAATAAACTCCTGCTTGTTAAGGCCATCCCATTTGTGGTATGTGCTTGTCAGAGTGGTTCTAGGTATCCAGAACAGCTTAGGAAACCTTATGAGGCATTTCTATTTTGTTTATGGAATCTCTATGAGTCAGAATCTTCTCAATAGCATACACCACGACAAACCTAAAAGGCTGATGATTCAAGCTCACCTAGTGGCACTGCCGTGGAAGAAAGGCCTGACAATTTGCTTGCATAAAGATTCCAGAAAACTCTATGGAGCAGTTCTACTTTGTAACACTAGAGTCACCATGAGTCAGAATCAACTCAAATACAACAAGGTTTTAGGTATTGAAACAGAAATGAGAATGACTTATCTGATGTTTTTTATAATAAGCTAAGGCAATTAAGAAGATGTGTCAGTTGTGTTAAAAATAATTTGGTAAACTATACATTTAATTTGCTAAAGTAGGCACCGGGGAAAATTTTTAAAAGAGAGTTTCTGTTGTACTTTTAAAAGAATATGTGTGCATGCCAAAATTCAATAGCAATTATGTAGAGTTTATTTTTTTAAGAATATTTATAAGTGGCCTAGAGAGAGATGTTTTATTTTTATATTCTTAGAGTACAGTACACATGTCAAATATAATCGAAATAATACTAAGCTTTGTGAACAAATTGTATCTGTGTCAGCTTCAAACCACTTGCTAAACTTTTTTAAGCAAAAAGAAAGTCTAAATTTCTCTAAAATATGAACATTTTCCTTAAGAGTGATTTATATTCCAAAATTTTAACTAACGGTGAATTTTCAAAAGAAGTAGTGAGTCTTTCTTTTCATTCTTTACCAGTGCTCACAAGCCATACAAAATCATCTTCACTCCAAAAAAAGAAAGAAAAAAACCTGGGGCCATTGAATCAATTCTGACTCCAAGCTACCTGACAAGACAGAGTAGAACTGCCCCACAGGGTTTCCAAGGCTGTACCTTTAGGGAAACAGACTGTCACATCTTTCTCCCACTGAGAAGCTGATGGGTTCGAACTGCTGACCTTTTGGTTAGCAGCTTAACACTTTATTTGCTGCAGGATGCACTTTTCTTTTTGGTGAAAAAGAAAGAAATTTATAAAGCCATGGTCTATAACACACTGGATAATATTCAATAATAATTCCAATGAGGCTTCAGCATCACAAGGACTACTGGTTTGTCTTGCAATTAAATCAGTGGTTTTAATATGGCCATGATTTTGTCTTAGTATGCATTTGGCAGTGTTTGAAGACATTTTTGGTTGTTACAACTGGGGTTGGGGTACAACAAGGATGTGCTACTATCATCTAGTGGTTAGAGGCCAAGGCTGCAGCTGAGCAACCTACAATGCATAGGACAGTCTCTCAACAAGACACATTTTCTGATTCAAAATGTCAGTAGTGCTAACGTTGAAGAACTCTGAATTAAATGAAACTTTGAAAAGATATCTCATTTTTTTTACACTTGAGTATAACATCAGACCATAGATTCCAGACATATGTATGACATCACTCGCAGCCATCAAGTCAGTCCCGACTCATAGCGACCCCTCCTTGGGTTTCCAAGGAGGTATCACTATGGAAGTAGATTGCCTAAACTTCCTTCTGAGGAGTGGCTGGTGGGTTTGAACCGCCAGCCTTCTGGTTAGTAGTCAAATGTCTTAGGCACTACAGTACCAGAGCTCCTGTGTATGACATAGGAAAAGAAAAAGTGTTGTAGGTATCGACTAATATTCTAACTGTTAAATTGTCTCTTCTTTCAGCTGTATTTGTACTTGTTCCTATGAGCCCCTACCCCAGTATTGATCTTATGTTCCCATTAACATTCTCTATTCTTTCCATTTTTCTTAAGTGCTAGTCCTGAAAACACAAAGCTCTGAGGACTCTTACTTAACTATTAATTTTTTCAACTGAAAACATCATAAAATTTCTATTAGTCTGGGTTAGCATGCTCTATGATTTGGCAAAAATGTGTGCTGCATACAATTGCCTAAAGTGAATGAAGAAGTTTCACAATTTTTTTTTTTCTTAAGTGATACATATGTCCAGAATCTGGGACCTGATGTTAGGTAGTATGTTTAAGTGTAGAAAAAAATTTCCTGGTGGTATAGTTTTTAAGCATTCAGCTGTTAATCAAAAGGTCAGAGTTTCAAAACCTCAGCCACTCCATGGGAGAAAAATGTGACAGTCTGCTTCCATAAGGATTTACAGCATTGTAAGCTCTATGGAGCAATTTGACTCTGTTCTATAGGGTCACTGTGGTAGTTCAGTGTGTGTGTCAATTTGGCTGGGCCTGGCTGAGTAGCTGGGCAGCTAGACATAGTATTCCCCATTATGAGACTGGCAATCAACTCCATGGTAGAATCTACTGTGAACAGCTGAGTAGCAGCCTTAGGGATGTGGTCTGCTTCTTGTATATAATAAGGAAAAGTCTTGGGAACTTGCTTATGGCATGCTTGGACCCTGCACGTACCTATGTCATTGTTCAGTAGCCTGCCATGCTCTGCCGACCTTGGGACTTTCAATGGATTTGAATTAATGGTCTGCCGTGTAGTTTGGTAACATCGGGACTGTGCCGTTTTATTTGTCGACCTCGGGCTTGTCAGTCTCAGCAGCCAGTAGCCACCTGAGTGAAGAGATGCCTCTAGCTCCAGTGTGCCAGGAGCAAGAGACAGAGCTGAAGCCCCAGGTCGAGGGGCTTTTACCCAGCCTCTTGAGCCTGGCACTTTGAACTCGGACTTAACTCCTCCAAACTACAAGAAAATAGACTCCTGTTTGTTAAGGTCATTCCGTTTGTAGTATTTTCTATTAGAGCAGCACAAAGGTAACCAGAACAGTCACTATGAGTCAGAATCCACAAACTGGCACAAAACAACAACAACCTTTCAGAAGAGGGCAATGGCGTTCAGGGGTGAAATTCTTGCCTTCTGTGTAGGAGAACCAGTTTTTACTTGAGGCCAATTCATCTCATGTGCAGTCACTGCTCTTCTGTTTAGTGGAGGCTGTATGTTACTATAATGCTGAACAGATCTCAGCAGAGCTTCCAGACCAAGACAGATTAGGAAAAAAGGCCCATTGATGTGCTTCTGATGATCAACCAATGAAAACCAATCATGGAAATGGTTGAGGATTTGACAGTATTTCATTCACGAGTGCATGGAGTTATCATGTGTTGGGGGCCAACTTGATAGTAGCTAACACAACAATCTACAATAAAGAAACTTGAAACTCTTGTTCAATTTGTGGCAGATAACAAGTGACAGATAAGACCCTGTTCTGAGGGACTATCGTGGAAGTAAAGTGGATGGGTTTTATCACATATGATTTGACCATTTAGTGGCTTGGCTCTTGATTGGTGAAAAAATATTGGATAATTAAACTTAAGAGTATTAAGTGTTGTATGATTGGATAAAAATAAAGAAAACATGTTATTGTGTTCTCAGCAGGAGAACTAAAGAAGAAAGAACATTTATTGACTATGTATTGTTTTGGTTTTTAGCCCTGCTTTTAATAGAAATACCATAGGTGAGTGGCTTTAACAAACAGAAATTTATTTTCTCACAGTCTGGAGACAGGAAGTCCAAATCCAGGGCCCAGACTCTAGGGGAAGGTTGTATCTGGCCACCACAGAGAAAAAGCCTTGACTCAGCTTTTTCTTGCTTTCCTTCCAGACCTCTATATGGTTGTTGTTGTTGTTGTTATGTGCCCTTGAGTCGGACCCGACTCATAGCGACCCCTCCTTGGGTTTCTGAGGCGGTATCACTAGGGAAGTAGATTGCCCAACCTTCCTTCTGAGGAGTGGCTGGTGGGTTTGAACCGCCAGCCTTCTGGTTAGCAGTCAAGTACCTTAGCCACTACACTACCAGAGCTCCCTGTATTTTCCCCATTTGGGCTTGCTTGCTTCTGTGCCTGCTCTGATCCTTTTATATCTCAAAAAGATTGATTTAAAACATACTTACCACTGATAAGGCCTCATTAACACAACAAAGAAAACCCTATTTCTGAACGGGATTACATCCACAGGCATAGGGGTTAGAATTTACAACATATATTTTTTGGGGACACAATTTAATCCATAATACCTCTTTTGTGCTTTGATAGGTGTGTTATATACTTTCTCATATGCTAATGAGGAGCTCTGGTGACATAATGGTTAAAGCGTTTGGCTGCTAACCAAAAAAATTGGTGGTTTGAACCCACCAGTGACTCCTTGGGAGAAAGATAAGGTAGTCTAATTCCATAAAAATGTTCCAAGGTTTCCAGCCTTGGAAACCACATGGGACAGTTCTAGTCTGTCCTATAGACATGCTATGAGTTGGAATTTTTTGGTCCATATGCTATTAAGATGTATTCCAACTAGTTAAGACATGCCTGAAATTTTCCATTTTACCATACCGAGCTATTTGAACACTTTCAATAATTGTTTTAGTTTAACCAAGTCATTAAAGACCTCTTGCTCTGACTAGGGACAAGTTTTATATATATATATATGTATGTATGTATGTATATGTGTATGTATATACATGTATATGTGTGTGTGTATAGTTTTGTTTTTTACTATTCTGATTTTTATATTTTTACTATTTCCATCATACCCACCCAATAGGACAGAGTAGAACATCCCTATAGGGTTTCCAAGACTGTAATCTTTAGGAAAGCAAACTGTTACACCTTTCTCCCAAAGAGCAGTTGGTGGGTTTGAACCACTGGCCTTTTGTTTAGGAACTAGTGCATAGTCACTGCACCACCAGTGCTCCAGGTGATTTTTGCATTTGTGCTACTAAGTCATAGATATCTGTTTATTCAAAGGATGTTGGACTTTCCTCTGCCTGTCACTTAGTAAAGGTTGAGATTTTCTACCTTTCACTGGTGGAAAATTAACTTCAAAATCTAACTTGCTTATGAAGGTAAAAAACTATATTGCAAATTGGATGTCAGTATGAGTCTATTTGCATCTCATTGCATAAGGTGATATGCATGCCAGCAAGCACCAAGATAAGAACCAGCATCCTGCAGTTAATGGTTCAGTACCCCATTATTTTGAGAAGTACTTATCTGAAGTGCATTAGCCATGCCAGAATTTTTATTTCCTGTTTAATAGTCTGAGGAACAAGAGAGGTCTGTGAAAAATATAAATCGTTAAATATGCATAATAACTGAAGCCTAATACCTTCCTTCAGCTCTGCATACTGTCCCAACCCAGTGCAGCTGCGTCCAGTAGCTCCATTTCAGCTGGCATCTTACTTTAACCAAAGCTCACAGCAACTATAAATAGCCTCACAGAGGCAAAGTTCTGTTATTCCGAATTACAAACAGTCCTCCTTGAGATGTTATTTCCTTCAGAAAACAACTGACTCCTAATATTCTCTAGCTTTGGGGGAAGGCAAACAAAGAGTTATTTCATACTTTTTTTTATTAATCATCAAATTTTACATGGTTTTGGCTCTTCAGTGGCCTATAGAGATATCTTCCCATAACTAATAACACACCATAAGTGTTAGGAGAAGGCTGATTAGAAGAAAAAAAAAATAGATAACCAAGCCTCCAAAATATTTTGCTTCTGCTAGCTCACAACCTGTGTTTAATGAGTAACAAAGTAAATAGAAATTAATTTTTAACTACTGATTCTTTGGATAGGTGTGTGTATGTGTTTGTATACACACACATATATATTTGTATGTATGTACACACACACACACACACACACACACATATATATGTTGTTATTGCTGTTGTTAGGTGCTGTTGAGTTGGCTCCAGCTCATAGTGACCCTATGTACAACAGAACAAAACACTTCCCAGTCCTCCTGCTCCAACCTCACAATCCTTGCTATACCTGAGCCCATTGTTGCAGCCACTGTGTCAATCCATCTCTTCCCCTTTTTCACTGACCCTCCACTTTACTAAGC
>NW_006922055.1:2066083-2078450 GCF_000298275.1 Orycteropus afer afer | reverse complement strand
CTTCTGGTTAGCAGTCAAGTGCTTTAGCCACTATGCTGCCAGAGCTCCTGTGGCTTGGGTTAGGCACATCTTAATCTTCAAAGAGACATCTTTGCTCTTCAGCACTTGAAAGAAGTCTTTTGCAGTAGATTTGCCCAGTGCAACATGTCATCTGATTTCTTGACCGCTGCTTCCATTGATGTTGATTGTGGAACCAAGTATTATGAAATATCTGATAACCTCAATCTCCTCTCCATTTACCATGATGCTGCATATTGGTCCAGTTGTGGGGTTCAAACCCACCAGACATTCTTTGGGAGTGAGATGAAGACAGTCTGCTTTTGTAAAGACTTACAACCTTCGAAGCTCTATGGGGCACTTCTATTCGGTCCTATAGGGTGGCTATGAGTTGAAATTGACTAGATGGCAGTGGGTACGTAACCTCATAGATAAAGAGACCAGGTTAGCAATGGGTTTACAGCTTTAGGTACATAAATGGAAAAAAAAAAATTCTGACACACTGATATATATGCATGTATAAATATGTAAACATTTCCCCTAATACCCTATTTTTACTGTATTACTTTATGCTGCTTTTACGTTTCAATGCATATCACAAAACTTTAATGACTCTAGAGTAGGCTAACATTCTCATTACCCTACAAATAATTTTTTATATTTTCCTATGTAGCATCTCCATTTTTTTATATGTGTATATATTTGTTATTGTTTTTCTTAGGTGTTGTTGAGTCAGTTCTGATTCCTAGCAACCTTATATATATCAAAATAAAATGTTGTCCAGTCCTGTGTGATCCTTACAATAATAGGTATGTTTGAGCCCATTGTTGGAGCCACTGAGTTGGTCCATATTGTTAAAGGTCTCCTCTTTTTATTTGACCCTCTACTTTGACATGAGGGCCTTCTCCAGGGATTGGTCCCTCCTGATAATACATCCAAAGCAAGTGAGATGAAGACTTTCCATCCTTGCTTCAACAGAGCTATACTTCTTCCAAGACAGATATGTTTTTTTCTTCTGATACTCTATAGTATATTCAATATTCTTGGTCAACACTATAGTTCAGTGGTATCAGCTCTCCAGTCCTCTATTTCCATTGTCCTTCTTTCACATATACAGAAGCAAAATCATGTCTTCTACATGTTGCAGGTTGTTAATGAATGTTCCTCCAGGATTGATGTCACATTCTTCTTCATATAGTCCAGCTCCTTAAATTATTTGTTCAGCATACAGATTGAATATATATGGTGAAAGGATATAACCCTGGTGCACACTTTTCCAAATGTGCATGATTCTCTTAAATTTACACTATTGTTAGATATTTAGATCATATTATTATTCATATTAACAATCTGAAATATGCAGAGGACACAACCTTGTTTGCTGAAAGTGAAAGGGACTTAAAGCACTTACTAATGAAGATCAAAGACATAGCTTTCAATATGAATTACACATCAGTACAAAGAAAATAAAATTCCTCACAATTGGACCAATAAGCAACATCATGATGAACAGAGAAAAGACTGAAGTTGTCAAAGATTTCATGTTACTTAGATTAAAAATCAGTGCTCATGGAAGCAGCAGTCAAGAAATCAAAAGACATTGGGCAATGACATTGCATTGGGCAAATCTGCTGCAAAAGATCTTTTTAAAGTGTTAAAGAATAAAGACCTCACTTTGAGGACTAAGATGGGCCTGACCCAAGCCATGGTAATTTTAATCATCTCATATACATGTGAAAACTGGACAATGTCCTGCAAGTTCAACCACACTATATGGTGTTTTGTAGATTCTACATTATTCTTTAGGGTTGCATAGGGTTCCACTGTGCGTATGTACCATAGTTGGTTATCCATTCCTCTGTTGATGGGCACCTAGGTTGTTTCCATCTTTTTGCTATTGTAAATAGTGCTGCAATGAACATGGATGTGCAAGTATCTGTTTTTGTCCTGTCTCCCACTTCTTTAGTGTATATACCTAGTAATGGGATTGATAGGTCAAATGATATTTCTAATTCCAACTTTTTAAGGAATCACCATTCTGCCTTCCATAGTGGTTTTTATCATTTTACAGTCCGTCAGCAGTGTATGAGAGCCCCAGTATCTCTACATCATTGCCAGCATTTGTTATTTTCTATCTTGTTGAACTTTGCTATTAGTGCTGAGGCAAGATGGTGTCTCATTGTTGTTCTGATTTACATCTCTGGTAGCATAGTGCCTAAGGCACTTGGCTGCTAACCAGAAGGCTGGTGGCTCAAACCCACCAGCCACTCCTCAGAAGGAAGGTTGGGCAATCTACTTCCGTAGTGATACTGCCTCAGAAACCCAAGGAGGGGTTGCTATGAGTCAGATCTGACTCGCTGGCACATAACAACAACAGCAATGAGTAAGGAAGACCAAAGTAGAATTGATGCATTTGATAATGATGTTGGCAAAGAATATTTAATATACTATGGACTAGTAGAAAAATAAACAAATCTGTCTTGTAGTACAGCCAGAATGCTCCTTAGAAGTGAGGATGGCAAGACTTCGTCTTATATACTTTGGACATATTATCAGGGGGCAGCAGTCCCCGGAGAAGGACATCATGCTTGGGCCGTGTTTCATTCCTTTGTACATAGGTTGGCTATGAGTCAGAACTGACTCTTTGGCACATAACAACAACATTGTTAATATAACAGTAAACATTATCATTTTATTTTATTTTTATTTTATTTCAGATTATGTTCATGAGACAAATTTCCATAAGCCCATATATTTAAAGGGAGCTCTGGTGACATAGTGCCTAAGGCATTTGATTGCTAACCAGAAGGCTGGCAGTTCAAATCTACCAGCCACTCCTCAGAAGGAAGACTGGGCAATCTTCTGTAGAGATACTGCCTTGGAAACCCAAGGAGGGGTCGCTATGAGTTGGAATCAACTCAACTGTGGTGAGTTTGGTTTCTTGTTTATATATTTTAAAAAATAATATTAGATATCTAATTTGTTACTATTCTATTTTGGGGGTGACTTAAAATAATTTTATTTGAACCATCGTCATACCTATATTGGAGAAATTATGGACTCATATCGATGTTTGCCTTTTTCTTAAAGTATCTGTCTCTTCATTAATTCTTTCCTCTTTCTCAGTTCTCTAAGGGGGAAAAAAAAGATTTTGTCTTCAATTACACAGCTAAGGCTTCCATCTGTCCTATTATAGTGCTTTTGTTTTGTTTTACCATCTCTTCTGGGTCTTTTCTCACCATCTGCTTTTCAAGCAGGCCTCTGAGCTCCTGGTAAGCAAGACTCCTCCCCTGCAGAGTAAAGCCGAAAAGCTGTCCAAATAATAAACAACAAAAATACCAACTTTCCATTGAATTAAGTAATTAGACAATTCTAAGAGGAAATGATTACTTGTTTATTTGTTCATTGCCTAATATTAATCATCTAGAACCTTTCTCCCTGCATTGCACTCCTTTCCAGGTTTGAGATCTGCCTCCTGTGTCTGCCCCTAAGCACCTAGACAATGATAGAGAAAACACAATCCTGGTGACCAGTCCTACTTAACTCCTTGACCACTGTTGTCAAATGCACACTTTGGGGTTCCCCAAAAAAACCTATATTTTTCTAAAACTCCTTCCTAGTATCAAAAACAACCGCTTCCTATTGTTTCTTACACTTCATTTAGAGGCTCTTCTCATTCTTTCTAGTCAAAACAGGAGAAGTCAGATGGGAAAGCCCTTACCTTCTGGTTGCTAAATGTAACTGGATTCATCTGAACCTATCAAAGGCCATCATTTCCCTCAAACCTTGGACTGATCCCTTCTCAGGGACTCCATCCTTTAGCTATTTCCTTTATTTTCTGTTTAAACATTTTCTCCCTCTCTAGGCATTATTTCTAATAACATAAAACAAAAACTGTTAATACTATTCCCTATAAAAATGGCCTTGCTGTGCCAATGGTTTCCACTAGCTATTGTCCCTTGTCTTTGCTCCCCTTTCCCATAAAGCTTTTTAAACTAATTCTATATTGTCTCTGCCTCCATTTCATTACCTCTCATCTTTCTTCAACTCACTCCTCTGGACGCTCAGTTCTACTTGTCACTGAAATGACTGCTGTTATCAGTTCTCAATGACTTCTATACTGAAAATCCAATGAGCTCTTCTCTGTCCAGTTTACTTGACAGTCTCAGCAGTGCTTGGCCCAGCTAACCAGTATATAACATTTGAAATGCTTTCTTCTCTATGTCTTTAATCATTAAGTCTTCCTGGTTGTCCTACTTTACTGACCACTCATTTCCCCAACTCTTTTGCTGGTCTTTTTCCATGCCACAGAGCTCTCCCCAGAATCTGGTTCTCTCTTCCTCTGTGCTCTCTTCTTGAATAATCCTAACAATTTCTTTGATTTTAATTATTGTAAATGCACATATCCTGCCCTTAACTCTTCCTTGAGCTTTAAGTTCATGTATCCATTTGTCTACTTGAGCATTCCCCTTCAATGTCTAACAGACATCTGGAACTTAATATTAAAAAAACAAACAAACAAACAAACAAAACTTCTTTGCATTTAAACAAAGGACATCATCATTCCCCCTACTATTTAGATCAAACATCCAGGAGGCTTCCTTATTCCTCTTCTACTCTCACCTTCAACATTCAATCCTTTAGTAAATCTGAATTTCTACATTAATTTCCTATCTGGTTTCTCTAGTTCCATTCTTGGTCCTCTTGAATCCATTTCCCACACAGCAGCTAGAGCAAATCATATAGGCACTTTCTTATATGATTAAAGACTTTTAGAGTCTTGTGATGGCTTGGAACTTCTGATCTTGGCCTCCAAAAAAAAAAAAAAAAAACTAACCTACTGCCATCAAGTGCATTGAAACTCATAATGATCCTCATTGGGTTTCCAAGGTGGTAAATCTTTACAAAAGTAAATTTGCCTGGTCTTCCTTCTGCTGAGTGGCTGGTGGATTTGAACCAATAGCTTTCTGGTTAGCAGTCAAATGCCTTATGCCCTGCATCATCAGAGCTCCTTGATCTTAGTTTATATGATCCTACAATTCTAGGCACATCTTTAAAGTGCTTTCCTCCAAAAAGGCTATGTGTTTGCTTTAACCAAGCACCACATTTTAACCTTATGCCTTGGGATTTGGGGGCCACAGAGGTGTTATGAATTATATAGCTTTAAATCTGTTGAAGAATAACATTAGGCTTAGAAAGTTGCTGGGGTGATTATTATTATTATTTTTTTTAAACTTGTGTGTGTATCTTCCTTCCACCAGGAGCCAAAGAAAGATAAGTATTCCTGCAAACTTTATTTTATTTTCCATACACTAACATTTTCACCCTTTAGAGGGCTTGAATTTATACTGGCATCTCCAATTCAACTCCTATCATATGACGGCTTCAGACTTTTCATCCTCTCCTCCATGTGAGGTATATGAAAGTCTACATTTCTGGCCACCAAGGATTTACGTTTTCCATCTAGGAAAATTGTAGCCTCAGCCAATCAAGACTTGTCTATCCTTTTAAATTCAGACTTGAAGGTTTGCCTTGGTATTTGGCTTGCTCAGTCATGAATTTGGAATCGCCACCAGATCTTTTTTGAAGCTGTAGTTTCACTTTTTTGTTTTCTAGCATTTTTATGTATTCTCTCCAGGAAGGGCTTCTTTAGTCAACAAACATGTCATATTACTAGAAATAAATTCCTGTATATAATTTATTGTTCATTATTATTAAGGATTTAATGATAATTTTCAATGAAGTGTCAAATTAAAAAATCAGACTTAAATAAAAATAGATTTTGAAAGGATTATTTCAAGAGGAGGGAACTATTGAATAGAGATAATGTTCTGATCATAAGATCTGCAATCTTCTCAAATGTTAGAAAATGGCTTTTCTTTTATAAAGAAACATAACCAAGGCTATAAAGAACAGGTGGCGAAGTCACACAAAGGAGTGGGATAGATCAGGGAATGTTTTATCTTAGTTCACCCGTTCTGAGAAGGTACCTTAAGGAAGAGCTTGTATGCAAGCTCACCATCTGGTTAGCAGCCAAATGCCTTACCCATTGCACCACCAAAGCTCCTTTAGCTCAGGCTTAGTAAGGAAGGGTCAAAGTTCAGGGGCATGGGTAAAGTGAGAAACTTAACCAAAATTTGGTTAGCAAATATTTTATTCTGATAGATCAATGGGGACAAACACTTCAGCTAATCATTGATGAGGTATTTGAAGACTCTGTATCTGGCCTTGTCATAGGTAAACAAAGGTATCATCCACAAGTCTTACCTAACTCATATGAGGAAGGATTTATTTATTTATTTATTTATTTTTGCAGTGAGCTGTTTCTCAGAACACAAAAAGGGAGAGGGATTTCCTTAACCATAGCTTCTTTCAGGATTACCAGACTCAGGTAAAGTTCAATATTGTCAGTAGTTATAGAAATAGTTTTATTTTATTTTGCAGATTTTATTATTTGTCCAGAGTTTGTTATGGTATTGATTTATAATTTCAGATTCTGTATTACTGACCACCCTAGGATACCCTATGGGGCAGTTCTGCACTGTCATATAGGATCACTGAGTCAGAATCAACTTGATGGAATGCAACATTATTGACTACAAGCATAATGGATCTGTCTCTTCTGGGAGTTGTTTGATTAGTAGAGGTATAGGAAATAGAGTCATGTCTCCTTTGGTGGAAAAAACAAAACAAAAAAAAAACACTTCTTGGAGTCTAAACTGAAAAGAGCACTTCCCTTGGGTAGAACACTAAAGTCATAATACTGCTTTTGGAAAACCATTATAATTTCCTGGGAAACAGAAGCTTAAAGATTTAATTACTTTGTTTCTAACATGCTGTTGTGTATGACTGCATGTGTATATCATGAATGCAGTCTTTTCCAACTAAACATTTTATAGCATTTTTACAGTCCTATACCCCTATTCCTCACCTGTCAACAAGTCTAGGTTCCAAAGACCAAGTCCCACTGCAAAAATCAGCATTATGCAGAAACAGAGATTTTTTTTTCCTGTTTTCAGACTATCCTTTATATATATATATATTTAGAAAATTGTTGTATGCCATCTAGTCGGACCTGACTCATAGCGACCCCTCCTTGGGTTGCTGAGGCAGTATCGCTATGGAAGTAGATTGCCCAACCTTCCTTCTGAGGAGGGGCTGGTGGGTTTGAATCGCCAGCTTTCTGGTTAGCAGTCAAGTGCCTTAGGCACTATGCTACCAGAGCTCCTTAGAAAATATGATTATAGAAATAATAGCTAAGATTTACTGATGTGCTCATCACTGAGACATGTTCACTTATGAATTATTCCTCTGCAAAGGAGGTTAAGAGGAGATAAAACTTGGTAAGGCTGGGCTCTGTGACTGGAGAGCCCAAAGCTTGACCACTTCACCTTACTCCTGTGCTGGGTCAGAGCTGCCCTCTCAGAGCCCCTCCAGTGCTCCATTCCCAACACTGCAAGCCCTGCAATTACAGTCTAGAGCATGCTCTGCCTAGAGACTGGTTGGCCTGGCATGTCACTCAGGCTCAAGGCTCTCTGAGAGGAAGAGGCTTTAGATCCAGTTCAGCTCATTTTGAGATGCCATTAAACGTGCATGGATTTCTTCCAAATGCTCTCTCCAATGCTTCTTTCTTTCCTCCCTTAGCACCCCATGGCAATTTTGAGCTGCAGGGCCTCAAGCCAGACTGAGCTTGGAACCCAGAACAGCCTCCTGCTGCCAGCATCCAACCTAAGATTGAGGCTGTGGCCATGGGGGTGGGGGGTGGGGGTAACTTCACCTGCAGGAGGGAGTAAAGGACGCGTGGTGCAGCTTCTGGGAAGCCGCATAGAGACTTTTTTCTAGAGAGGGTATGCTCTGCAGCTATTTCTGCCTTGCCAGTGCCACCACTAAAATGTGAAAAACATAAACTTTTTTTACTATTATTGTTAATGCTAAATGTCAGATAAAGAGATACTCCATAAGTGAGAAATAGGCATATTAAAGAACTCCATCAAATATTGTTGAAGATTAAAAATCAGGACCAAATGTATCAAAACCCACTACTGCTTGACCCTGGCAGACTACATGGCAGACTGCATTCCTAATTACAGAAGAGAAATGGATCTGAGTTTATTCTTATAGTCTATTACACAAGTTCAAGCACCAACAAACAAGTATCTTTGATATTCATCATTATTTCAATTAATAAAAGACACTGTTTTTAATGACCTGAAATAAAAGGTATCCACTGACTAGTACTACAGAGAAGTGATTTTCTAGATTTGCATACTGACTTGTTTCATTGGTTAAAAAAAATTATAATGCATTGACCTTGCTTCCAAAGAGTCAACAATTTAGCCTCATTGGAAGATCTATTTTTCAGTAGCTACATTATAATAATAATCTTCTGGAAGGAACTTAGAAATTCCAGGTAGTTTGGCAAAGATAAGCAAGACAAAAGCAAGAGCAAATGAATAGTCTGGTTATGTTCATTTTTATCCTTTGAAAACAATTTTTAAAAAATTTCTACTGGAATCCTTTTATTTTAAAATGTGTTATTATTAATAATATTAAGAAAAAAGACAGAATATAAAATGGTAGATAAAGAAAAATTTTCACTGTATAACCCTAGCACACTAACATACACACAAATACATTCCTTTATTTTCTTTTGCAGTTTTAAACATAAACAAATTTTACTCAAATTCTATCATAATGCACATAAAATGGTGTATCCTGCTTTTTCTGCACAATATATCAATTTTTATAACTTCGTTGTGTTGTTATTAAATTTTTATAATTTTAATAGCTGAATTATATTTTAGCATAGCCCAACATTGTTAAATAAAATGTTAATATGGCTGTGAATAAACTATTATGCTAGAAATGCAACCCTAAGCTTAATGCAACAAAAAGCTTTAAAAAGGTACTATTTTTTCTCTAAAAGACATAAACACATTAAATGAAATTCATTCAATATATTAAAATAAAATCAGTTTATCTTTTTTCTAAATCCTGAACTTTTAATTACTAGACATACACTCTCCATTGTGCATGGGCATATTGTTGGGGGTTAGTAATTTAAAATAGAGATATTAAACTCCTTCTTCCCATCATTCTCTTTTCTCCATCCTAGTAGCCTGCATTCCCACAGCTTAAAGTTTATTTTAAACTTTATCCTTTCCCACGTTCTTTGTTTCTTTTAGATAATGTGCATGTAATTATGAAAACAAATTCAGAAACAAGAGTGACTTTTGGAAGGATGGGTGCATCACAGGACATACAAGGTATGTATGGGATGGCAAACTTCCTTTGTTGGTGCTTATTTGGTGGGAATAAAGCAATATAATAATTTTAGAGCAATTAGGGGAAAAAGACAATAAGAAAACACAAAACACTGGGGGAAAATTAGTGCTGCCAGCCTGGTGGTCATTTTTTCAGTTCCTCAAATATACCTGTGTGTATTTATGTCTTTTTACTGCCTTAATTTGGTGGTCAACTTCTTTTTAAGAAAGCAAGATACAAAGACTTGCTTCAGATCAGATCAGCATATTGTATACCTAACATGTATACTGTACTAAACCTTAAGGAGAAAGGTGAACAAGATGGAGTACTTGCTCATAAGGAGCTCACAGTCTAAGGGACACAAACAGGTAATATCATTATCCCACAAATAGTGTGGGAAATATCTGGCTCCTCAGGTGTTCAGGGCAAGGAAGAAGATGATCTGGGAAGACTTCACGGAAGAATGATACCTAGTTACTAAATGGAATTTGGTCAAATCTTGAAATTCCCATGTAAAAAAAAATAAAAGTTATATATACTTGGCGTTTGACTGCTAACCAGAAGACTGGCAGTTCAGTGGTTCAAACCCACCTGCCACTCCTTGGAAGGAAGGTTGGGCGATCTACTTCCATAGTGATACCACCTCGGAAACCCAAGTAGGGGTCTCTAAGTGTTGCATCCTACTCAATGGCAGTGAGTTTGGTTATTTAGTACATATTTAAACCACACATATATTTAAACCACTCTGTATGAGTTGGAATAGACTTAACAGCAGTGAGTTTGGTTTTGTTTTTGGTTTGGTATAGGAGTTTATTAAAAGACTATTAAGATAAATGCACTTAATAAAAAGATATTTACAGGTCTGTCAGTATGCCAAGCTCACAGTATACAATGACACCATTTCTGTCCTCTCAGAGAGCTTATTACTGTCTAGTGGTAGATATAGAAATGGAAGCAGGCAAAGAAAATGTAGTGTGTATTATATGTAAGTTGAGTTTGAGTAGGTGAGCTCTAGTGAAATAAGCATATGACCAGTCCTCAAAAACATGGTATAGAAACTAAATGTTAGAACCATAAGATATCCAAGCAATGATCTACATTAGTGATTCCTGAGTTCAATCTCTTCCAACCCTTTGAGATTCTCAATGGGCTCTCAATTTTATACTCAATAATACAAATAGTCTATTAAAATACCATGTTAGAAAGGAGTAAAACCTAAATAAAATACTATTACTTTACTTTGAGCTGTAATCTTAGCAAACAATTGTGTGTAAGCATGTTAATCACATACTAATCATGAGTTCAAATTGGAAATTTTATGACATTAGTAGTAATAATAATAATAATAATAATAATAATTGCTGTCATTTTTATTGAGAATTTATTATGTGCTCAACATTTGTAGTAGTTAATGCCATGTGTCAGCTTTGCTGGGGCTGTGTTTTTGAGTGGCTGGACAGCTGGATGTAGTTATTTCCCATGCTGAGATTGTAATCACCTCCATAGTAGAATCTGTTGTGAAAAGCTAATTAGATGACTTCAGAGTGCAGCCTGTTTCCAGTATATATGGAGAAGCTTGTGAAAGGTCTAAGGCTTTTTAGGACATTTTTGATCCTGCATTTGGCCAAGTCTTCATCTCCACATCCTGGGCTTGAACCAATGACCTCCTGTGTTGCCTGTGGATATTGGGATTGGGCCATTTTACCTGACAGTCTTGGGTTTGTCAGCTTCAGCAGACAGCAGCTGCATGAGTAAGGAGAAGCCTCTAGCCCCTGTGGGACTGGAACAAGGGGCAGAGCTAAAGCCCAAGATCAAGGGGCCTTCACTCATCCCCTAGGGCCAATATTGTGAATTTAGACTTCTAGCATCCTAAACTGTAAAAGGGGAGCTCTAGTAGTGTAGTGCCTAAGGCATTTGACTGATAACCAAAAGGCTGGCAGTTCAAACCCACCAACCACTCCTCGGAAGGAAGGTTGGGCAATCTAGATCTGTAGTGATACCCCCTCAGAAACCCAAGGAGAGGTCGCTATGAGTCAGATCTGACTCAACGGCAGTGAGTTTGGTTTGGTTTTGGCAACTGTAAAAGAATAAAATCCTATTTGTTAAAGCCATCCATTTGTGGTATTTCTGTTATAGTCACACTAGAGAACTAAGACAACACTCTATAAGATTGTTTATATTGTCTACATTTGAGTCAGTTTTGACTCATAGCAACATAGAGTAGAACTATCCCACAGGGTTTCCTAGCTATAATCTCCTCTTTTTTTTTATTTTAACTTTTTATTGTGACTTGGGTGAAAGTTTACAGAACAAATTGGTTTTCCATTCAATGTTTCATAGACTTTTTGTTTCATGGACATTTTGTATCATAATATTGATTGCTATCCCCTCAGTGTAATAGTTCTCTTCTCAATTCCTCTCTGTGGTTACCTTTCCTCTTCATCCTTCTTTCCTATGCTTTCCTGTCTTCTGAGCTTTAACCTTGTCTAAATGCTGCCTTTTTGATCTCTTATGGTTGGTTGTTCTAAGGAATGCATACCTACTGGTGTAATTGTTCACCTAGCAGGCCTATTGATTGGCTGTAAGTTGAACCCTCACAGTAAGTTTAATTTTAGGCCTGAAGGGTGACTAAGGACCATAGTCTTAGGGGTTCTACCAGTCTCTATCAGATCAGCAAGCCTGGTCTTTTTTATGATTTTGACTTTTCTTTCACATTTTTTAACACACTGTCCTGGATCTCTAATTTTTATCCCTTTCAGACTGGTTGGCAGTGGTAGCCAGGCATCATCTAGTTCTTCTGATCTCAGGGTCTTGTAGGTTGAGATTCCTTTAGTTCATTAGTCCCTTGGACTAATTATTTCCATACATTTTTGATTTTCTTTCTTCTTTGCTCTGAATGAAGAGAGCCTCATAGCTACATCTTAGAGGGCCATTCACAAGCTTTTAAGACCCCAGACACTACTCACCAAAGTTGGATATAGAACAATGGTTTTTTGCACTATGTTATATCAGTTGAGCTTGATGGTGCCTGTGACTATGGCCCTGAGCCTGCAAGCCCAGTGACTCACTCTCTCAAGGTGTTTGGTTGTGACTGAGAAGTTGTCAT
>NW_006922055.1:2054991-2062659 GCF_000298275.1 Orycteropus afer afer | reverse complement strand
TGGAGAAGAATACTGAAAATACCATGGACTTCCAGAAGAAAAAAAGAAATCTGTCCTGGAGAAGTGCAGGCAGAATCCTCCTTAGAAGAAAGAATGGCCAGATTTCTTCTTACCTACCTACTTTGTTCATGTTGTCAGAGGGAGCAGTCCCTGAAGAAGGATGTCACGCTTGGTAAAGGAGAGCATCACCAAAGAAGGGAAAAACCATCAATGAGATGGATTGAGACAGTGGCTGCAATGATGGGCTCAGGCATAGCAAGGATTGTGAGGGTGGTACAGGACCAGACAGTGTTTTGTTCTGTTGTACATGACTTCTAGTTGCTGTGAGTCAGAACCAACTTGATGGCATGCAACAACAACAATTGTATGCTCATTCAGTTGTGAGGGATTAAATGAGAGGATGGTCTAGAAGTGCCAGGTAAATCATGAGATCTGAAACATACCTGTAATGTTTTGTTACTTGATTTAAATGAAAGTATAAATATGGACAGCAACGATTGTGAGGATGGCACAGAGCCAGTGTTTTGTCTGTTGTGCATAGTGTTATTTTGAGTCAAAACCAGCACCTAACAACAAATAACATGAATATGGATAAAGGAAAAAAAAGAAACTTGTTCACTGTTTGGAACAACTGACAATAATTATATGAGATTTTTTAATGTTTTTAACTGAATCTTTTAATCACTTTCTTCTTAGTATAATTCAAGTCATACTAATTTACTCAAATAGGAATGAATGTTTGAGGTATCTGCCAGAAAGATCAGTATATTAGATACTAAACTGGTTCCATGAATTTATCTGAACTTAGGCCTGAACAAAAGAGGAATGCCAGCTTTTCATACAGAGAAACCAGATGAAGTCTATGATAGCAGCAGAGCTATCTGATCAAGGAACAGTGTGTTCACAAGGTTTTGTGGAGAGTAAGAAAAGAGAAAGAAATCATTCAAAAACAACTTTCTTTCTAATGCAAATTTGTATCAAAGTCTGGGTAGGTTTCTGAGAAATATTATTTAATACAATGGCACAACAACCTAAGGACTGCAGGAAATCTGTGGCTGACCCTCACTAAACACAATTAGAAGGATCCCTTGTCTCAAGCAATTAAGTCCCCTTCCTTAGTTTCCACCTTTCATCTATTGCTAAAATAGTCCGCTAAGAACTAAGGTCTAAAGCAGCCAGCTTTGTTTTTACTGCTATGATAATAAAAATACAATTATGAAATAATGTAAATGTGAATATAAAAACATACAGAATAGCCAAAAATAATAGTAAACCAGCCAAGCACAGCGAGTTTAGCCTTGTGTTGCTATAAAAGTGCCACAGGCAATGACCCCTTAAGAATGCCATGTGCAATTTAGAGTCAGTGCTTAGAGGCATGTTTAAGTAATGCTTAAAATATATGTATTGCAATTTAAAAAAACCTCTTTATACACAATATGCAATTGCAAGCAGGCCTTTTAATTTTTTATTTTGAAATAATTTTAGACATAAAAAATTTGCAAAAATAATACAGAAAATTCCCACATACTTTTCTTCCAGCCTCTCTTAATGTTGCTATCTTATATAACCACAACGCAATGATCAAAACCAAGAAGTTAACATTAATATAATACTATTAACTAAACTACAAACTTTATTTAAATTTCATGTTTTTCCTTTAACGTCTCTTTTTCTTTTCTCTGCTTCAGAATCAAATCTAAACACCCACATTGCATTTAGTTATGCAGTCTTCTTAGTCTCCTCCAGTGTCTGAAAATTCCTTAGTCTATCCTTGTCCTTCATGACAAGAATACTTTGGAAGATTGCTGGTTTGTTATTTTGTGGAATTGTCCCTTATTATTGATACTGTTCATGCTAATAACTTGATGAAGGTGATGTTTACTAGGTTTCTCCACCGTAAATTTACTATTTTTTCCTTTCGTGCTTAATAATTTGACATAGATATTTTGAAACTATGCAAATATCCTGTTTCTCCTTAAACTTCATATCACTTTTTGTCATCCTCTAATTTTGCATTCCTAACTGGATCTTAGTTCAAACCCACCAGCCACTCCTCAGAAGGAAGATGGAAGGAAGATGGGGCAATCTACTTCCGTAGTGATACTGCCTCAGAAACCCAAGGAGGGGTCACTGTGAGTCGGATCCAACTCGACGGTACATAACAACAATAACAACTGGATCTTGCCTGCAGGAATTATTATTGTGGTATTCTAATGGTAATTTTCTACTTCCCTGATTCTTTTTACATTTATTAATTAAAATTCTTCTGTAGGGAATGACTGCCCTTTTTCTTCATTTATTTATTCATTTATTTATTTATATCAATATGTACTCATGGTTATCTATTTTATAAATTGTAATAGAATGTTTTCATTATTTACCTTTTTTTATTCAGATTGTTCCAGCTTTAGTCATGGTGGGTTTCTATGCCCTTTCTGTATTCCCACATCCTTTCCAAGCACTTATTTTCTGGCACCATCACAGATTCTCCAGGCTTATCTTGTATTTCCTCTACCCAAGCCTGGGGTAAGCCAATTCTCTAAGGAATCATGCTTCATTTTTTTGGAGAGTTTGTATTTATAATCCATGATCTAGGTACTAGGAGAACTCATGGCCCTGGGGGTGTCATTACTTCTAGATCCTACCAGTAATCAGAACTAGGAAATAAATGTATATAAACAGCCTCCCCTCTGTATCCATGTGTTCCACATCTGCAGTTCAACCAATCACAGATTGAAAATACTCAGGAAAAAAAAAAAAAAAAACAGAAAAGTAAAACTTGAATTCACTGTGCACTGAGGACTATGCTGAATCTACACAGTGAAGTGGTCTGTAGGCAATACCTGCTATAGCCTCCACCATTTCACAGGTCCTCAGTCACTCCCCAGCACTCGTTTGAGCACTGTTTGCCTCACGTCTTGTTGATTCACTGCTTGTGCTGTGGGCATCCTTTGTTTCTGTTTAAGAAAATGGCTTCTTAAAGGCAATTGGGTAGTCAAAGCAATCCCTAAAAGCCTAAGAAGGAGTGTGAAGTGCTGTATACATAACATTTATACCATATTAAGTATTATAAATAATCTAGAGATGATTTAAAGTATGTGGGAGGATGTGTGTATGTTACATGCAAATATGCCATTTTATATAAGGTACTTAACCAGAGGGCTGGTGGTTCTAATCCACCAGCCATTCCTCGGAAGGAAGATTGGGCGATCTACTTCTGTAAAAATACTGCCTTGGAAACCCAAGGAGGGGTCCCTATGAGTCAGATTCAACTCAACAGCAGTGAGTTTTGAGCATCCACAGATTTTGGTATCTGCAGAGGTCCTGGAACCAATCTCATGTGGACACCAAGTGACAAATGTTTTGTTCTTGTGTGCCATAGAGTTGATTCCCACTCATATCCACTTTATAGGACATCAGAACTGCCTTATAGGATTTTCAAGGTTGTAAATCTTACGGAAGCAGCCTGCTACATTTTTCTTCCACTGAATAGCTGATTAATTTGAAATGCTGACTTTTCATTTGGCAGCAGGGCTATTAACCATTGTACCATCAAAGATCCCAATGTATGTATATTAAAAACAACAACAAACAAATATATTGCCATCAAGTCAATTCTAACTCATAGTGACCCTATCGGACAGAGTAGAACTGCCCATGTGGTTCCATAGGCTATAAATCTTTATGGAAGCAGACTGCAACATGTTTCTTCCATGGAGTGGCAAGCGGATTCAAAACACTGACTTTTCGGTTAGCAGCCAAGTACTCAACCATTGCACTACTAGAGCACCCTATATGTATGTATACCACCCCTCCTGATAAACACTGGTGGCAAAAATAGTTGAGCACTTGGCTGCTAGCTGAAAAGTTAGCAGTTCAAAACCACCCAGTGGATTCATGAGAGAAAGAACTAATGATCTGCTTTCTTAAAGATTCCAAATTAGAAAACCATAAGGGGGAGCCTGGGGTATCATGCTATTTATCCAATGTCTCTAGGAGAAGGAGAAACCAAGATGGCAGACTGGATAGATACATTATCCAGACCCTCTAGAACAGAGACGAGAAACCGATGAAAGGAATGTGGAAGACAATCCTGGAACCCAGAACTTCAAAGGAAAGGATAAAGAAGTAGATCAAAATGATGAGAGAAAAGACAGTAAGAAAACAATGAATAAAGATTGGTAAACTGCCAGCCAGCACAGTGTAGCCATTTTAAATTATAGCAAGCAGAGTTCTGATTGAAATAGGAACCAGACAACCAGTTCCACTTGCCTAAGACAGCACCAGCACCCACATAAGTGATCAGACAACTGGAGAGGTGTGACCTTCCCTTACAGCCTCCCAGTGACCATGGCTGCAGCACCCGAACTCCTACTCACCAAGTAGCAGGACAAACTCCCTCCACCACCAGTGTGGTATCATACTTTTTTTCTCTATCTTTTTATTTAGTTCTTTCCTCTCCCCACTCCTTTTCTTTGTGTTCTTGCTCTTCTCTTGCCCTTCTTCTTTCTTTCTTTCTTTTTTTTTTTGGATGCTGCAGAGCAGAAGCACCTCCCCCCACCACCCACATGATTAACAATACCCACCTTTACCCATCCCTGCTCAGAGGTACACTGCCATGGAGTGAGCTATGCATTTCTGCACAGCCATTTTTGGTGGCTGGCACTTTCACCAGTACTATACTACCTTTTTTCTTTCTTATTTTTTTTCTTTCATATTCTTTTTCCCATCTTAGGTCTTTCATTTTCTCCCACTAGTTTTCTCATCTTTCTTTTTTTTCCTGCCTTTTCATCCAAACTTTCTTTTTAATTTTTTTTTTTTTTTAATCCAGGTAGCAAGTGCCACCTACCTCTTTGCAGTGCCCACTCCCACTTTTCAGTGGACAGCAGTACATAGCTCCCCGAATGAGCTCTGCATTTCTGCTGCAGCTGTCTTTGGCAGCTAACATGTGCAGCAGTTGTTTTGTTTTGTTTTGTTTCTTTTTTCCTTTCTTCTTAGTTCTTCCTTCTTTCCCACCCCTTGAGTTTTTGCCTGCATTTTTCTGCCTCTTCCCCCCACCTTATTTTTCCTTCTTTCTTTTTTTTTCTTTTGATCCAGCTGACCAAGTGCCTTGCCTCAGACCACCTCCACTTTCAGTAGCACCTACCTCAACCATCCATATTTAACACTACGTGCTCTCACAGAATGAATGCCACATTTCTGCTGCAGTCATGTTTGGAGCTAACACCTGCACCAGTACTTTGACAAAGGTCAAGATCTCACTTGAAGGATATGTGACAATGATTGGAAACCTCTGTAATTAGTTGCTGAAATTAATCACTGTAAGCATCTATGCTTAGTTATCCAAAAGAAACCAATTCATTACCCCTAACCTAACTCATCCCCCTTAGGACATCAACCAAAGACTAACCAACTAAATGATTAAATTATATAATTTTTTTGTTCCCTGAACTACCCCTGTCTGTGTTAGAAGTTCTTTAGTTGGAGTCATCAGTTCTTACATATGTGGGTTGGTGTCTCCCTACATTTGAATATCTTTTTTCATTTTTTTTCCTGAATAAATCCTCATAATCTTATATGAAGGACTGAGTAGGTGTTTTCATGACAACATTGTGAAAGAACTTGGATGTCTATTAATAAGTATTCACATTCAAAATTGATCTTATTCTATCATGGTATATATGACATGATTTGCATGGAAGTTCAGCTTAGAATTTTTATTTTATTTTATTCATACTATACCCAAACCAGAACAATTCTTGAAGATGATTCCATTACTGAAGTTTTGAGATATTTACATGTATTGTGGAGCATCCATGTTTATAGTTGGCACGTTGTTGTTGTTGTCATGTGCCGTGGAGTCAGACCAGACTCATAGAGACCCCTCCTTGGGTTTCTGAGGCGATATCACTATGGAAGTAGATTGTCCAACCAGGAGTGGCTGGTGGGTTTGAACTGCCAAACTTCTGGTTAGCAGTAAAGTGCCTTAGGCACTATGCTACCAGAGCTCACATAGTCTGCATAAAATAGATTTTTTAGAGTCTACATTTTTGCCTTATTCTAAGTAATACTATTTGTGAAATAATGCTTCATGTGACAGTTATGCATTTCTCCAATATACACAAAATTTTACACATTAAATTTCAAATATGTGCAATCAATCTTCAGAATGAACATAGCTAAATAAATCAGAATTTCCTCCATTTTCAAAGATGGAAGTCATTTAATACAATAGGATATTATTTTGTTTTGGGTTGTTTCTAAATAGCTAAAAATATCATTACCAGTAAAACAAGGAGACAAGTATAATTCTCAGACTCCACATGAATTCTAAGCATTGTCAAGCACAACAGAGATCAAACATGAGTGTATGAGAATAATTGGAAACCAGAAGCAGTGGAAAGAAATCTAATTGTTAAGTGGAGGAGGAGTAGTAGTGTGAGACTAAGAACTTGATTTGACCTTTGTTTCTGGTTTCCTCAAAATAACCCTTGGAATTTGCCTGCAATTAAGGTACTTGTCTAGGAGCTCTGGTAGCTTAGTGCCTAAGGCACTTGACTGCTAACCAGAGGGCTGGCAGTTCAAAGCCACCAGCCACTCCTCAGAAGGAAGATGGGGCAATCTACTTCCATAATGATACTGCCTTGGAGACCCAAGGCGGAGTCACTATGAGTCAGGTCTGACTCGATGGCACATAACAATGACAACAACAAGGTACTTGTCTTGGTTAACTGTTGCTGTTATGTGCCATCGAGTCAGACCTGACTCCTAGCGACCCCTCCTTGGGTTTCCAAGGCAGTATTACTATGGAAGTAGGATTGCCCAACCTTCCTTCCGAGGAGTGGCTGGTGGGTTTGAACCGCCAGCCGTCTGGTTAGTAGGCAAGTGTCTTAGTCACTACGCTACCAGAGCTCCCAACTAGTGCTGCTATAACAGAAATACCACAAGTAGATGGCTTTAACAAAAAAGGATTTATCCTCTTATATTTAATAGGCTAGAAGTCCAAGGTCAAAGTGCCAGCTCTAGGGGCTGGGTGAAGGTCCCTCAACCTGGGACTTCAACTCTTGCGCCTGTTCTAGGCCCACTAGAGTTTGAGGCATTTTTCTGACTCACACAGGTAAAATGGCACAGTCCCAAGTGGAGCAGACAACACTGCAGGCCACTACTTCAAGTCCAGGAACAATCCTAAGATTGGCAGGCAACATGGCAGTCCACTGAGATGAACATTTGGCCAAATGCAGGATCCAAATGCGCCAAAAGCTAGAAGCCTTTCTCAAAGCTTCTTTTTATATACTGGAAGCAGGCCACACCCCGAAAGGAGCTATTTAGCTGCTCATAGCACATTCCACCATGGAGCTGATTACCAATTTCATCATGGGGAATAACTACATCCAGTTGTCTAGCAACTCAAAACCACAGCCCAGTCAAGTTGACACAACCTTAACTACCAAAGTGCCTTTTTGTGAAAATGTCATGGGAACCCCAAAGATGATACTTGACAAATAAATTCAGGAAGGAAGAAGGGCATGATGCAATCACTCATGTATTTTCATTAATTATGTGTATGCCATGAGGCCATAATCATAAGCTGTGCAAAAGCCAATAAAGGGCTGAGAAATTCCTTGAAGATTCTGGATTGTCACATTTGGGAGGACCACATATCCCTGG
>NW_006922055.1:2053650-2054846 GCF_000298275.1 Orycteropus afer afer | reverse complement strand
ATCCCTGCTATACATGAGCCCATTGCCACAGCCACTGTGTCAATCCATCTCATTGAGGGCCTTCCCCCTCTTTCATCAACCCTCCACCTTACCAAGCATAACATCCTTCTACAGGGAATGGTCCCTTCTGATAACATGACTGAAGTAGGTGAGAGGAAGTCTGGCCATTCTCACTTCCAAGAAGCATTACAGCTGCACTTCCTCCAGGACAGATTGATTAGTTCTTTTAGCAGTCCACAGTATTTTCCACATTCTTTGCCAGACTCACAAATCAAAAGCATCAATTCTTCTTCGGTCTTCTTCGTTCATTGTCTAGATCTCACATGTTTATGAGGCGATTGAAAATATCATGGCTTGTGTCAAGTGCACCTTAGTCCTCAAGGAGACATCTTTGATCCTCAACACTTGAAAGAGGTCCTCTGCAGCCGACTTACCCAGTGCTGTACATTGTCTGATGTCCTTGACTGCTGCTTCCACTGGTGTTGATTGTAGAACCATGCAATGTAAAGTCTTTTACAACTTCAATCTTTTCTCCATTTATCGTGATGCTGCTTATAGGACTAGTTGTGAGGATTTGTGTTTTCTTTACATTGAGATGCAATCCATAATGCACACTGTATTCTTCAATCTTCAAAAGTAAGTGCTTTAGGTCATCCTTACTTTCAGCAAGCAAAGGTGTCATCAGTGTATTGCAGGTTGTCAATGATTCTGCCTCCAATATTGATGCCACCTTCTTCTTCATATAGTGCAGCTTCTCTGATTATTTGCTCAGCATATAGATTGAATAAATATGGGGAAAAGATAAAACACTGACACACTCTATTCTTGATTTTAAGCCAAGAACTGTCCCATTGTTCTGTTCAAACAACAGCCTCCCGGTTTATGTACAGGTTCCTTATGAGTACAATTAAGTGTTCTGGAATTCCCATTCTTCTCAAGGTTATCCACAATTTGTTATGATCCACACAATCAAATTCTTTTGCATAATCAATAAAACACAAGTAAATGTCTTTCTGGTATTCTTTACGATGAACCAAGATCCATCTGACATAGCAATGATATCCTTCAATCCATGTCCTCTTCTGAATCTGGGTTGCACATCTGGACGTTCTCTGTCAATACACTGCTGCAACTGTTTTTTAATTATCTTCAGTAACATTTTACTTGTGTATGATATTAATGATATTGCTTGATAA
>NW_006922055.1:2041820-2052200 GCF_000298275.1 Orycteropus afer afer | reverse complement strand
CATTCTGTTTCATTTTTGGGAACTTCCAATTTTCCTAGATTCATACTTCATACATCTCATGTTCTGATTATTAATGGATGTTTGCAGCTGTTTCTCCTCAATGTGAGTCTTGCCATGTCAGCAAATGTACGTCTTCAAAGCTTTACTTTATCCATAATCAGTAAGGTTGGTTCTACTCTGATGATGTAGCTCCTTCCTAGTTGTATTTTGAGAGCCTTCTGACCTACGTGGCTCATCTCTTGCACTCTATTGGACAATGTTTCCAGGTTATTCATAAAGTTGTGCAGTAATGTATCAGACAGTGTTTCTCTGAGATTCATAAGGTTTTCCCTGACCAATTCTTTGAGAAGTGGATGGTATCTTTCTTCTTCCTAGTCTGTCTCAGTCTATAAGCTGCATTGAAACCTGTGCACCATGTGTAACCCTGCTGGCATTTGAAGCACCATCATTGGCACAGCATCAAGCCTCACAGCAACACACAAGCTAGCACAGTACAGCAAACTGACAGATAAGTTTGTCTCCCTTAGCTTTTTGAAACCTCTCTTCCTTCCCCTTACCTGGGTCCCCGCCACTGCCTGTTGGGGGTGGGGCCTGGGTCCCTCCCCTTACCTGGATCCCTGCTGCTTCTCTGTTCTGTCACCCCTCCTGGGTTCTCTTTCCCCCACTTTCCTGCCTGTTGGGGGTGGGGCCTGGGTCCCTCCCATTTCGTGGATCCCTGATGCTACTCAGCTCTGTCTGTGTATCTATTTATGTGCATCCTTTTTGTGTTTGTAAAGATAGCCCTTTTCCAAGAGATGGTGATTTTCTGCATCAAATTATGGGATCTAATGGAGTAGTGGGACTGCCTGGTCTAATATGGGGGAGTAAAATGAACTCCATAACTGGTGGCTGGCACCTGCTGATGTATCCCTGGGTGAAAGAAAAGGCTGAAGAGCAGCTGGGGTGTGAACTGACCAGGGACATAAAGCTAAGATAGCTTTGGACTGAATTGATGCCACAAACTGGTTTTAATAAAAGTGGGATCCAATGCAATGACCCTTGACTCAGGCAAACATGGGTTTTTTGGAAGAGAAATGATAAATGGGAGAGGAATTCTCTGTGGTTATTTTGGTAGATCTTATCTGTAAATAAAAGTAAGCCTCTTTCTGTAAATAATAAACATCTTTCATTTGTCAACACTTTCTAAATATCTCCTGTGTACAGCTCAGTCAGACTAGATGGATGTAGTACCCATGGAGAAGCTTATACTACTGTGTTAAATTCTTTACCTTGTAGCCTTAGAGTGCCTTTGGATCTTAGAGCCACCTCTGAGATAATCTGCCTGTGAAACACAGGCAAATATTGGAAGATATAACTACTTCTTGATGGTGAGGGCTATACTGTGAGGACCAAAATTATACACCTTTTTGTAAAAGAGGGGTAGTTACTAAGGTAGACTTCTTAGTAGAAAAATCTTTATTGAACCAGCTTGATTCCAAATAATAGAAAATATGAACTGGCAAAAAGAACCAGAGCCATATTTTCAAGAAGTAGTGTCTTTCTCTGGAGGGAGAAAAGATAGCTACTTTACTCTGTGAAAACTGTATGAGAAACAATCTGACCTTCTGTAACTTCACAGGTAACTAGAAAATACTGGCTTAAGAAATCTCAATTCATTCAAAATAGAAAATCATAATAAATAACTAAAGAAAGACAATGAGTAAACTAATTAACACAAAAAAATGTTTCAAAAAGCAAATGAATACTGACTATTTTTTTCAATTATAAAAATTAATGAAGCAATTGTTATTATGAAAGAAAATCACAAAGCAGACATGCAAAATCTCAAGAAAGAGATGTTGAGAAGGCCAAAGCAGATTAAAAATGAAGTGGTAGAATTCAGAAAATAACTAGTAAAGGAAAAGAAAGTTCATCTCCCTAATGATAACAACACAATTGGTGCCGAGAAGAGACAGTTCAGGACACAAGATAAAAATGAAAGTAAGGCAAACAAAAATGAATGAATAAAGGAAAGGGTCAAAAGGATTTAGAGACTTCCATTTCCAATAGTAAGTCAGATTTTGTACTTTTAATGATCTTGTCAATTAAAATACAGGAAAAAATAGGATAATTTTTTAAAAAAAGAAATGCCAAGTTGCCACAAGAATAAGGACTTTTTTTCAAAAACAAAGTGAAAGCAGGAATCTTGGGAGATAAAATAATCCTTAACCCAGATTGGACTGAGATTGGATTTCACTTTGAAGGCTGCACTGAACATTAAATATAAGAGAAAAAGCCTAACCCTGTCTTAGGGGAGAAATTTAAAAGAAGACCCCAAATAAATCTGGAACTCCAAAAATCCATGTACTCAGTATAAGAATAAGCTAGAAATGAACTCCGTGCATGGAAGGGGAAGATAATGAAAAAATCCTATATATCTATTATCATACTAGATAATATACAGGTTTGTGAACCAAATTTTATTACCCATGTGGTTCAAACTCCTCAATCAAATATTTTAGTGTAAGGCAGCTCTGTGCTGCTAGAGCCCTAGCTGCCTTCAGAAACAAATAGATTCTCTCTGGAAATCTGCAACATTAAACCAATACATAAATATAGTCCCAAGGAAACTGACCATTTCCTTATCAAAAATCACAAATCAACGAAGCAAGAGAACATGTGTGAGAAACAGCAAAAAAACAGATAATGCAATCAGACTTACATTTCCAGTATTGTAATTATCAGATATAAAATATGAAAATATATGTTTAATATCATTACAGGTATAAAAGGTAAGCTTGAAAATATAAGCAATAATAGGAGATAAAGAATAGAAGCATATTTTAAAAATAAATTAGTAGAGATTTTATAAAATTTTAAATTTATACTTTGCTTAAATTTGGATGTATGAAACAGCTGAGTAGACACACTTGAAGACTGAATCAGAAAACTAGAAGATAAGACTAAAGAAATTATCTAACATACAGTACACTAAGATAGCAAACCAAAACCAAACTCACTGCCATGGAGTCAGATCAGACACATAACGACCCCTCCTTGGGTTTCCAAGGCAGTATCACTACAGAAGTAGAGTGCCAAATCTTCCTTTCAAGGAATGGCTGGTGGGTTTAAACCACCAGCCTTCTGGTTAGCAGTCTTTTTTTTTTTTTTTTTTTTAAGTATAAGAAGTATGAGAACCAGAAGGACTAATATATGTGTAATTATTGTTGCTATTGTTAGGTGCCGTTGAATTGGCTCTGACTCATAGAGATAACAGAACGAAATACTGCCTGGTCCTGCATCAGCCTCACAATCCATGCTATATGTAAACCCATTGTTGTAGTCACTGTGTCAATCCATCTCTTTGAGGGCCTTCCCCTTTTTCAATGACCCTCCACTTTACCAAGCATGATATCTTTCTACAAGGAATGGTCCCTTCTGGCAACATGACCAAAGTAGGTGAAGCAAAGTCTGGCCTCTTGCTTCCAAGGAGCATTCCAGCTGCATTTCTTCCAGGACATATTTGTTAATTCTTCTGTCAGTCCCTGGAACATTCAGTATTCTTTGCCAACACCACAACTCAAAAGGATCAACTCTTCTTCGGTCTTCCTTGTTCATTGTCTAGCTCTCCCGTGCATATGATGTGATTGAAAACACCATATATTTGTGTTAGGTGTCTCTTCAAAGAGACATCTTTGCTCTTCAGCACTTCAAAGAAGTCTTTTGCAGAAAATTTGCCCAGTGCAAAACGATGTTTGATTTCTTGACTGCTGCTATCGTGGATGTTGATCAGGAAACCAAGTGATATGAAATCTTTGACAATTTCAATCTTTTCTCCATTTATCATGATGCTGCTAATTGGTCAGGTTGTGAGTATTTTCATTTTCTTTATGTTGAGATGTAATCCTTACTGCAGATTGTCATCTTTGATCTTCATCAGTAAGTGCTTCAAGCATCTTCACTTTCAGCAAGCAAGGTTGTGTCATCTGTATGTCACAGGTTGTTAACGAGTCTTCCTCCAATTATGACATCTTGTTCTTCTTCATATAGTCCAGCTTCTAGGATTATTTGTTCAGCAAACAGTTTGAATAAGTGTGGTGAGAGGATACAACCCTGATGCATTCCTTTCTTGATTTTAAGTATCTGCTTGTTCTGTTTGAATGACAGCCTCTCTATATATAATGTATAGGCTCCTCATGAGCATACTTAAGTGTTCTGAAATCCTCAATCTTTGCAATATTATCCATAAGTGTTTCAGAAAATAAGAAAGAAAATGAAAAATGGCAATATTTTAAGGTTGGCTTAGAATATTTTCAGGATTCCTGAAAATGGCTGTCCAGGATGCCCAATGTAGTCCTTTACAATATATTTTTTAAAAAAGGAATTTTAATGAATCTTTCACCATGTACAAAAATGATGTAAAAATGAATCATAGACTTAAATACAAAATCTAAAATTCTAAAATATTCCAAGAAAACATAGAAGAAAATCTTTGTGACTTAGGGTTAGGTAAAGATTTCTTAGATATAACATCAAAAGCATGGTACATAAAAAGGAAAATTGTAAGTTGGATCTCATCAAAATTATAAGCTTATGTTACTTGAAATACACTATTAAAATAAGGAAAATGCAAGCTACCAGATAGGAGAAAATATTTGTAAATAATTATTCGTTTAAAAAAACAAAAGAGTATCCAAAATATACAAAGAAGTTTCAGAACCTAATAATAAGGGGAAAAAAATCATATAATTGTAGGATGAATCTAAATATATTAGTAATCATAACAAAAACAATTAAAAGGTAAAGATTGTCAAATTTATAGACACAAATAATAATGTCTGTATATGTAACACATATACTCATATACATGTTTTCTGAGTTTCTAAGATCCTTGTATTGGACCATGAAACATAAAGATATTTATTTAGAACTTATTGAGGAAGTACTTATATTAAAATACCTCAGATAACCACTAAACATGATTGAAAGAGTGTGAATTCCAAAAAGGGAATGCTGTAATGATCATAGGTGCACAAGAACATACAGGGTTTTTAGAGTTCTCTTCTTGTTAGTCAGTGCTCATTTAATTGCAAAATAATTGTATAATATGATGTACTAATTATTCATAAATGTTATAATGCAACGCAATGCACTGCCATCAAGTAGGATCCAACTCATAGCAACCCCTACTTGATTCCTTTTTAAATATACTTGCTTCTTTTTATGGTTTTTTGCTCTTCATTCATATTTTAATCTCTTTGAAAATTTCTGTAAACTTTTAAAAATATTTTATATAATGTCTGATATTTTCAATATCTGAGAAATTTTGTGAGTCTAATTCTGCCTCCTGCAGTTGACACTTACTCATGAAGCACGGTTTTTTAACATGTTTTGTGATTTTTTGACCGAATATTTACTTCCTGGAACCTCACTTTTAGTTACTATTTGGCTTCTGAGAGTTTATTTTTTTGAGACCTGAAGAATTCATTTTATAAGATATTTTGAAATTTTACTCAGCATTTTTTTTCAGCAAGACATTCAGAAAATATGTTATATATTCATAATATATACATCCAC
Organism: Orycteropus afer afer; assembly: GCF_000298275.1. Classification (NCBI taxonomy): domain Eukaryota; kingdom Metazoa; phylum Chordata; class Mammalia; order Tubulidentata; family Orycteropodidae; genus Orycteropus; species Orycteropus afer. The sequence goes on along the minus strand of NW_006922055.1, from coordinate 2,046,644 downwards.
AATACAAGATTGACACAGTGGATGCAATGAAGGGCTCAGGTATAGCAAGGGTTATGAGGCTAGCACAGGACTGGGCAGTGTTTCATTCTGCTTTGCATAGGGTTGCTATGATTTTGAGATGACTTGATGCCACCTAACAATAACAACAACACAATGCAAGAAAAAAAAGTACCCATTGTCTATTGAGCTTATTGCAATTAGGCTTACACTCATATCATTTCACAAAAACTCCTCCTTTGCAAGTTAAATGTGACCTTTATAATGCTAAATCTAAATTCTCAGTCCACAGAGTACTTGCCATTTCAGTAACTTTTGACACAACTGATCAATATGTCACTGTTAAAAACACTCCACTAGTTTTCTCTTACTTCATTGGCTGCTACTTTTCAGTCTTCTCTGCAGTTCCTCTCCTTTTCAACTGCTAGATTTCTTGGGAGCTCTGGTGGCATAGTGTCTAAGGCATTTGACTGCTAAACAGAAGGCTAGCAGTTTAAACCCACCAGCCACTCCTCTGAAGGAAGATTGGACATCTTCCATAGAGATACCACCTTGGAAACCCAGGGAATGGTCATTATGAGTCTAAACCAAATTGATGGCAGTAAATTCATTTTTATTTTTATTTTTTGGCTAGATGATTCGCTCCACTCTCATAGTTTTAGATATATAAACACTGACAACTCCCAATTTTAAATTTAAAGCCACAGACTCACCATACCAAACTCCAACTCATATACCAAAATGCCTACACAATATTTGCCCTTTGATGTCTAAAAGGCATGTCCAAATTCAACTTTATAATGAGCACTCCCCAAACCAATTCCTCCCACAGTCTTCCCTATCTTATTAAGTGGCCATTTTATCTTTCAGACAATAAACCTTGGGAGCATCCTTGTCTCCTCTTTCTCTCATGGCCCACATGAAGGCACCTGACTGCTAACCAGAAGGCTGGTGGTTCAAACCCACCAGCCACTCCTCAGAAGGAAGGTTGGGCAATTTACTTCCGTAGTGATACCACCTTGGAAACCCAAGAAGGGATCGCTATGAGTCGGGTCCGACTCCACAGCACATAACAACAACAACTTATGCAAAAGGGGCTCAGAATCTAATCACTCCTTACCATCTTGCCTGCTACCATTCAGGTGTATCCCACCCTTTCTTTCAACACTGAATATAGACAGGGGAATCCTTTCAAACAGTAAATCAAACAGCAATACTTTTCTGCTCAAAGCTTTCAAGTAATCTTGGTCAATATAATATTCAAAATTCTTCAGTAGCCTAACATGCCCTGCTTAATTTTATCCCCTATGCCACTCTGATCTTATCCTACTTTTATCTTTTTTCACTTATACTGCTCTAGCCACCTTGGTCTTATTATTTCTTAAATATGTTGAGGTACTTCAAAATTTTTTCATTTGCTGTTGCTCCCTCTGCTTGATATGTTCTTCATCTAGATATAGTCATGTACCATGCCTCCATGATGACCTTGATTTCCCTATAATATTGCTGCTTCTCCTCTCCTCTCCTGATTTATGTTTCTCCACACACTTGCAAGAATTTCCTACACTATAATATTATGTTTATTTTTGTATATTGAGTATCTTTCCCCAAAAGAATTAACCTCCATGAAGAAATCTCACGTGTTCAGTTATATATCCCCAGTACTTAAACAGTAGCTACTAATTGAATATTTGTTAACTATCCAATGAAGAAATGAATGAATGGGGACAAATGCCAACATATAAACTGTAAGACATTTGAGCAGAAGTATAGCATATACTTGGTTTTCTGTTCCATCACTGAGTAGCCACACTTTCTATCTCCATGTTTTCTTATGTGAGAAAAGGAAATTCTGGTATTTTTACTTCTGAATGTTACCATGTAACTTGCTGTTACTTCAATTGCAAAATTAAATAAACATAAATTTTCATCATTTCAGAAACTGTTTCTTAGTAATAGTATAGCGAGATTGTTGAGCCATGATGTGAAATGTCACTGGACAGGGTCTGGGAATGTCGTAAACTGCACGGGGGGAAAGAGTGTCTGGTAAAGCAGGGATTGACAGGAGAGTATCTGATGAGAATAGTAGAAGGTGAATTATAAAAATAAATATTGTCTTTTTTTTCTAAACTTGGTCCAGGATATGATATTGTTGTTGTTGTTGTTATGTGCCATCGAGTCGGCGCCAACTCATAGCGACCCCTCCTTGGGTTTCCAAGGCAGTATCACTACGGAAGTAGGATTGCCCAACCTTCCTTCCAAGGATATGATATAGTCTCTATGAAATGATTTGACAGAGAATAATATCTTAAAAATAAACAACAACAACTATAAACTCACTTTCTAATATGGCAAACATGGCAATTTGACATAAGAACATTGTGGTAAAGACTGTTCATAGTATCGATTGGTTTTATATGTTTCTCTTATTTCATTAACACTTTTTTTGTTCTGAACTTTCCTGCTGAGTGGTCACAGCTAAAATATTTCACTGTTTTCCAAAGAGCAAACCTCAAAACAATTTTCTGGTTTACTGAGCCCTTCTGTCCTTAGAGCAAGGTTATTTCTTTACACACCAAACAGGAGCCCCAAATACCCCAGCCAGCTCTGTCTGTGCAGACTAGGTTTTTATCCCAGCCAAAGCAATCCTTTCTGACACTGCTGTTTACATAGGGGGACGGTAATGACAGCCGACAGAGCAGGCGACCACCCAGCTGGCTGTTTACATTCTGAAACCTGGAAATTAGCTCTGTTTAAATAATGTTTCAGTTGCAGAGCTGGCTCCTCTGACACATGTGCCCACATTTGGGACTGAAAGGAATGCAGGGAGTTAGAATTGTGATAATTAATGATGTCCCAGGTTCACTGACAGGTGGGAGCTACTAAGCCCCAAGTTCAGAGCAAAGAATTTGATCCTATGGTAGATATAGGCTCTTCTCCTGTTCTGGAAGTAATGGAGAAAACATGGAAATGATCCTCTGAACATGAGGCATCTCCCTACTTCAATTACTTCCTTCATATATTAATAAATCAAGATGTCTTGTGAAGTAAGGGAATCCATGACATAGGAGGGCAAGGTTTTGCTATTTTTATGTAGTTCCAAGACTATTTCCTCTGAATAGCAAGAACCTTAAAGTCTGCAAATATTCTAAAGGAAATCCTTTGACTTGTCAGTGTAGTAGAAAGAGCATGGGCTTCAGAGTTTGACAGATCTGGGGTAAAAATACTATTATTCCATTTACTTTCTGTGTGATCTTGGCTAGCCCAATCTTCCTCAGACTGTACAGTCAATGTAAAATAATGAGAACACTGCCAGCCATTTTTGGCCATTTTGAAGACTGGTGAAGATAATGCATTTAGAGCATTGAACATAATGTAGTATCTGTAACTTGTTGTTGTTGTTGCTATTATGTGCCATCAAGTCAGCCCCGACTCATAGCGACCCTCCTTGGGTTTCCGAGGCAGTATCACTATGGAAGTAGGGTTGCCCAACCTTCCTTCCGAGGAGTGGCTGGTGGGTTTGAACTGCCAGCCTTTAAGTTAGCAGTCAAGTGCCTTAGCCACTATGCTACCTATAGTTATATGCAAATGAATAATGATTAGTCTTTTAATTTATTTACTAATGTAAATAATAATGTTTCTAACTCATGCTTGTTTTAGTAATGTTTGTAATTCATGGTTGGCAAAGTGGAGGGTAAGTGAAAAGGGGAGGAGATGGATTGACACAATGGGTGCAATGATACAGTCAGGTATAGCAAGGATTGTGAGGCTGGCACAATGACCGGGCAGAGTTTCATTCTGTTGTACATAGGGTCAGTGTGATTGGAACCAATTCCACAGCACCTAAAAAACAACACTTTCCAAAGCTGTAAGAAAATAAATACCATTTGTGGTATTTGTTATAGTAGCACTAGATGACTAAGACAAGGACTTACATATTTTTCAATTATTGAGCATAAAATGAAATAAACTTTCTTGAGATTATAGCAAAAGTTTTAAAAATTACATCATGCTTCACCTATCAGTTGTACTAAAGGGTTTATCCTAAGAAACTAACATATACGTGAGAATAGAAGTAGCACCAAAGGCTTTGCATCTACTTCAAATCACTCTATATTCTAATTTGTTTACTTACATGTACTTCATTACTCCTTTAGGGAAGGATCATATCTTTTTTTTTTTCTCTCTTAATTTTTATTGTAATTTGGGTGAAATTTTACAGAACAAATTCACTTTCCATACAGCTGTTCACATTTACTTTGTCTCATGACATTGACTACAATTCCCCACAATGCAACAGCTCCCTTCCCACTTCCTCCAAATAGTTAGCACTTTCCTGTATCCTCCATGCACTCCTCCACGCACTCCTGCTCCATGAGCTGTCTCCCTGTGCATACACAGCCCTTCTATTCTCCCATGATTGATGTTTCCAAAGAGTGTATCTACCTAATGTAAACGTTCAGCACATATGCCAGTCTTTTGTTTGGCTGGAAGCCACAGGAGTGGGTTCAATTCCATACCTGAAGAGCAACTAGGGAGGAAGGGACATATCTTAGTCATTTTATTATCTCTAGCCCTAACAACCATGAATATTTCTTTGAAATATTCAAAGAAAATGTTTATTTGAAAAAGTGGATATGAAACAATTTCCTTTTTAACTTCTGATTTTATAAATTGTAGTATTAAAGTGATTTATACAATATTTTGGCCTGTCAGCTTCTTGGTGTCATTAGGAAGAAACAATTTGTCAGAACCAATATTTGTACCACCTCCTAAGTTTTTATCTCAAAACATCCTTCTCTCTGGACGCTACCACCAGCAATATCA
>NW_006922055.1:2040047-2041330 GCF_000298275.1 Orycteropus afer afer | reverse complement strand
GCAGATCTCAAATTGGCTTATACTATTGCTAGATGATTTCTACCTTCCCAGGAGGACTATCTCTTACCTTCATTCTCCAACATCCATCCATATCATGCTCAGCCAAGGTCCTTCATTTCATAATTCATGTTGTTGTTGTTGTTATGTGCCATGGAGTCGGACTCGACTCATAGCGACCCCTCCTTGGGTTTCTGAGGCAGGATCACTATGGAAGTAGATTGCCCAACCTTCCTTCTGAGGAGTGACTGGTCAGTATGAACCACCAGCTTTCTGGTTAGTAGTCAAGTGCCTTAGGCACTACGCTACCAGAGAATTGCCATATCTCCCACTGCTGAATCTGCCCTCTGTCATTACAAAGTTTATTTTTCCTCTTGTTAAGAACTTTGGAACTAGCAATTAATACATTTTCTCCCACATCAGAAATTTTTTCCTCTTGGTACATAAATATGCTTTTTGGAGGTGGAGGTTCAAGAGAAAAACCTTTTAACCCTCCAGCTATTCTCTATTTTCCTTCTTGCTTTCACAGCAAAACTCTTCTAAAAAGTAATCCTTCATGACATATTTGAGTTACAACAAGCTGCTCTTACAACCCTCTGCATTTTGGTATGTCTATTGCTAGTAATATACACTACATAAAATGTTGCAGCACATAATCTTCTGATGTTTTTTTCAAATGTTCATTTGCAGGTATTCAGTGTTTTGATTTATAAAGCTACTGCTAGTAAAAGGCAATAATAATGAAAATTATAAAAAAGTTAATAAAAAGTACTTGATTTATGTCAGAACTAATAGTGGAGTTGTTAGTATACAGCCCTGTCTTAAATTGGACCTACCTGTATAGTTGCTATTCTACCTCTTCATACCAGTTTTTTTCTCTCATCTCTTTTCATGTCTTCAAGCATAATCTATAATCAATTACTCCCAATGCTTTATTATTAGCCCCTCATTCAGTCAGTCGGCCAGGTAGCTATCTCCCAAATCTCTTGGCATAGCCCAGTGAGTGCCTCCAGCTCAGCATCTGTTTGTTGAAACATTTCAACGGGTATTCTGTCAAATCCTGGAGACTTGTTTTTCACCAATTCCCTCAGTGCAGCTTCAACTCCTTCTTTCAATATCATTGATTCTTGATCATATGCCACCTATTGAAATGGATGAATGTTGACCAATTCTTTTTGGTACAGTGACTCTATGTATTCCTTCCATCTTCTTTTGATGTTTCCTGCATTGTTCAGTATATTGTCCATAGAATCTTTCAATATTGCAACTCGAGGCTTACATTTTTT
>NW_006922055.1:2035055-2036122 GCF_000298275.1 Orycteropus afer afer | reverse complement strand
TTTGCTATTCATAAGGTTTTCCCTGGCCAATTATTTGATAAGTGGATGGCCTCCTCCTTCTCACTAGTCTGTCTCAGTCTGTAAGCTGGGCTGATACCTGTGCACCATGTGCATCCCACTGGGTTTGAAACACCAGTGGCTCAGCCTCAAAACTTACATCAACATGTCACCACAATAGGATAAACCAACCGACAAGTTTGTCTGCCTGTTGGAAACCTCTCTTATCAGCCTTACCTGGGTCCCTGCAGCTGACTTCCTCCTCTGTCCAGATTCCTAGGCCTTTTAATCCCTTTTCTCCTGCTCCCACCCTGCTGCTTTGGGCGTGCCTGATTTCCCTCTCCTCACCTGGATCCTTGTGGCTGACTGTTCCTCTGTCCGGGTTCCTGGCTCTTAATCCCCTTTTTCCTGCTCTCCTGCACTGCTGCTTTGGGTATGCCTGATTTCCCTCTCCTCAGATCCCTGAGGCTGACTGCTCCTCTGTCTGAGTTCCTGGCTTTTAATCCCTTTTTTCCTACTCTCCCACCCTGCTGCTTTTGGCGTGCCTGAGTTCCCTCTCCTCACCTGGATCCCTGCGGCTTACTGCTCCTCTGTCCAGGTTCCTGGCTTTTTATACCCTTATTCCTGCTCTGCCACACTGCTGCTTTGGGCGTGTCTGAGTTCCTCTCCTCACCTGGATCCCTACAGCTGACTGATTATGTGGTTATCTGATTCAAATTGGCCAAAACAAGTCCATTTCAGCTCACTAATACCTAGGATATCAATCTTAATGTGTTCCCTTTCATTTTTGACAATTTCTAATTTTCCTAGATTCATATTTTGTACATTCCATGTTCCAAGTATCTCATCATGGGAATAACCCACATCACAACTGCTTAGATCACTTAGAATTGTGGTCCAGCCAAGTTGACACACAATTCCAACTATCACAATCCACCCCTTGTCAACTAGGAAGTTGTAAACATCTCCTTAACAATATATAATCTCTAAATATGGACAATTATAAAGTCATATTTGCACCTAACATGATACACTAACACGTGTACAGCCAAAACTCATTAAGCCTCATT
>NW_006922055.1:2032562-2033795 GCF_000298275.1 Orycteropus afer afer | reverse complement strand
TGCTGGCAGACAGATTGGACTTTCAGCAGTGGTATAAGCCAAATCAGTCTTGGTAAGTGGAAGTCCATGTTGCTGAACCCATGCATAACCTCCATCCCTGCCATCATGACCACTTTGTTCATGAGCCTATTGAGCAATGACAGGAGTAGCTGGGGAAAAAGGATGACTGGTTTCCACTGAACATGTCATCCTATCTACCTGATTGTTGAAATCCTCCTCTGCTGAGGTCACCTTTTGGTGGGCATTCACATGAGACACAAATATCTTTACTCCTTTAGCCCATTCAGAGATATCTATCCACATATTTCTTCCCATACATTCTTGTCACCAATTTTCCAATCATGCTCCTTCCAAGTCCAGACCATCCACCCAAGCCATTAGCCACAGCCCATGGATCCATATACAATCGTACATCTGGCCATTTCTTGTTCTATGCAAAGTGAACCAGCCAGATGCATGGTTTGAAGTTCTGCCCAAGGCAGGATTTCTCTTCACCATTGTCCTTCAAGGAAGTCCTAGAATGGGGCTGCAGTGCTGCTGCTGTCCACTTTCAAGTGGTGCCTGCATATCGCGCAGAACCATCTGTAAACCAGGCACAAGTTTTCTCTTCCTCAATCAACTCATCATAAGGAACTCTCTATGAGACCATAGGTGCAGAGTGGGACAGGGAAGGTAAGGTGACTGGAGTGGAGACCATAGGCATTTGGGCCACTTCCTCATGCAACTTGTGCCTTCCGGTCTTGCTCAAGCCCAATCTCTGATATACCACTTCCATTTAATGATATAGTGCTGCTGTGCACATCCAAATTTATGACTCTGTGGGTCAGACAACACCCAGTTCATGATGGGCATCTCAGGCCTCATGGTGACTTAGTGGCCCATGGTTAGGGTGTTCAGTCTCTACTAAAGCCCAATAACAAGCCAAAAGCTGTTTTTCTAAAGGAGAGTAGTTATCTGCAGAGGATGGCAGGGCTTTGCTCCAAAATCCCAAGGGTCTGTGTGGCAATTTACCAATAGAGACCTGTCAAAGACTCCAAGCAGCATCTCTATCTGCTACAGACACTTAAAGCACCATTGGATCACCTGGATCATATGGCTCAAGTGGCAGAGCAGCTTGCATGGCAGCCTGAACTTGTTGCAGAGCCTTCTGTTGTTCTGGGCCCCACTCAAAACTAGCAGCTTTCTGAGTCACTTGATAAATAGGCTGAAGCAACACACCCAAATGAGGGATAT
>NW_006922055.1:2029147-2031772 GCF_000298275.1 Orycteropus afer afer | reverse complement strand
ACTTGGCTTTTCCTACCATAATAGCCCTTACTCCACATGTCAGGGACCCAATGTGGGAATTCTGCTAATTGCTCAGTATATCTATTCCAATTATGCATTCTGGAAATAGGCAAATCACTACAGGATGGGTTCGGGGATGCACTGAACCACTGTGAGATGCATCAGAGCTAAGATTCCATCAATAACTTGACCTCCATATGCTCCCACTCTGACTGGTGGACCACAGTGATGTTTTGGGTCTCCTGGAATTAGTGTCAGTTCAGAGCCAGTGTCCAGTAATCCCCAAAAAGTCTGATTTTGTCCTTTTTCTCAATGAACAGTCATTCTTACAAAAGGCCTCAGATCTCTTTGGGGGAGGCTGGAAGAAAGATAGATGTTACAAATTTTTGGCAATGTAGTGGGGTCCTTCCTCTAAGGGACCCGACCTGCCCTTCATTCAAGGGGTTGTAGGTCTGTAAACTGACTCAAGTCCGGGAATTGATTGAGAGGCCATGACTCTGTATTCTCATGATTCAATCTAGACTTCTGTCCATGTGACCTAGAATTCTTCTGTCTCTACAGATCAAGTAAATATTTAGTAGGTTTGCCATATATTTCTCTCCTAGGAATACCATGCCTAAGTAGCCAATGCCATAATTCCACATGAGTCAGAGTATTCTGATTATTGTTTTGACTCTGCTGTGCATTATGGTAATCACACCCACCTTTTCTTTGTCAAATTAACTGCTGCCACTTGTCCCCTACTACCATGGGGTCCAATCAGCCCCATTGTAGTTAAGTGTCTTAGTTCAATTAGGACAGTTACCACTGTAAAATCCAACTTTCATAAAATAGCAATCACAGCAGTCTTTAAGGATTCTAAGGCTCCCTTAAGAAATTTGTTCTTCACAGTACTGGTGAAAGGCATGTCCTCTGGACTTTCCATTTCTGGATCTAGGGGTCTAATCTGATAAATCCATTCTAACATGTCAATTTCCCTAAGCTTCTGGATACCTTCTTCTACATTATACCAAGGCAGGTCTGGTACTTCAACTTGACTTATGGTAGGCCACCATATAATCCATGCTTCAGTAAGACAACTAAATAAACAATTAGATCCTTTTCTAACCTCTTGAACTGAAACATTGAATGAAGAATTCATACTTAGTGGGTCTAAATCAATAAACTCAGACTGATCCAATGTTATATTCCTTGCACCATTATCCCACATCCTCAGCAGCCATTCCCATACATATTCTCCAGGCTTCTGCCTGTGCATGTTAGCAAAATCAAGTAGGTCTTTTTGGATGTAGGGTACTGAGTAGGGTACCACCTCCTCAGTCACACTTTGTATGTCACTTTTGGGGGCTCACATGGACTTAAGTTTAGTTATAAGTCTAGCAGCAACAATGGGTGGTTGGGGAAGTTCCTGAGAACGTTCAGAAATGTCTTCCATGGCATCTTCCTCAAGCAATGACCCAGCAGGAGCAGCTGGGTTAATCCCATCAAACTGAAGTGGAAGGGATAATGGTTTTATAGTAATCCCTTCAGATGGGAGGGATTCAGCAGAATTTACAGGCTCCATATCCTCATCTTCTTGACTGTCTGCCCATATGTCCCCATTCTACATTTCAGGATCCCATTTTTTCCCAAATCAATGCCCTCACTTTAACTTTAGATATCATTCTGGGTTGGCAATTCAATTGACATTGTAATTCAGCCACCCATACAATAAGACTCTGGGTTTGGTTTTCAGCAATGTCAGCTCTGTTACTAGAAGAAAGGGAGCTCTGGTGGTGTAGTGCCTAAGGCATTTGACTATTAACAAGAAGGCTGGTGGTTCAAACCCACCAGCCACTCCTCAGAAAGAAGGTTGGGCAATTACTTCTGCAGTGATACTGCCTCAGTAACCCAAGGAGGGATTGCTATGTGTCAAATCTGACTCGACAGCAGTGAGTTTGGTTTTGGAACATAGATGTTTAAATGAAAATGCTTATTGGTATCACAGTAGACAGGGAATAAGGAGTTAACATTTACTGAATCTATACAAAGTTCCAGACTCTTTGTATCTTTCCTCTTGTACACCATGTAAAAGTCCTATTAAGTAGGTATTTTACAGATTAGGTCAAATAGGTCAGGACAGGAAAAGTGAATCCCTAGCTCAGCACCTGGTAAATTAATTGCTGAGTAGACTATACAGCTAGGTTAATCCACAATAAAGCTCACTTCCTATCCAAAGAACCATGCCAAAAGTCAAAGAAAAATAGAATTTAAGATCAATATTTACATTTCAAACTTTTGGTAAGAGTAACCGTTTAACAAATTTTCTGTGATACTTGGATTTAAAACATTGTATCTCATTTTATAGTAGCATGATCTGATATTTGGTGTGATAAAATACATTCACTGTCCAGAGAGCCAGTGGACCAACTGTTTTAATGTGCTGAGCAGACAATTCAGTCAAACAGATGGCTGCTTAATTTAACTATTTTCTTGATGGCCTCATCTTTCTCCTATGTAAGTGGTTGGTTGTTTGAGTTAGTCATTTCATTGCCAGCAAATGTGTGAGGTCTCACTTGAACTTTTATAAAGGAATTAGGTAAAATTACATTTAAACAAAATTAAGATAGATCTGCAAAAGGAAGT
>NW_006922055.1:2025837-2029047 GCF_000298275.1 Orycteropus afer afer | reverse complement strand
ATGGGGTCCAATCAGCCCCATTGTAGTTAAGTGTCTTAGTTCAATTAGGACAGTTACCACTGTAAAATCCAACTTTCATAAAATAGCAATCACAGCAGTCTTTAAGGATTCTAAGGCTCCCTTAAGAAATTTGTTCTTCACAGTACTGGTGAAAGGCATGTCCTCTGGACTTTCCATTTCTGGATCTAGGGGTCTAATCTGATAAATCCATTCTAACATGTCAATTTCCCTAAGCTTCTGGATACCTTCTTCTACATTATACCAAGGCAGGTCTGGTACTTCAACTTGACTTATGGTAGGCCACCATATAATCCATGCTTCAGTAAGACAACTAAATAAACAATTAGATCCTTTTCTAACCTCTTGAACTGAAACATTGAATGAAGAATTCATACTTAGTGGGTCTAAATCAATAAACTCAGACTGATCCAATGTTATATTCCTTGCACCATTATCCCACATCCTCAGCAGCCATTCCCATACATATTCTCCAGGCTTCTGCCTGTGCATGTTAGCAAAATCAAGTAGGTCTTTTTGGATGTAGGGTACTGAGTAGGGTACCACCTCCTCAGTCACACTTTGTATGTCACTTTTGGGGGCTCACATGGACTTAAGTTTAGTTATAAGTCTAGCAGCAACAATGGGTGGTTGGGGAAGTTCCTGAGAACGTTCAGAAATGTCTTCCATGGCATCTTCCTCAAGCAATGACCCAGCAGGAGCAGCTGGGTTAATCCCATCAAACTGAAGTGGAAGGGATAATGGTTTTATAGTAATCCCTTCAGATGGGAGGGATTCAGCAGAATTTACAGGCTCCATATCCTCATCTTCTTGACTGTCTGCCCATATGTCCCCATTCTACATTTCAGGATCCCATTTTTTCCCAAATCAATGCCCTCACTTTAACTTTAGATATCATTCTGGGTTGGCAATTCAATTGACATTGTAATTCAGCCACCCATACAATAAGACTCTGGGTTTGGTTTTCAGCAATGTCAGCTCTGTTACTAGAAGAAAGGGAGCTCTGGTGGTGTAGTGCCTAAGGCATTTGACTATTAACAAGAAGGCTGGTGGTTCAAACCCACCAGCCACTCCTCAGAAAGAAGGTTGGGCAATTACTTCTGCAGTGATACTGCCTCAGTAACCCAAGGAGGGATTGCTATGTGTCAAATCTGACTCGACAGCAGTGAGTTTGGTTTTGGAACATAGATGTTTAAATGAAAATGCTTATTGGTATCACAGTAGACAGGGAATAAGGAGTTAACATTTACTGAATCTATACAAAGTTCCAGACTCTTTGTATCTTTCCTCTTGTACACCATGTAAAAGTCCTATTAAGTAGGTATTTTACAGATTAGGTCAAATAGGTCAGGACAGGAAAAGTGAATCCCTAGCTCAGCACCTGGTAAATTAATTGCTGAGTAGACTATACAGCTAGGTTAATCCACAATAAAGCTCACTTCCTATCCAAAGAACCATGCCAAAAGTCAAAGAAAAATAGAATTTAAGATCAATATTTACATTTCAAACTTTTGGTAAGAGTAACCGTTTAACAAATTTTCTGTGATACTTGGATTTAAAACATTGTATCTCATTTTATAGTAGCATGATCTGATATTTGGTGTGATAAAATACATTCACTGTCCAGAGAGCCAGTGGACCAACTGTTTTAATGTGCTGAGCAGACAATTCAGTCAAACAGATGGCTGCTTAATTTAACTATTTTCTTGATGGCCTCATCTTTCTCCTATGTAAGTGGTTGGTTGTTTGAGTTAGTCATTTCATTGCCAGCAAATGTGTGAGGTCTCACTTGAACTTTTATAAAGGAATTAGGTAAAATTACATTTAAACAAAATTAAGATAGATCTGCAAAAGGAAGTGGACTGGTGATATTGGAAACATTTGGGGGCAGTTGTCAAAAAATTTAACAAGATATTTATAAAATGACTGAAATTCTGATTAACAACAGCATGCAATGTTGAGTTGCAAAATCTCTAATGAACTCAATTTGGTAATCAAAAGAGCATGGAATTGAGAATCCTGAATGTCAAGAGAGAAAGTATGGAATATGCCATGTGTTGTAGTATTGATGGCAAAAGATAAATTTGAAAGGTGCTTAGTGTCTCTAATTGTTTTTAAAAGAGCATTATTAATTCTAATCGAAACATTTACTACAGGGTCTGAGTTGAGGATCATATTGAAAAAACATATTGCAATCAGCTTTTTAAGGTGCTCTGGTGGTGTAGTGCCTAGGGCATTTGACTGCTAACCAGAAGGTTAGCAGTTCAAACCCACCAGCTGCTCTGTGGGAGGAAGATAGGGCAATGTACTTCTGTAAAGAGTTATCATCTCAGAAACCCAGTAGGGTCACTATGAGGTAGAATTGACTCAATAGCAGTAGGTAGGTTTTAATCAGCATTTTAGTTGTGAAAAAAAAAAAAATGTTTTGTACAAAAGTTGACTGTTGTTGTTAGGTGCCATCAAATTGGTTTTGACTCATAGTGAACCTATGTACAACAGAAAGAAATGCCTGGTCCTATGCCATCCTCACCATCATTCCCATATTAGAGCCAATCATTGCAGCCACTGTATCAATCCATCTCATTGAGATTCTTCTACTTTTTCTCTGATACTTTCTATTTGATTCAGCATAATTTCATTTTCCAGGGACTGGTCCCTTCTGACAACATGAGCAATATGTGAGATGAGATCTGGCCATTGTCTCTCCTCAGAAGCATTCAGGCTCCATTTCATCCAAGACAATTTTGTTCATTCTTCTAGCAGTCCCTGGTACATTTAATATTCTTTGCAACACCACGATTCAAATGTATCATTTCTTCTGCAGTCTTTCTTATTCATTGATAAGTTTTCACATGCATGTTAGGCTTTTGAAAATATCATGGCTTGGGTCGAGTGCATCCATGTCTTCAAAGTGATATTTATGCTTTTAAACACTTAAAAAAGTCTTTTGCAGCAGATTTGTCCAAGTCAATATATTGTTTGATTTATTGACTGCTGCTTTCATAGGTGTTGACTGTAGATCCAAGTAAAATGAAATCCTAGACAACTTCAATTTTTTCTCTATTTATCGTGATGTTGTCTATTGGTCCAATTGTGAGGATTTTTGTTACTGTGTGTTGAGTTGTAATCTGTACTAATGATCTCATCAGAAAGTGCTTTGAATTTTCTTCTTCTTTTTTTTTTTTTTTAATT
>NW_006922055.1:2021878-2025617 GCF_000298275.1 Orycteropus afer afer | reverse complement strand
ATCTACTTGAGGTAAATGTTCAACTCATATGCCTGTCTTTTGTTTAGCTGGAAACCACAGTTGTGGGTTTAATTCCAGATCTGAAGGGCAGTTAGGGGCCATAGTCTCAGTGGTTCCACCAGGCTCTATCAGGTTCCTCATGAGCACAAGTTTTTATGATCCACACAGTCAAACACCTTTGCATAGTGAATAAAATATAGGTAAACATCTTCTGCTATTTTTTGCTTTCAGCCAAGATCCATTGACATCAGCAGTGATATCCCTCTTTCCATATCCTCTTCTGAATCCAGCTTGAATTCTGGAAGTTCTCTGTCAATATACTGCTGCAATCATTTTTTAAATTATCTTCAGCAAAATTTTACTTGCATGTGATATTAATGATGTTGCTTGATAATTTCCATATTCTGTTGAACATGTTTCTTGGTGTTCATAGTAGTTTTTTAATAGAGAGAGAAAAAAAAAGGATAATGTGAGGTCTAGATGGTGTTATCTTTTTCAAAAGGCAGGCAGCTAAACTTGGGATATTTGCAATGCCAGATTTCCTAAATTCAATCAGAAGCTTAGGTAGTTTGGATGAGGGCCTCAGTGTTTGTGAAGCCTAAGCTATTTCTAGTTTATTCTTTCTTCTAGGGTATACATACCCCTTATGGAGAGTGGTGTTGGCAGGATTTGTAAAGGACCTTCTAACTTTCCTTTTTTTTCTTTTCTTTTTTTCCTCCCTTCAGTATAAGGATTAAAACTTAATATCATTTAGAACTAATTTATAAAAAATTAACTTATAAGTTCAGGGTTAAAAATTTTTCTTTAAAAACATACAAAAAACCAGAAATTATAAAGAAAAAACATATCCTGTATATGATAACATTATAGCTCATAAAAAAAATATTCACAATGCATAAAATTTACAAAGTATTGGATCCAGATTATGTAAAGAAATTTTCAAAAATCCATAAGAAAACAGTGGAAAAAACAATAGGAAAAAACTGATGAAAAGGAAGCACTCAGAAAAAGCATGTGAAAGACAAATAAACCCCGGAGCAGCATTTTGTGCAAAGCACTTCAATATTCATAAACACAAAAATAAGTAAGTTATAATATACTGATATATGGGAATACCACAGAGCAATGAAATTGAATAAACTTGAGCTCAACATATCAAAATGTATGAATCTCATAAGTTTAAAACTGAATGAAAAAAACAACTTGAGAATGAATGAATTCAATGGATTGTTTTTATAAGTTTAAAAGCATACAGAACAATACCATAAAGCACTAAGGGAAACATACATATATAATAAAAACATTAATAAATACATTGAATTCATAGCTAATTTAGGGTAATGATTACCTTTCATTAGAAGGAGAGGGAACTAACTGAGAAGGGTTCAAAAAGTAGGACATAACTATGTTTTATTTCTTGGTGGTGATGATACGGGACTTTTTTTCCTTTTTCCGTCTTAAATATTGTGCAAAAAAAAAAGGTAAGGTGTGTGTGTATGTATGTCATGGGTTAAGTGTATGCTGGACTTTGAGGAATGTTTAAACAGGATGAAAAGGTGAAGAATGAAGAGGTCCAATTTCAAGAGGATCATTCTGGCTGCTTTGTTACAGCAAGAGTTGAAGCAAGGAATTCAAATTAAAGACTATATCAATAATCTAAGCATAAAGCTAATGGTGGCTTATTTTATGGTAGGAGTAGTAGAGACAGTAAAAAGTGGTTTGGTTTGGTAAATATTTTGAAGGTAAATCCAATAGAATTCATTGGTGGGTTTGACATAGGTTGTGAAAGAGAAAAAGTAGAAGAATGACTCCAAAGTTTTGTCACCAAAGAAAATGGTTGAATTGAATTTACATTTACTGAGGGGGATCATTGAGGGAGGGGCAGGTTTTACAGGAGGAGAATGCAAGAGTTCAGTTTTGGACAAGTTGTGTTTGAGATACTATATCCAATTGAGATGTCAAATGAGTAGTTGGTTAAGTGGAGTTTAGGGGAATGGTTAAGGCAGCAGAATAATGGAGGTGGTTTTGTAACCTGCAGATGATTCACAGGACCTCTGCCCACATTACAAAAAGAAAATTAGGCAAACAAAACCAAGACATTAACGTAGCAAACACTTTAAGAACATTTATTTATGGGCAACCTAAGTGTGTCAGTATACTTGATTCTACTGCTAGAGAATGACTATGGACAAACATAAACTCATAAAAAGCAAAAGTTAATAGATGTCATTTTTTTAATGCACAGTGGTTGAGCATATTTGTAATAATATATTTCTGCTATAAATGTACACATACAATATTTGAAGGCATAAAGATAATTTTTAAGGTTTCATATTCTAGTTAATAACTATAATTCTAATTTTTCTTTAATATCTGTTTTTTTTTTCTTATCTAGTCACTTTGCAAATTGAAATCTATAAATTGGCATTCATGGCTCTACCCCTAAAATTCCCAAATCAAAATAAGCACCATATTACAGCCAGATGAAAAGTTCAGTAATGTTTAAAGATGAACACAGAAAACTGTCACCATATAAATTAGAAGATATAGACTATTAGTGCCTAAGGCATTTGACTGCTAACCAGAAGGCTGGTGGTTCAAACCCACCAGCCACTCCTCAGAAGGAAGGTTGGCCAATATACTTCTGTAGTGATACCACGTTGGAAACCCAAGGAGGGTCACTATGAGTTGGATCCAACTCAACACAGTGAGTTTTGTTTTTTTTTTTTGTAATGTGATAAAATTAGTACAAAGTATTTAAAGATATGTAAGTTAACCATTTATTTATATATAGAAAAACAAAATTGTTTAATATTGTTTAAGTTTCTGGAATAAACAGAAACATTTGGTTAAGTTCTCAGCTGCTTATCAAAAGGTGGGAAGTTGGAACTCACCAACCGCTCTGTCAAAGAAAGACATGGCAGTCTGCTTCTATAATGATTTACAGCCTTAGAAATCCTATAGGGCAGTTCTACACTGTCCTACAGGATTGCAATAGATTTGGTTTTTGGTTTGGTGTTTTCAAATTGATATTAAACATTACTTAACTGGCTAGCAATCCTATTAGTGTAGAAATGTATATATAAATATATTATTCTCAATGAAGAAGAAAATGACACAAACTTTAATTCATAGTTACATAGTTGGCTGGAAAAATGCCAGTTTGACCTCGAAGTTTTCCTTCCCACCAATCAAAGTGTGAATCAGTTTTTGATATAACTGTGATCCTGTCCCCAGCTTGAAATTTCAAATCTCCTGGCTGCTGTCCTTCAAAAGAATATAATGCCGTCACTTCTATTGGTTGTTGTGACTTGCCTAAAATCAGAACAAAATATTTAAATTATTCACAATTTTAGAGGAAATATTGGAATTGTGCATACATATAAAATATAAACTAATTGCTTAGGTGTTGGTATGTTGAGAGAAATAATAGGGTCAATGACTTAGATGCTGGTAGATTCACAGAATATATTTTATTAAGTTTTCTTTTGATTATACATCAAAATTCTCATCACTTTATTTAGCTTATATTTTTCTCATTTCAAAAGATGAAATGGTTGGCAATAACATTTCCTGTATCTACACAAGTTAGAACTGAATAGCATTGTATTCTTACCTATGTATTTGGCAAATGTTTTTAGTTGAAATCATTTGAATTTTGAATAATAACCAACATATTAGATAATACTATTTACATTTTTCTCATTTAATAGAGTAGTCAAGATGGCTTCCATGAATT
>NW_006922055.1:2019254-2020883 GCF_000298275.1 Orycteropus afer afer | reverse complement strand
TATAGTTACTTCCATGATGGAATCTGCTATGAACAGCTAAGTAGCTGCCTTTCAGGCATGGACTGCTTCCAGTATATAAGGAAGAAGCTTTGAGATAGGTCTTCAGCATTTGGCACATTTGGATCCTGCATTTGAATGAGTTTTCATAACAAGTGGCCTGCTGTGTTGCCTGCCAATCTTGGGACCATGCCATTTTACCCACCAACCTTGGGTTTGTCAGCCTTAGCAGCCAGCAGCTGCCTGAGTTAGGAGATGCTTCCAGCTCCACTGGGCCTGGAATAAGAGGCAGAGCTGCAACTCAAGGTCAAGGGGTCTTCACCCAGCCCCTAGAGCCAGCACTCTGAATTTAGACTTCTAGCCTCCTAAACACTAGGAGAATATATTCCCGTCTGTTTAAAGCCACCCATCAGTGGTATGGCTGTTATAATAGCACTAGAGAACCAAAACAGAATTTGGTAGTAAGAGAGTAGAGTGATGCTCTAACAGATACCTAAATTGTGGAAACAGGAGTGGACTGCATCCTTGGACCTGAGATCCCTACACTGAGAACATGGCAGAGAAACTGACAGAGAGATGGCAGCAACAGAGCTGAGAGACCACCACGAGATGTAGCAATAGGTGTGCCAGCCCACAGAGTGAGAAAGCTGAATGCCTCCGGGCAGGAATCTTCCTGGTGAAGTGGGTTGCCTTTGGGCACTAATGGTTAGAAAAAAACAGCATGAGACAGAGTGGGAGATTTGTTTGCCCACTGAACAAGAAAGCTGAGTGCCTTTGGGCAAGAAGCTTCCTGTTGGAGTGGGTTGCCTTCAGGCACTAATTGGCAAATGAAGAGACCAAGGAAATGGGAAGCAGAACTGTCTCAATCTCAAAGGGTAGGACCAGGATCTCTGGCGGTGGAACCACTACAGCCTCCTAAGTTTCTAAGAGTCAGATCTTCACCAACTCTGTTCTGGAGTGTGGGGCTGCCTTACATGAGTGCCATTGAGATGGGACCATATGCACTGGCCAAAATGAGGAAATGGGGCTGCCATGCCCAGGGACATAAGAGTGGGGTCTGCCAAGCCAAAGGGTTGAGATTGCCACTCAGAGGGACTAAGAGATTCGGGGTACTCAATGAAGGAGACCGTTACAGGTGCCAAGCTGACAAGGTGTGGAAATATGATAGTTAAGGTTGTGTGTCAACTTGGCGTGCTGTGGTTTTGAGTACCTGGGCAGCTGGATGTACTTATTTTCCCATGATGAGATTGTAATCACCTCCACTGTGGAATCTGCTGTGAGCAGTGAGGTAGTTGCCTTAGGGGTATAGCCTGCTTCCAGTATATAAGAAGAACCTTTGAGAAAGGCCTCTAGC
The DNA here is from genome assembly GCF_000298275.1 of Orycteropus afer afer. Taxonomy (NCBI): domain Eukaryota; kingdom Metazoa; phylum Chordata; class Mammalia; order Tubulidentata; family Orycteropodidae; genus Orycteropus; species Orycteropus afer. The sequence goes on along the minus strand of NW_006922055.1, from coordinate 2,019,532 downwards.
TTTTTGGCATATCTGCACGTGCATTTGGCTGAGTCTTCATCTCAGTAGCCTGCCATGTGGACTGCTGATCCTGAGATTATTCTTAGACTTGAACTAGTGGCCTGCCATGTTGCCTGATAATCTTGGGACTGTGCCATTTTACCCACCAACCTTGAGTTCCTCAGCCTCAGAAGCCAGCAGCTGTCTGAATTAGTAAACACCTCTAGCTCCAGTGGGCCTGAAATAAGAGGGAAAGCTGAAGCCACAGGTCAAGGGGCTTTCACCCAACCCCTAGGGGT
>NW_006922055.1:2017336-2018341 GCF_000298275.1 Orycteropus afer afer | reverse complement strand
CCTCAGAAGGAAGACGGGGCAAACTACTTCCATAGTGATACTGGCTCAGAAACCCAAGGAGGGGTCACTATGAGTCATGTCTGACTCGATGGCATATAACAACAACAACAATTACTTCAACACAAAGTGTAGAATTAAACATATTGTGTTGGGAAAAATAATTTGAGAATTAAGTGGCTAACATGAGTAAAGATATAAACTATGGAATATCATAAGAAATATAAAGCAGGAAAGGGACACTTTATGTGTACTTATTTATTTAGAGTTTATTATTTCTGTGTTTCATATGTAGGAGCTCTGGTGATTTTGTGGTTAAAGCATTAAGCTGCTAACCAAATGGTTGGCAGTACAAACCCATCAGCAGGTCTGCAGGAAAAAGATGAGGCAGTCTGCTTTCATAAAGATTACAGCCTTGGAAACCCTATGGGATAGTTCTACTCTGCTCTAGAGGGTTGCTATGAGTTGGAATCACCTTGATGGAAGTGGGTATGTTTCATATAATTTTGTGCATAAATTAGGCAGTTGGAGTCTTCTTCCATTCAAGTAAGTGTAGAAGTGCAGAAAACATAATGAAATTCTAAAATCCATTGTTTATTTGTACCTATAATATTATAAAAGAAGAAAAATAAACTGAACTTGGACTTTCAGTAGGAAATACAAATAGGAAACACTTTAATTAAAATTAAAGTAAATTCATGAAGACACTGAATTTGTATCTCACACAAGATGGTGCTACAGTTCTTTCTATAAACCATATGATATCTAGTTCTTTTATTTCTTCTAGAGTAAATAATCCTAATAATGGTTAATATAATTACATTAGATATGTAGTTGTGTTGTTGTTATGTGCCATCGAGTCAGACCTGACTCATAGTGACCCCTTCTTGGGTTTCCAAAGCAGTATCACTATGGAAGTAAGTAGATTGCCCAACCTTCTTTCCAAGGAATGGCTGGTGGATTTGAATAGCCAGCCTTCTGGTTAACAGTCAAGTGCCTTAGCCACTA
>NW_006922055.1:2016010-2017236 GCF_000298275.1 Orycteropus afer afer | reverse complement strand
CCCTTCTTGGGTTTCCAAAGCAGTATCACTATGGAAGTAAGTAGATTGCCCAACCTTCTTTCCAAGGAATGGCTGGTGGATTTGAATAGCCAGCCTTCTGGTTAACAGTCAAGTGCCTTAGCCACTATACTACCAGAGCTCCCACATTAGATATAATATTCATAATTCTCTGTATTATAGAAACAAACTAATTACACTGGCAACATTAGATATACTGGTAGTGTAATTAGTTTGTTTCTATAATACAGAGAATTATGAATATTTTTATATTTTATATCATATTTACTTTTAGCCTACCAATTTTAAGGAACAAAGTTACAAGAAAATCACAAAAAGAAAAAAATTTGACATAGTCTGGAAACAATCAATGTAAGTTATATGATAATAAATAAATGAACAGTTATCATTAAATACTATGAAAATTAACTGTGACACTAGATTGAAAAGGGACACAGAGAACAGAGTACTCATACTATCTTTCATTCTCTTTATATCAGAAGAATGTAAATTATTATAGAAAGAAATATCATTTCTGAAGATTATTCTCTTATCAATAATTATATTTATGATATTATATATAACGTTCCGTCTTGATTAACCAACACCAGTCAGTGAAAATCCTCAGTTAACTCAATTCTTCCTTCTGCCTCTTTTCTCTTCAAAAGAAGCAAGTGAAGGATATGTGGGAATATATGGTAATGTTATAGAAGTCATATTCATTTCAGGTGACATAGATTTACACACTTTTAGCACTATTTAAATAAATAAGAAAGATGATTATACTAATAATATATAGCAATCAATGTGTATATAATAAGAGCAGCTACTTTTTACTGAAAAGTGCACTGTAATAGGTACTTTAATAAGCTAGATTCAGGAGAGAATGTGAAAAGAGGGATATCATTGCTGATGTCAGATGGATTTTGGCTGAAAGCAAAGAATACCAAAAAGATGTTGTTCTGGTTACCTAGTGCCACTCTGATGAATATATACCACAAATGGGATGGTTTAAACAAATAGGAGTTTGTTCTCTCACAGTTTGGAGGCTTTAAGTTCAAATTCAAAGTGCCAGGCTCTAGGGGCTGGGTGAAAGCCCCTTGACCTTGGGCTTCAGCTCTGCCTCTTGCTCCTGGCCCACTGAAGCTAGAGGCATCTCTTCACTCAGGCAGGTACTGGCTGCTGAGGCTGACAAGCCCAAAGTCGACAAATAAAACAGCATAGTTCCA
>NW_006922055.1:2012495-2015280 GCF_000298275.1 Orycteropus afer afer | reverse complement strand
TCACTTCATTTGGACCCACAATCTACATCCATGGAAGCAGCAATCAAGAAATGAAATGATGTTTTTCACTGGAAAAATCTGTGACAGAAGACTTCTTTAAAGTGTTTAAGAGCAAAGTTGTCACTTTGAAGACTTATGTGTGCCTGACCCAAGCCATGGTATTTTCAATAGCCTCATAGGCATGTGAAAGCTGGACAATGAATAAGGAAGAATGAAGAACAATTGATGCATTTGAATTGTGGTAATGGCAAAGAATACTGAATGTACCATGGACTGCTTGAAGAATGAGCAAATCTATCTTAGAAATACAGTCAGAATGTTCCTTAGGAGTGAGAATGGCCAGACTTCATCTCATATACTTTGTTCACATTGTCAGAAGGGACCATCCCCTGGGGAAGGCTATCACACTAGGTAAAATAGAGGGTCAGCAGAAAGGAAAAGACCCTCAATGAGATGGATTGATACTGTGGCTGAGATGATGGGCTCAAGTAAAGCAACAATGGTGAGGATGGCGCAGGACTGGGCAGCGCTTCATTTTGTTATACATAAGGTTGCTATGAGTCAAAACCAACTCTACCGTATGTAACAACAACAACATGTGCTTGATGTATTTCACTTATTCATATTCTTTAAAATGTAGATAACGATAGTAGCCCCCTGTAGCTATTATTAAAGGAGTTCTGGTGCCATAGTGGTTAAATTATTCAACTGTTAAGCAAAAGGTTAGTTCAGACACACCAGTTGCTGCTTGGGAGAAAGATGAGGCAGTCTGCTTCCATAAAGATTTACAGTTTTGGAATGTCCATGGAGCCCTTCTATTCCTTCGTAAAGGGTCTCTATGAATTGGAATCAACTTGATGGCCGTGGATTTGGTTTCTGGTAGCAACTGTTATTAGCCTCATTTTAAAGAGTATGAAACTGAGACTTAGAGATGTTAAGTAATTTATCCAAGGTCAGAGAATTAGTAAATGATAGGAGTGAGATTTGAATCTAGGGACTTTGTCACTGTTACTCTTAATCATTATTTACATTATACCCAAACATCCTCAGTAACCATACAAATATTAAATTTTGTTCAACAGATTGAAATTAGATTTATCAGAGCATTTTATTTTTGTTGGGGAAATTTTCAAGGAGAATTCATACATTATCCTGAATCACTGAATTTTCGAGGCTAACCAAGTAATAAGAATATCTAATGCTGATGATCTTGGGTAATTACAAATTAATCCTTACTGGTTTAGGAATATACCTTATGATGAATAATTAGAGGAAGAATGATATTATGAACCAAAGAAGAGAAAGGTAGAGAAGACCACAGGCAGACCTGATTCAATCCCTACCATCTGACAAACTAATGCTCACCAAGACAAGTAGTTGTCTAATTTCTTCTGACCTACGGATTCCAAATGAAATATGGGATAAGGCAGTGATGGGAAATATGTGGGTGGAAGAGCTAAATGAACAGTCATGAGTTTCAACAGAGAACAACTCAGTTATTGCTGGGTTTAAGAAGGTCAATATCCAGCTAGCATTCTTCTTTTCCTCCACCCAGATTTTGAGCAGAAATAAGACTGATGCGGTATGCTTACTGGTTGAGGTTTTGAAGAATGTGAATAAGGTTTTTGGTAACTATATACTTCCCAATTTTTAGCCAATAAATTAGAGAAACTTATCCATCTAGTACTTGGGTAGTGAAGTACATGGCTACTAATGAAAATGTTGGTGGTTCAAGTCCACTCATATGCACCTTGAGAAGACCTGGCAATCTACTTAGAAAATATCATAAACCAAAAGAACCAAACTCATTGTTGTAGAGTCAATTTGACTCATAATGACCCCTCCTTGGGTTTCCGAGGCAGCAACTCTATGGAAGTAGATTACCCAATCTGCCTTCTGGTTAGCAGTCAAATGCCTTAGGCAATACACCACCTTATAAATCCTATGGAGCACAATTCTGTTCACATACATGGAGGTGCCATGAGTTGGAGTAAACTCCATGACAACAAACAACAACCTGCATGAAGTCAGGCACTCTCAGGAGTATAACTGGATTCTGAAATAATAGTTCACAAGCCATGTAATTTCACACCATATTGTTATTGTTAGTTTTTTTTCTCTTTCCTTTCAATAAGTTCAAAATTATCTCACGTTTCTCTTAATTATAAAAAAAAATTCAAAAGGTGAGGTTTAATACCCAAAAAGGAATTCATTAAAAGAAAGAAAGGCAATGGAAAGAAGGAAGGGAATAAGGAAGGAAGAAAGAAAGTTGACCAAGTAAACAAGTCTTTTCATGACGAAAGATTGATGGCCAAAAAGTAAAGCCCATTATTAGGCTGATCACACAGATTTTCCTTTCTGAGTGATACATACCTTTAAATTCTATCCTCCTGTCCTTAAATGTCAATTGGACATTTTCATTATAATATCCAAGTTTAATTTAAATAGAGGTTATTTAGACAAATCAGGGATAAACTTAATAAGAAACAGAATTAGATTACAATCAGCATTTAGTGACTGGCAGCTGCTCTAAGGCTCATAATTTAGCAAAGCAAGGTCCAAAGGGGACATCTCTGTTTTACTTTCATTTACTTGCAGCAGCTAATTCACTTTCTCAGTGGAGCCTGCATAATGTGAAACTTATGTGCAGCCAACCCATCTGGCTCCAGATATATTTCAGAATAATCTCAGTCTCTGGAGGTCCACTTTAAGAACACAACCATAACTAAAAGAGTGCAGTCTTTGGTTTTGGTAAGCACTTGGTTGTCAAAATGTAGTGACTGGT
>NW_006922055.1:2011339-2011885 GCF_000298275.1 Orycteropus afer afer | reverse complement strand
CCAAGCTGAAAAATCCTGTGATAGAAAATTGCACTATGGATAATGAATGAGGAATGAATTTTGACATATTGAGGGCACAGACTTTCAATTACAGAAAAATATTCCCTTAAGAGCCCATAGAGAGGGGTTCAGTAAATTGGATTGGATAAGGCTTGACTGAGAGGCCGAAGTATCATTTAGCTGGACCTTCCAAAGGTGCAAAACAAAATATGAGTGGGAGGATACTAGATGCAGTTTGGAGGATTATCATTATAGCTGACAACCTATGGGTAAAACTTTAAATTGTTTCTGAGGATGTGTAACAAGTTTAAGAGCTAGCACAGTGGGAGGACTGAGTGGTATGCTTAAATCAGTTTTCAAATTAAGTAAGGGTCAGTCTCATGTACACTGAGATTTTCTCTGCCAAAGATAATCTGTCAGGATATAGAGAAGTACTTGAGTAATTTAACTGATTTCAACATGCTTTAAAAAATGTTGTTGTTGGGTGCCGTCAAGTCATCTCTGACTCACAGAGACCCTCTGCACAGCAGAGTAAAACATCCCCCC
>NW_006922055.1:2009003-2010204 GCF_000298275.1 Orycteropus afer afer | reverse complement strand
TCTGAAACCAGTTTTATTTCTGGAAGGTATCTGTCAATATACTGCTGCAACTGTTTTTGAATTGTCTTCAGTAAGATTTTACTTGCATGCAATATTAATGATATTGTTTGATAATTTCCACATTCTTTGGGATCACCTTTCTTTGGAATGGGTACAAATATGGATCTCTTCCAATCAGTTGCCCAAGTAGCTATCTTCCAAATCTCTTTGGGAAGGCCCTTAACAAGATGGATTGACACAGTGGCTGTGGCAATGGCCTCAAGTATAGCAAGGATCAAAGAGCTGGCATGGGACCAGGTGGTGTTTTGTTTAGGATCTGACCCCAAATGAGTGCCTCCATATGTTAAGCAGAGCGAGTTGTATCTTGAGTAACAGACTTACAAGAGGGTATGACTCAAGTCCCATCTCGACTCAAGGATTCAAGTGATATCCTTACTCAAGATACATCCTTGCTTGAAGGCGTATGTTTAGCCTTACAAGAGATAAAAGGAAAGAGAAGGGAGCAGAGAGGCGGGATCTCACTACCACCAAGAAAAAAGAGCTGGGAGTGAAGCACATCTTTTGGACCAAAGGTCCCTGCATTGAGAAATTTCTAGACCCAGGTGAAGATTTATTGCAAGATACATGGAGATCTCCAAGGAACGCTAATCCCACAGATGTAAGGAGATAAAGACCTTTCACAGAGCCTATGGTGAGAAAAAGCTTTCCTCTCAAGCTGGTGCCCTAAATTCAGACTTCCAAACTGTCAGAGAATAAATCTGTGTTTGTTAAAGTTATTCACTTCTGGTATTTCTGTTATAGCAGCACTAGATATTTCAGACAAAGCCTTAGTCCATCATATTAACTCTGTACACACACTTTATCCTTTGGACTTCTTAGGTGCATTCAGATAAAAATCATCAGGGAAGACTACCAGAAGTAGTCTTGATAACTACGGAAGCCAGAGAAGAAAGTAGGGAAAAAGACAGAAACTCTAAATCCATCGAGAAAATGTTGACTTTTCAGGTATGCAGTGATGGGTCTACATTAGAAAAACAACTGACGTAATCCATCATGTAAGTAAAATAATGGAAAAGAAACACATGATCATATCAATTGATGAAGAAAAGGTGTTTGATAAAATGCAATACTCATTCCTGATAAAAATTCTCAGATAAATAGTAATAGAAGGGAAATTCCTCAACATAATAAAGGTCATATA
>NW_006922055.1:2006465-2007983 GCF_000298275.1 Orycteropus afer afer | reverse complement strand
AGGGGCCTTTACCCAGCCCCTAGAGTTGGTACTTTGAACTTGGACTTTTAGCTTCCTAAATTGTAAGAGAATCAATTTCTGTTTGTTAATGTTATCCACTTGTGGTATTTCTGTTGTAATAGCACTAGAGAACCAAAACAGCAATCTAAACATTCAATGTAATCCCAATCCAGATTCCATAAACATTCTTTAAAAACATGGAAAAACCATTTATTAACTTTATATGAAAAGGAAATAGCCATCAGAGAAGCAAAGAACTACTGAAAAGAAAAACAAAGTAGGAGGTCTCACACTCCCAGATCTCAAAATCTACCATACAATCATATTAGTCAAAATACCTTGGTACTGGTACAATGACAGACACATAGAGCAGGGGAACAGAATTGACAACCCAGAAATAGATCCATCCACCCATGGTCACCTGATTTTTAACAAAGGACCAACATCCATTAAATAGGGATGAGATGGTGTCTTTAACAAATGGTGCTGGCAAAACTGGATACCCATTTGCAGAACAATGAAACAAGATGCATACTTCACACCATACACAAAAACTAACTCTGAATGGATTAAAGGCTTAAATATAAAACCTGAAACTATGCAGTCATAAAAAGAAAAATAGGGGCAAACATAGTGTCCCTAATATATAGCATTAATATACTATCAAACGTAAGTGAAAATGCATAAACAGCAGAAGATAAAATAGATGATTGGGACCTTCTACAAATTAAATTCTTATGTGTTTCAAAAGGCTTCTCCAAAAGAATACGAAGAGAACATACAGATTGGGAAAAAATATTTGGCAATGACATATCTGACAAGGGTCTTATCTCTAAAATTTATAGAAAACTCCAACACCTCAAAATCAAAACGATAAACAATCCAATTAAAATATGGGCAGAAGTCATGAACAGATATCCAAGTGGCCAACAAAGATATGAAGAAATGTTCATGATCATTAGCCATTAGAGAGATGCAAACAAAATAAGAATGAGATATCATCTCATACCAGCCATAATAGCAAAGTTCAACAAGACAGAACATAACAAATGGTGGTGAGGCTATGGAATGATTGATGCTCTCATACTTTGCTGGTGCGACTGTAAATTGATACAACCACTTTGGAAAATGATATGGCAATTCCTTAAAAAGTTGGAAATAGAAATACTATTGGAACCAGCAATTCCATTACTAGATATATAATCTAAAGAAGTGAAAGTCAAGATATGAATAAACATTTGCACACCCATGTTCATCACAGCACTATTCAAAATAGCAAAGAGACCGAAACAACCTAAGTGCCTGTTAATGGAGGAATGGGTAACCAAGCTATGGTACATACACACAATGGACCACTATGGACCACTATAGAATAATATAGAATCTGAGAAACACCTTATAGTGTGGATGAACTTGGAGGACATTATGCTGAGTGAAATGTCAATCACAGAAGGACAGATACTGTATTAGTCCAACTATTGTAAAAGGTCAAGGAAAGGTTTACATATGAAAAAAACC
>NW_006922055.1:2005110-2006365 GCF_000298275.1 Orycteropus afer afer | reverse complement strand
GGAACCAGCAATTCCATTACTAGATATATAATCTAAAGAAGTGAAAGTCAAGATATGAATAAACATTTGCACACCCATGTTCATCACAGCACTATTCAAAATAGCAAAGAGACCGAAACAACCTAAGTGCCTGTTAATGGAGGAATGGGTAACCAAGCTATGGTACATACACACAATGGACCACTATGGACCACTATAGAATAATATAGAATCTGAGAAACACCTTATAGTGTGGATGAACTTGGAGGACATTATGCTGAGTGAAATGTCAATCACAGAAGGACAGATACTGTATTAGTCCAACTATTGTAAAAGGTCAAGGAAAGGTTTACATATGAAAAAAACCTCTCTTTGCTGGTGACTATGGGTGGGAGTGGAGGGGAGGGAAAATTGCTAGATAGATAAAAGACAAGTATTGATTTGAGTGAAGGGAAAGGCAAATTACCAGATGCAAGTGACCAACACAATAACACTAAGGAAAAGGAAGACACAGAGAGGTCCACTAGAGGTACAGACTACAAAGATAAACACTTTTCCATGCATGGTACTGTATTATCAGTAATAACAAACATTAATATATAGTTGGATACATAGGTACACAGGTTGAATAATCAGGTGTGTGTAGGCAAAAGGGAATAAACCCATGGCCATATCTAAGTTTGTTGGACAATACTACTACATACATATTTGTATGTGCTATCAAACCAAAAACCAAACTCACTGCCATCGAGTCATTTCCAACTCATAACAACCCCCACTGGGTTTCTGAGGCTGTAATTCTTTACAAAAGTAGATTGCCCCATCTTCCTTTTGCAGAGTGGCTGGTGGGTTTGAGCCATTGACCTTCTGGTTAGCAGCCAACTGCCTTATCCACTATGCCACCAGAGCTCCTTTAATAGAACTACAGGGGGCAAAATTTGATAACTTCTTATCCACAGCCAACCACTCTGTGGAAGTGACTTGTGGGGCCTGTGGGCTCAGGACCTTAGACATGGGGGGCATCCAGCTCAATTGGCATAACATACTACACAAAAACATTAATCTCACTTTGGTGAGTAGCAACCAGGATTTTAAAAGCTTGTGAGCAGCCACCTAAGAAGCAACAATTGGTCTCTTGTCATCCAGAACAAAGAATAAAGAAAATCAAAGATGCATGGAAACAACTAGTCAAAGGAACTAGTGGACCATACAAGCCTCAGCCTACATGATCCTGAGACCAGAAGAATTAGATAATGCCCAGTTATCACAGTCAACC
>NW_006922055.1:1987737-1988283 GCF_000298275.1 Orycteropus afer afer | reverse complement strand
TCCTGAGTCAGTAGATTCATTGGCTGTCTCCCACAGTGTCTGGCTGTCTGTGAGGGATTACTCTATATCTGTCTTCTGTTGTTTCTGTAAAGATTGTGGTTATTTTTCATCACTGGTATCTGTACAAGATTAGCCTCCACTTAGTCAATCCTTGGTCTAGAGTATAATCCTGTTCACTGACCCCCATCTGATCTTCTCAGATGTTTATGTGTCTATCTGTAGCCTGGTGTTTGGTATTAATAGAAATGCAGTATTGTGGATATACTGGTTAGTATTAGCATCTGTTATCTTATGTGTAGAATTCTGTGTCCTGCCTTTTCCTAATGTTATCATGGTGGTCACAGACTCTTTCTATACCATCCCCCCCTTACCCACATCAGTGCGTACCCCCAACTAGCCTGAAATTAATCCCTCCCCTTCCCTCCCTACCCTGGTGATCTACAAAGTGAGTTCCCTATCTCAAGCAAATCCTACTCTGTCATTTTTACAGTAATGGACTCAAATAGCATTTGTCCTTCTGCAACTGACTTATTTCAATCAGTATTA
>NW_006922055.1:1985353-1986647 GCF_000298275.1 Orycteropus afer afer | reverse complement strand
ACTTGGGAATAGATCTTACCAGGAACACCAAAGACCTGTACAAAGAACTATACAACATTACTTCAAGAAACTATAGGAGATCTACATAAATGGAAGAACATACCATACTCATGGATAGGAAGATTGAACACTGTGAAAATGTCAATCCTACCCAAAGCAATCTATACATTCAATGCAATGCCGATCCAGATACCATCAACATTCTTCAAGGCTATGGAAAAACCAATCACTAACTTTATATGGAAAGGAAAGAGACCTGGGATAAGCAAAGCATTACTGAAGAAGAAGAACAAAGTAGGAGGTCTCACACTCTCAGATCTTAAAATCTACTATACAGCTACAGTAGACAAAATAGCCTGGTATTGGTTCAATGATAGACATATAGACCATAGACCAATGGAATAGAATTGAGAACCCAGAAATAGATCTATTGACATATGCTCAGCTGATTTTTGACAATGGGCTGAAATCCATTAAATGGGGAAGAAATTATCTGTTTAACAAGTGGTGTTGCCAAAACTGGATATCCATTTACAGAAAATGAAACAAGATCCATACCTCACACCATACACAAAAACTAACTCCAGATGGATCAAAGACTTCAATGTGAAACCTAACACTATAAAGCTCTTCAAGGAAAAAATAGGGGCAAATTTAGGGGCCCTAGTATATGGTATAAGTAGACTGTCAAGCATAACCCAAAATGCACAAGCAGCAGAAGAGAAACTAGATGGATGGCATCTTCTAAAAATTAAGTTTTTATGTGTTTCCAAAGACTTCTTCAAAAGAATCAAAAGAGAACCTACAGATTGGGAAAAATATTTGGCAATGACATATCTGACAAGGAAGTTATGTCTAGAATTTATAGAAAACTCCAACAGTCAACAATAAAAAGACAAATAATCCAATTAAAAAATGGGCAGAAGACATGAATAGATACTTCACCAAAGAGGATATTCAGGCAGACAACAAACATATGAAGAAATGCTCACAATCATTAGCCATTTAGAGAGAGGCAAATCAGAACAACAAAATATCATCTTGACCCAGCATTAGTAGGAAAGTTCAACAAGACAGAAAATAACAAACACTCGTGAGGATGTGGAGAAATTGGGACACCCATACACTGTTGGTGGGACTGTAAAATGATACAACCACTGTGGAAAGCAGTATGGTGATTCCTTAAAAAGCTGGAATTAGAAATACCATTTGATCCAGCCATTCCATTACTAAGAATATATCCTAAAGAAGTGAGATCCAGGACAAGAAGAGATATATGCACACCCATGTTCAT
>NW_006922055.1:1982841-1984218 GCF_000298275.1 Orycteropus afer afer | reverse complement strand
AGATTCATGGAGACAATTAGTCCAAGTGAGTGGTATACCACGCGTTCCTCAGCCTATACGACTATGAGACCAGAAGAACTAGATGGTGCCTAGCTACCACTGTCAACCACTTGGAGGGGGATCTATATAGAAGATCCTGCATAGAGTGGGAGAACAAGGTGAAACGAAACTCAAAATCATTAAAAAATAAAAGGGGTTCGGGACCAGGTTTTCTGGTCTGATAGAGCCTGATGGAACTACTGAGACTATGGCTCCTAGCTGCCCTTCAGCTCTGGAATTCAACCCACTCCTGTGGCCTCCAGCCAAACAAAAGACATATGAGCTGAACCTTTACATTAGGTAGATACACTTCTTGGAGAGAACAATCATGGGAGAATAGAAAGGCTGTATGCACAGGGAGACAGCTCAGGGGCCAGAAGGACACAGGGAAGAGGTAACTATGGGGAGGAAGTGGGAGGGGAGCTGTTTCATTGTGGAAAATTGTAGTCAATGTCATGAGACAAAGTGTATGTGAGCTGCTGTATGGAAAGTGAATTTGTTCTGTAAACTTTCACCCAAACCACAATAAAAAAATAAATAAATAAACTGATGAGAGAGAAGCAAATACTGCTCACAAAACAATTGTCCACTGTGTAAGGGAGGAAAGCACAGTCTATTGCCACAAGAAAGGTATTAAGAGAAGATAGATCATGGAAGGAAACAGGTAATCCAAGGCTGACAACATAGACAAGAGTCCTGGTGATGTTGAGACATACAGGTTTCAGAATGCATGCTTAACAGGAATATGCAACAGAAACAAATCTTTCTAGTTTTTCAATTGTTAAATGAAAAGAGTTCCGTAAGGTAAGGTAAGGGAGAGTAGTTTTTAATGTACACGGACAAAAAATGGATACGAAGAGGACTAACATAAGACTTCTTTTTAATATATGCATGATACAAATATCTTACTTTGTTAGTGAGGAAATTTTAAAAACATGTTTTCTAAAACATGTGCATAGGTCAAATTTTATATAATCATGCAGCTCTAAAATAAAAATAGACTCAGTGCTCAATTAGCATTTCTCACTGGAACTATGATTTTAAGCAATTAATCACCTTCTCATGAATCAGAAATAGACTATCACTGTTAAAGAAGAATGCAGCATTCCTAGAGAATAGGGTGGAGATGAAGTTATTGTGGAGGGAAGGATAATAAAGAAAATAGATCTAGTTCTTGGAGATTTCTCTAGGAGGTAAATGTAGGCAAGCTAAAGCATAGTACCTAAGGCACTTGACTGCTAACCAAAAAGCTGGCGGTTCAAACCCATCAGCCACTCCTTGGAAGGAAGATGGGGCAATCTACTTCCGTAGTGATACTGCCTCGGAAACCCAAGGAGG
>NW_006922055.1:1979465-1982591 GCF_000298275.1 Orycteropus afer afer | reverse complement strand
TATTTCATGATATTACTTGCAATACTCTCCAAGTAATAGCACTCTTCTCACTTTCTCCCTGGGCCCCTCATTTCCATTTGCCCATATTTCCTGCCCCTTCCTGCCTTCTGAACTTTGTTGCTTGGCCAGTGCTGTCCTTTTGGTCTTAAATGATTGATTGTTCGGAGCAGCATGTTCCTCATGGCTGTTATTGTTTACTATTCAGGTCTATTGTTTGGCCGAAAGGTGATCTCTGGGAGTAGGTTCTGTTTCAGGTTTGAATGGTGTCTAAGGACCATAGTGTTACAGGTTGCACCAGTCATGATCAGACCAGTGAGTCTGATCTTTTTTATGATTTTCAATTTTGTTCATTTCTCTCCTACTCTGTCCAGACCTCCTATTGTGATTCCAATCAGAGTGGTTGGTAGTACTAACCAGGGACCATCTAGTTCTGGTCTCAGACTAGTAGAACCTATGATTCATGTGGTGCATTAGACCTTTGGACTAACTAATTTTTAACTTGAGTCTTTGAGTTTCTTCACTCTTCTTTATCCCAGATGGGAAGAGGCCAATAGTTGTATAATAACTGTAATATTTTTACTGCTTTTCAGAATTTATTATATACTTCCTTCCATTATTGTGGTTATTTTACCACATGTAATTTCTCACACTAGATTGAAAGCAATATCTAAGACTCATCTTTGTCCTCCAAAAAGCCATAGCACAGTGTCTCTTGTATAGTACTTGATTGTTATGTGAAACAACACTACTTTAATATGTTGTTATTTACTGGTAATCTTTATATATGAAAAAGAGAATTCTAAGAATGACTCTTATGAAAATGAATGATAGGAAAAGAGGAAAAGTCCAAAAATGACTCTATAAATTTAGTTCACTTTAAAAGTCTCATGAAATCCTGAGCTCTGAGAAATGAACTGTAAAGCTAGTATTCAGAAATGTAAATCTATGAGGATGTAAGAAAAATATGTTATTTTTGTTTTCATTTGAAGTCAGCAGGATAACATTCTTTGGAAGGAATGACAAAGAAGATAACTCAAAAAACTATAAAGAGAAATCTTTCTGTAAATTGAAGAAAGCATCTTATGAATAAGAACAGACATTTCATAAATTAGGCAATGAGAATTTGTCTTATGTATTTAGAAGCCAAGCACTTATTTTTCTCTCTAAACTATTCATTTGTTCTTCCATTGACTCTAAAGTTTTACAGAGTAGCTTTATTTCTTAATAATAATATTTAGTAGCTACTTAATTATAATTGCAATTTGAATTTGAATTACAATAAAAAATATTTACTTTGAGAGCCAGAGTTCAGCTGGACTGGTACAGATGATGGCTGTGGCCTTGTCAATGGTTTTGGAGGTATTTCTTTAGCCTGGAAGGAACAAAAAAATAAATTCATGTAATTTAAAAACCCTGTTTTTACTTAGGAGCATATAAGGGTTTTTTGTTTGTTTGTTTTTTAATCTTTTAATGAGTACATGTTACAAATTTTACTCTATACACTTAATAAAACTTTGAGGTATTACTTTGGGCCCATATTTAATTGAGTTAGAGGACAAGAAGCAGGCATAGGAAATAGCTATGCTCTTTTGCTAACTGGAAGCTGACCTAACTGAGGATCATCTGACCATCTATGCTAGATTTGGGGGAATTTCAGGTACAATGATTGGTTTCTCAATTAACTGGGAGTGGCAGGGATGTATTTCAACTCTTTATGCTTGAGTTTTCATTCTGCAAAAGGATCAAGTCAACTTAAAAGAATGTTGTGGAACAAGATGAATAATGTCCATAAAACCTTTGACACTTAGAGCCTGACATACAGTAAGTACTCATAATTAGTAGCTACTATTGATAATATTATTATATAATATTACAAAATATTATCCTTTGAGAAATGCAATCAGGGAAAGCAAACTATATTTCTTCTTGAAATTGTTGTACATGAAATGTCAAGGTTGTATGGCATTTCACAAGAAATAAACGAAATCAAGAGAAGTTTACTAGATTATTAGGAACTTGATATCACAAGAAAGAGTCTGTATAAAGAAAATTCCTGTAACCATTGAGAGAAATATAAAAAGAAAATATTACGGAAGCCTTCTTCTCTTCCCTTTCTGCTTTTCTTGCATTAATTCGTTGTTCTTCATTTTCATACTTTTCGGTAAAGGAATCAAGAATTTCATAAAGATCTTTTGCTTGAGCCGGCTGTGGGATACCTCCAAATAAAATGTCATAAGCGCGAATATCTTGACAATAAAATCTAATAAAAAATATCAAATTAAAGACATTTCTTTTATAGGCATAAGATTTTTTCCTAGCATTGACTATAATGCATATGATATAAAACACTCTTCAAAAACTATCTACACATCCCAACCCATGTTTGACCCCATATCCACCCTTATAATAGTCTGATATACATCCTTTCTCTATTAATATAAAAGGTATATCCACATATACATACACATTATATATATATATATATATATACACACACACACAAATATACACACAAGCACATTTTTATAAGCTTTTATAAAACTTTTTTTATTTTTAAGTTTTTAGACAAAAATGCTATATATATCATTTCACATCTATTCTCTAACTTATATTTCTCAAATTAATAAAACCAGAAGTACAAATTTATCTATTGATTTTATGAAATTAAGAATTAGGCAAACTTTTGTTTCTTCCCATTCTTTCCAATATTTAGTATTATCAAATGTTCTATTAAATTCTTGAGTAAATTGCCACGGTAAAATTTTGTAAAGTTTGCTCTTAGCAGTGGTTGAGTTTGCTGTGCTATGAATGGTAAATTATGTGTCAACCACAAGCTGCATCAGTTCTATCAGTCTTGAAATTAGTAGATGCATCAGTTCTATCAGTCTTGAAATTAGTAGAGTTTCTTCCAGGTTCTGGAAATAATTCAGTGAGTATGACTTTTTTGTATCTTTTTTGGGGTCTTTATAGATATTTTAGTGGCAATTTGGAAGCGCTACCTTGGGAAAAAGCAACCAGATGCCAGTTTAAAGCAGAAGCTCCCCTTTGCATCTCTGGATATTGTCAAATAGTACCATAGTGCCTAAGGCACTTGACTGCTAACCAGAAGGCTGGTGGTTCAAACCC
>NW_006922055.1:1976756-1977984 GCF_000298275.1 Orycteropus afer afer | reverse complement strand
AATGCTATAGGAAAAGCAGGACACGACCAAGGATATATTATATAAAATTATTATAGAAGGATATGATATTACAGAAAATTACAGAAAAAAAATATATATGTAAAGCTGGTATTTTCCAACTGGTTCTTCCTTTTCATAAACAGTGAAATACACTTTAAGAATAATTAATGATTTGGATTCTTAGTATATTGGATATATTATCATTATGTTTTCATATAACCTAGAAACTTTT
Source organism: Orycteropus afer afer (assembly GCF_000298275.1). Lineage (NCBI taxonomy): Eukaryota > Metazoa > Chordata > Mammalia > Tubulidentata > Orycteropodidae > Orycteropus > Orycteropus afer. The sequence goes on along the minus strand of NW_006922055.1, from coordinate 1,977,752 downwards.
TAAGATTATTTTATTGCGTAACTTCTATAAACTGTCTGGGTTTAAGATATTTCTACATTGCTCATTTAACCAAAGAATACTATTTCTTTAATAGAGAAGGAAAATACACTTTAAACATTGTAAACATCACTCGAGAAAAATACATCTAATTTATTTTTTCATGATTTAGTTGGAACAGAAGTTTCTCTTTCCTGATCAATGCTGTATTTTATCAGTTAATAAAATTTTACTTGTCTTTGCTCCCTCAAAGCTTGAAGGCAAATTGTATGTTCAATGCCAGTAGGTACATGATCTGCCTTCCTGAAATACTATATTTCTTTTTGTGTGTCTTAGTTTCATTTTCTAATTCTAGAACACTGTTTATTCCTTTTTTGTTTCTTATTTGTAAATTACCTCAAATACTCATGGAGTTGCCAAGTATATAAATGATAAACGTGTCCTATATTGTTTTGAACACAAATAGGTGTCAAAAAATGTCTTTTGGTACTCACCTTCCCAAGGGCCCAACTGCCACAGTAAAATTCCCTCCGAGTGTTAGGTTACCACCTTTTGCAAAGGCTTCTACTGCTCTGTCATAATTCAAAATGATTACCAAATCTGATACCTAAAATGCAGAAAACAATTTATTTAAAAATAATCATATAATAAGAATTTTCAATACAGACAAAAATATGAAAAGGTCATGTTTTTATTTTGAGCTGAGGATGGAAGCAATTAGTATTGCCATAGGTAGTTACAAAAATACTTTTTGAGCATTTGCTGTGTCTCACATGGTATACTATCATGTTTACATGCACTTTCACCTTTAATCTTCCCAACATCCTTGTGATACAGGTGGTGATTCTGAGGTTTAGACAGGTTAAGTAAACTGTCGCTAATGATAACTAAAATGGATGAAACACAGATAGGTGAGAAGGATCAAAAGTGTTCCTTGACTTCTTCAAATTAAACAATTCAAGAAAACTGAGTCCAAAAAAATAGGACTAGGATTACAGT
>NW_006922055.1:1973922-1975716 GCF_000298275.1 Orycteropus afer afer | reverse complement strand
TTCTCAGTTTCTTTTACCTGACACACAGAAGGATTCTATTATCACAAAATGGCATTACACTGGAAAGAACATAACAGATTTCTTGATACAAGTAGTTTTTTTCTAATAAGAGTTTAATTTGAATCATTTTATGGTAGTGGTGGTGGTAGAGAGGCATGCAAGATCCACAGGACAAACTAAATATTCCAGTTAGTTGCCCATGCAAAATACTTCATCTTGACTCTTGTCTACTGTTATCTCCATTATATACAGGAATAATTTCTGAAGACCACAGTGCTTAATGTCACGCAAAATTATTTATCATTCTTTACACAAAGTAAGTTAATGTTTCCAAGTATTGTGTCCCATATAACCTATGGAAAGTTTTATGTTAGTTTTATATAACATAGAAAGTTGCCTTGCATTATGCCTGGTACATGCACATTCAGTACATATAAATTTCTAGCCATGACCTTGTAGACACTCTACTTGTTATGTTTTTCTTCTGTTCAGTGTATCTTAGTACAGTTAAGTAAGGCAAAGCTTAAAGAGGCAATTAAAGAAAAAAAAAATCAACTCTTTAATTTTCTATCTGATCCCTGTTTAGTTCTTCTGAAATAAGAGTAAGATAATCCTGTGTTTTTTTGGTGATACCACTAATTAGATAAATAACCAGGTCAAAAACTACATGGCGGCTAGAAGAACATAGGCACTAGGGTTTGTTTTTTTTCCACAGCTTTGGATGAAAAGCAAAACACTTCCTATAACTATAAATAAGACCCAAATCTTTCAATTAAATTCAATTCCTGAGCATAAGAATTAGAAGGAAAAAAAAACTATAATGCAGGAAAACCTGGGGGATAGATATTCCCAAGAATCACTGTCCTTCTCTTTTCTCTACTTGCATCTCCTGAAACTTTCTCTCTTGATATGGTGTCATCTTCATCTCTCTTTTATGTGTTTACTAATTTTAATAATCCCAAGCAAATGGGTACTTTGTACTGGTCAAACAAACCGTATCCTGTAATAAAGAATCTGATTCCATTTTCATGCTTGACTTTTGCTATCTTCCAAACGTGACAACTCTACCTTCTTCTGCCTCACAAATAGGTAACCTGGAAACATGTGACTGCTAACCAGCAGGCTGGCTTTTCAAACCCACCAGCCACTCCTCAGAAGGAAGGTTGGTCAATCTACTTCAGTAGTGATACTGCCTCACAAACCCAAGGAGGGGTGGCTATGAGTAGGCTCCGACTTGGTGGCAGTGTGTTGTGTTGTTGTTCGTGATAAGAAACTCTAGATGCTCCCTCCAATGACACTGGTGGGAAATATCACCAGAGCCACAACTCCTAATCACCATAAAAGTTGAGCCAGTCTCCCTTCCTTTCTTGGACATGTAAAAATCTACCCTAGTCTCCCCAGAAAGCTCATTTTGTGGGAAATAAACATGTTCATACCTCATTGGTATGTGTGTGTATGTATGTAACATCACCAGCCTAAATATGCAAATCAAATTGGGGAGTGAGCGGTAGTCCATCTTGTCTCTGTGGGGTGAACACACACTTCTCATTCTTCATACCAACAGATTCTCCTTTTATAGTCAATCTTAGATGTTATAAGATATAAAAATTAGAGTCTGATCTCTAACAATAGTTTCTCCTCAACTTAAGCCTAGATACCTTTCTCTTCATTAAAGTAAAAGAGCTCATCCAAATTCTGGAAAAAGCTGAGTCATTTTTCTCAAACTATAATCTTGTATGAAAGGAAGGTCAATCAGACTTGATGGCTTCAAGGTTTACTCTGGCTTCTGGTATA
>NW_006922055.1:1930462-1940978 GCF_000298275.1 Orycteropus afer afer | reverse complement strand
AAAAAAAAAAAACTGAGCATTATACATTGCTGGTAGGAATGTAAAATGGTACATCCACTTTGGAAAGAGTTTGGCACTTCATCAAAATGTTAAACATACAGTTACCACATGATCCAGCAATTCCACTCCTAGGTACATACCAATGAGAAACAAAAACCTGCATATGAATGTTTATAGCATTGCTTATAGTAACATTATTCACAAGAGTTAAAACACGGAAACAAACCTAATGTCCCTCAGGTAATAAACAGATAAATTAAATGTAGCATATCTATACAACGGACTAGTATTTGGCAATAAAAAGAATCTAGTAGTGACACATGCTACACTGTGGATAAATCTAGAAAATATGTGAAAAAGTCTGTTACAAGAAAAAAAAAATATATGTATGATTTCACATACATGAAATGTCCAGAATAGGCAAATTCACACAGACAGAAAGATTAGTGGTTTCCAGAGTCTGGGAGAAGGAAAGGAATGACAGATGACTGCTAAAAGGTACAAGGTTTCTTTTTGAGGTGATGAAAATATTCTAAAATTAACTGTGGTGATGGTTGCACGAGTGTATGAATATACTAAAAACACTGAATAAAATCTACTGCCTTTGAGTCAGTTCCAACTCATAGTGAATCTATGAACATGAATAGTACACTGCAAATTTGTTGTAACTGTTCAGAATGTAAATTATGTTTTAATAAAACTGTTTGAGGGCAGAGGGAAGCAAAAAAAGAATAAAAAACCCACAAATCCTTCTCTTCATGGAACACCATTTTCTTAAGCATAGTTGATCAGTTCTAATTTTGTATAAGTATAATGAGTATCTTTCCTGGATCTGTAAACACTCCTTTTGTCAGCTCCAGTTCTTCGTCAGGTTTTGTAGCATTTGAAATTTAAAACTTTAACTGGTGGAATGAAGCAGTAATCAGGAAACAAACAGACAAAAAATATTAGAACCTATGAGTATTATACTCAAAAATTTTATGTAAATACTAGACACAGAGACAGTAAAATAGAAATGAAATAAAATCATCTGAGAGAAGGGGAGAGTACATTCAGTGACTATCTGTGGCTGATTAGATAAGAAAGAAACAACTGCAAGAGGTCGAGAAAACATTTCTTGCACCATAGAAAATCATTACCTTTCTTGACTTCTCTAAACTCACGAAGTCCAATGTTGCCCTTGTGCCAAAAAGGTTGAAATTAATCTGCATCTTAATATATCAGTACTCTAGGAAGAAAATTATCCTTGAAATACCTTCAGCTGACAAGTAAAAAATAGTATATTTATTTCATTTTTTAAAACAAGATATACTTTCTTCTATCAAAAGCATGTCTACTTATCTCTGATTCCTAAAATCCTGGAAGGGTCTTGGAATTCTCAAGATTTTGGGGAATTCTCAGAAGTGACTGAGAAATGCTCAGTACTTCTCAAAACGGGAATAGTGCTACAATTTAAATTTAATGTCCAAATTAATGAAGACCACTAGCACCATCAAAAAATGATACAGTCCCTAACCTCAGATGATGTTACAACCATAATCTGGTCTAGATTTCAAATCAGGGCATTTATCTAGAGTTTCTTGATTAACAAACTTACGTTTCACATGTACTAAAGAATATGTCATTAATGGGAGGCAAACATGGTGAGCTGACAAAACCAGCGAGTATCCTGGAATCAGGAGACGCAATTTGGCTCTACCACTCCAGTGGACACTCTTGATGCTGCCTTATCCGTTTTACCAGCAGGCACATCACTCCCCCAGTTTCTGTGACTATTGGTTCCTAATAGTTCATATCTCTCCCCTTATTCAGAGAATTTTTGTTAGGCAATGTTTGCCTCCTCTGTGATCCATACCAGTAATTGACTGATGGTGACGGGTGTGCATATATTAAAGGCAGTCCCCTTGCCTCAAGGTGTGGCTACTCTGTCGTATGATTTATTCTTGTCTTTCTTATCAGCAGGCCAGGGCTACTTTACCTAAGATCACATCCTTGTTTGAAACCTTCCCCTTGTCTATCCTGTTTCCCTTACTCCCTGATAGTTCTCCCCTCCCCAACCCCCAGAAGAGCATTTAATAAATCATGAGCACCCAAAAGCCTGTCTTGGCCTCTGCTTCTAGTTAACTCAACTAAAGACAACCACATATTAGCTGTGTGATTTTAGAAAAAATGTTTAATCTCTCTGTGTATTGAAAACAATCAGGTGTGCCCTGACTACTTCACACAGTTGTTATGAAGATTACAACAAAAGTGCCCTACTGTGTGTTATATAATTGGAAGTTATAGTTGTCACCAGATAAAGTACTAGAAATGAAGAGACTTGGGCTTTGCATTATCACTAAAGTCCCTGTAGATACAAGAACAAGTAACTTCTCTGAACTTTTCTTCCTTCCATTCTGTTAAAGGAGGATTAGACAAGAGATTAGAAAATAACAAGCAATGTTGACAATAACTCACCAGATTTGGACTACAGTCCTCAGTTTAAACTACCAATTTGCCACTTCCTGGTTATATTTGAATGCAGAAGTCATATAATAGTTATATTTTCTATTAAAGTGAGAGAAATGACAATAATCTTCCATAGTTATATAAATGATTCTATAAGAATGTATATGAAAGTGTTATAAAATGCCTACTATTGTTAATAATTCCAATCTAAAATAGAATGGGAAATAATTAACAAATAGCTAATATTGTTAATTATATTAGTGTTTTCTATGTGCTTAAACAATAACAGTATATAGTAATTAACCCATGGCCATAGAGTTGATTCTGACTCATAGTGACCCTATAGGACAGAGTAGAATTATCCCACAGTGTGTCCTAGGCTATGATTTTTACATAAGCAGAATGCCACATATTGCTCTCAAAAGAGGCTGGTAAATTCAAACTGTCAACCTTATAGTTAGCAGGTGAGTGCTTAAACTACTGCACTACCAGGGCTTCAATGTGGGAATATGTGTTATTAGTATCTCATTTTACAGATAAGGAAACTGAGATTAATTCTGTGTATCTATTCTGTGCTGTATACTTGGCCAGTCTTTGAGGAGGTAAATATGAATGAGAAAGTCTCCCTCTAAGGTACTCACAATTGATTTAAGGGGTCAGAAAAGAACATTAATTAACAGGGAAGTACATTGTGTCAAATGCTCTGTCAAAATTAGGAACAAGTTGCTATGAAAAATCGGAAGAGGAATACTAAAAGAGGAACACCAAAATCATCCTTGGTAGTGATGGTATGAAAGCAGGAGATGCCTTTGAGATTTCAATATTGTCCATAAAAGAGGACAATAGGTATATGGCAGTCTCTCTGCCCCAATGTCTATTCTTGTAATACCTGACTCTACCTTTCTAATTGCAGTCAGAGTTACTGCCAACAAGACCGGCTCTAATAAGAATGATCCACTTTGAACTTCACAAGGGCTGGCCTCTCTCACAAGTTAATTTCCCTAGCTTCCCACTCATTCTAATCCAAGCAGGCAAGAGCTCCATGTGGGAGTAGCAGTTTATGGGGGGGAAAAAAAAAAACCACTGTGATTGAGTCATTTCTGACTTATAGCAACCCTATAAGACAGAATAGATCTGCCCCAGAGTGTTTCCAAGGCTGTAACCTTTAGGGAAGCAGACTGCTCAACTTTCTCCCTTGGAGCAGCTGGTAGGTACAAACCACTGATCTTTTGGTTTGCAGGTGAATACTTTAGCCACTACACGTAAAAATCAGAAAATGCTTTAAAGAAGTAACAAACAATATTTTTTGTTAATATTAAAAAGTGACTGTTTTGCCATCATTACAGATATTATAATTATGTTACAATTACATTCACAGACATCTCTGTGGGCCTCAGAGAAGCAAAGTGAGGTCATATTAAAAAAAATTTGAAATCATTGTTTCCAACTCCTAGCACAATCTTTTTTTATCTTCACTTGAAATAAATATCTTTGAAATACATATATTAAAAAGATAATAATTATATTCCTAAGGCATTTGACTGTTAACCAGAAGCCTGGAAGTTCAAACCCATCAGCCACTCCTCAGAAGGAAGATTGATCAACCACTTCCATAGAGATACCGCCTTGGAAAACCAAGGAAGGAGTGCTGTGAGTTAGATCCACCTCAACGGCAGTGAGATAGAGAGAGAGAGAGAGAGATGTTATTTAAGTAAAATTTAATTCCTCAATTGTCTAGAAGTTGTGCAGTCAGTTTCTATAAATGGCAAGCATAAATAAATATTGCAAAGATTAAAAAAAAGATATTAACAGTAAAAATTATAGCAGCTTATATCATTCCAAGTGCTTTTCAGGTATATATAAATTCATTTATTTAATCTTTAGTATAAGCCCAGAGGGAAGGATATTATTTCTATTTACAGATTCAAAATAAAACTAAAGAGTAGAGAGGACAAATAACTTGCACAAAATCACATAGCTCATAGATGCCCGAGTCAGATTCACATGGTAGCCTGACTCCAGAATCTTTACTCTAATAGAGTAACCATTGCACCAATTTACCTTTTAAAGATAACAAATTGGATCACTTTATAAAATATTTATTTAAAATCTTTCTATTTCATGTATTAGATGATTTGTTGTTGTTGTTGTTATATGCCGTTGAGTCGGACCTGACTCATAGTGACCCCTTCTTGGGTTTCTGAGGCAGTATCACCACGGAAGTAGATTGCCCCATCCATACTTTATTCCTACTGGTTTTTCAAGGTTATTTATGTGTACTATGGCAAAACATCTATTATTATCAAAGAACTATCATAGAAATTAATTTTTGGTCTTTAATCTACTAGAATTTAATTGTCTCCCATCTTTTAAATAAAGTTTCTTTGAAATGGATTCCCAAAGCATTAAGTTAATGTCCCCAGCCTAGCAAGGAATCAAAGGCATTGTGGAAAGCAGTGGGCTGTGACTCAGTAGAACTAGCAATTTAGCAGATCATCACTTATTTAAAGAACACTGCCACAATCTGGTGATTAAGTGCTTGGTTGCTCACCAAAAGGTCTGCAGTTGGAAACTACCAGCCACTAAGCAGGATGAAAATGTGACAGTCTTCTCCTGTAAAGTAGAGTTACTGTTGGCAGTAATTCTGACTGCCAGTGGATGGGTAGAGTCATGAGAACAAGGATAGATGTCAAGGCAGAGAGAGCACTGAAATCTCAAGGGTTTTTTAGACAGTCACAATCTATAAGAAGGTAGCAGTAAGGAAGGGGATGGGAGGAGAGGAAAACTACAATAAAACTAAAAACAAAATCTGCTGTCTGGAGTGAATTCTGTGTTATAGAAACGCAATACGACAGGACAGAACTGCTCCAAAGGGTTTCCAAAGCTATAATCTTTATGAGAAGGAACTCCGGTGGTGTAGTGGGTAAAGCATTTGGCAGCTAACCAGAAGGTTGGTGGTTCAAACCCACCAGATGCTCCATGGGAGGAAGATGAAGCAATCTGTTTCCAAAAAGATTTATAGTCTTGGAAACCCAAGGGAGGTTGCTATGAGTCAGAATGGACTTGATAGCAGTGGGTTTAGTTTTTGTTTCTGAAATCTTTATGGAAGTAGACTGACTCAGCCTTCTTCCACACAGCAGTGGTGGGTTCAAATTACAGACCTTTTGTTTAGCAGCTAGGTTCTAGACCTGCACCATCAGGGCTCCTTGGAGACTAAAATAATGATAATCAAAAAAACCCACTGCTGTCGAGTTGATTCTACAACTCATAGCTACAATATAGGACAGAGTAGTACTTCCCTCATAGGGTTTCCAAGGTGGTAAATCTTTATGGAAGCATATTGCCTAGTCTTTCTCCAGTAGAACTAATGGTGAGTTCAAACCCCAAACATTTTGGTTAGAAGCCTAACGCATTAATCACTACACTACCAGAGATCTTTGGAGACTACAATACTGCCCACTGTTGTCGAGTCAGATTTGACTCATAGCAACCCCTCCTCGGGTTTCTGAGGTGGTATCACTATGAAAGTAGATCACCCAACCTTCCTTCCGAGGAGTGGCTGATGGGTTTGAACCACCACCCTTCTGGCCATTACCACTCAAGTGCCTGAGGCACTATGCCAGGTCCTACAATGTTGTTGTTGTTATGTGCCATTGAGTTGGCTCAGAATCATAGTGACCCCTCCTTGGGTTGCCAAGGCAGTATCACTACGGAAGTAGATTGCCCAATCTTTCTTCCTAGGAGTGGCTGGTGGGTTTGAACCGCCAGCCTTCTGGTTAGCAGTCAAGTGCCTTAGGCACTAAGCTACCAGCTACTGAAAATATGCTTTCCACAAGAGGGCGACATTTTTGAAGGCTTTGATTTGATTGACGGTAAAACAAAAATGCCGTCATGTCAGGCAAAATTAAAATATGTTCTACTTTTTATACTAGCAGTTTATGAAGCAGTGAGTAAAGAAGGTCAAATAAAGATGAAAAAAAGAGTTAACAGAAATACTTCCTCATGTTAAGGCTGAGGGAATTTAAAACTATGGCAACAGAGCAAATTCTTAAAAGCAAAGCTTAGGAAGAAATTTGAGAAGAAAATGACTTGAGACTCTTAGGCAATTTGATTTACCAATCACTTAGCAATAGGATAACAGATGAAAGATTAATATCATGCATAAGATGAACTCTGTGTAACAGACCTTGGTAAACAAATATATTCTAGTGTATAATTTCTAGTCCACTTGAGGAAAGTCACAATCGTTAGGAGCAAAGTTACTAAATGAAATAATATGGAGTTAATATTTACCTAAAAACTTGAAGTAATCTGAGCATCTATGGTACAAAGTTGGATTTTGCCACAAATGATGATACGTTGTATTAAACTACTTATACTCTACTCTCTGAGTTTTGATTTGTTAAATGACTGCTGAAGAAGATAAGCAACTTTCCAATTAAATGGACAAAACCAAACTCACTGCCATTGCGTCGGATCTGACTCACAGCAACCCCTCCTTGGGTTTCTGAGGTGGTATCACTACAGAAGTAGATAGCCCAACCTTCCTTCTGAGTAGTGGCTGGTCAGTTTGAACCACCAGCCTTCTGGTTAGCAGTCAAATGCCTTAGGCGCTATGCCACCACAGCTCCCACTTTCCAATTAGTAAATCATAAATTGCTCATTACAGTTTGTCAGTCATTGAAGGATATCTGTTAGACATATGTGCCCAAGAAGGTAACAGATAAAATAGTGAATGAAAGAAATGATATTCTTGGTAGTGGTGGATTCAAAATGGAGTCTCATCAGTAATCACTACACTATTTCCCTCTAGCACCTTAGTGCTTGTAAAACTAGATACAGCAGTTTGAATTAGGGATTCTGGTTCTCTGATCAGCTCATTGAGTCACAGTACACCAAATTCAGAGGAGTAGAATCAGAAAGGAGAAAGGGACAGGGGAAAAATAACAAGATCAGAAGTTCTATCCTGTGGAGTGCCAACAGGCAGCTGAGAAAGGCCATCGGAGACTTCCCTGGGGGAGCGCCGACTGGTAGGTGAGAACAGCTATTGGAGACCTCCCTCAGTTAAGGAAGAAGCCACAGCACACCAGCATACCAGCAACCACACCAGCATACCAGTGATCACCCCAAGGATCTACCTTCAGCACCTGATTTTGTCAGTAACTAGGGTCAGCTAGGTGCAAACAGACATGTCCAGTGCCGCTGAAACCCAAGCAGAGAGTCCCCTGGTGCTACAGAAGGGCAGGCCTGGGGAGGTGCCCCCTCAGTGGGTCACTGAGCAGGCTTGGGTCAGCTTAGTGGCACTGAGAGGCCTGCACTTGACTTTATCAGTAATATTGGGACCACAGATTACTAGCAGGCACTCTCCCAATTCCAGCGCCACTGAAACTGAGTGGATCTTTGGTGCCACGGGTAGGTGGACCCACAGAGGAACTCCCGAGGTGTACGGTGGTCTGGGCCGGTTGGGCCAGTATGGGAGCAGGCACCCAGAGAGAGGTAACCCTGAGGCATATCACGGAGCTGGGACGTTGTCTTGGGTCGGATTTTTGGTGCCAAGGGGCCTCAGGAGCAGGGTTTTTTGCATGTGTCTGAGCCTGACGGAAAGTGGTGACCCCCTAACAACTGGAATCTTTGCTGCAATAGAGCTGTGGGCCTGTGAATAACAGTACAATGTCATTAGTACCAGCCTGCTCAAAGCCCTAGAAACTGGCCCTAGCAACAGTGAGCTTTCCTTCTTCCGCTCACACCTTCTCTGCCAATAACTTCACTCATCCAATACAAGAAACCACATTCAGCAAACATAATACCTCTCGGTTCAAACTCTAAACCCTCTTTATGACAAACAGAAACCCACATCCACATTCCACATAGTGATTCCACCATCACAAAGAAAACTGCAGAGCAACCCAGCATACCTGAATTAATAACTAAAAAAATAAAATATACCAGCTTCACCTTTTCAAAATAGTAAACCATAAAACCAAGACAAAACAAATTGATACATAACCAACAGTTAAAGACAAACTCAAAATATCTAGGACACAACAGGCAACTTCAAATCAAAAAAAAAACACAGGATGAGGCATTAGAAGCAAAACCACAAACAAAGGTCTCATTAAACATGGAGGAAGAGGAGGCAATAAATTATCTGAGGAGGAAATTAGATGATATGTTTATAGAGCTTTACAAAAGCCTAAGGAAACCCCAAATAAAAGCAAGGAGAGCACAGACAGTTCCCTGGAAGAACTCAGGGAAATCATTCAAGAACAAAATAACAAAATTAATGCACAATCAGAATTCATATAAAAACAGCAGTTAGAAATCCAGAAGATGAATACCAAAATTATAGAATTACACAACACAGTAGAAGCACAAAAGAGTAGGTTTGAACTGGCTAAAGAATGCATATCCCAACTAGAAGACGAATCCCTGGACAACAGCCTGTATGAAGAAAAATTGGAACAAAGATTTAAGAGAAATGTAGAGAACCTAAGAATTATATGGGATGACATGAGAAGAAACCACATAAGGCTCATTGGAATTCCGAAACAAGAAGAGGTGAAAAAAACCACTGAGAAAATTGTGGATGACCTGCTAACAGAAAATATCCCTCATATCATGAAAGAAGAAAAGGTATTTGTCCAAGAAGCTCATAGAACCCCACACAAGATAGATCCCAAGAGAAAAACACTGAAGCATATTGTAATCAAACTCTCCAAAACCAAAGATGAAAAAAAAAAAATTTGAGAGGTGCCCAGGACAAAAGAAATAGTACTTATAATAATCAAACAGTTAGGCTGAGCTCCGATTACTCAGCAGACACCATATAGGCAAGAAGGCAATGGGACGGCACATATAAAACACTGAAGGAAAAGAACTTCCAACCAAGAACCCTATATCCAGCCAAATTATCCACCAAATATGAGGGCAAAATCAAGGCATTCTTAGACAAAAAGAAATTAAGGGATTTTTTGAAAACCAGATCAACCCTACAAGAAATGCTTAAGGAAGTCCTACCAATAGAGAACCCACAACAGAGATCAAAAAATCAGGATACGTGGCATCAATACTAAAACCAAATCAGAAAGATAAACTCAAAATAAGACCATAAAACATTGTACTCTAAAAACCAAGGAAGTCAATTAGCACACAATGATAGCAACTAACCTATCAGAGGGAATAAAACTTCTAGGTACAAACTTCCAAATGGAGAAGAAAACAGGACAATGTCTTCACAGTACGCACTGTTCTAAAAATGTAGAGACAAGAATATACTCCAAAGGTACCACAGAGAAAAGTAACTATCTTCTTAAGCAAATCCAGAAGGAAGGAAAACGTATAGGTGTAATAAGCACAAAACCAACAATAAAGAAGAAAGGAGAAAGCATTAGCCAACAAATCAAACTCAGCACAGAAACATATATGGACCAAGGAAACACCAACAACACAACAAAAACCACAATAGAATGACAGCAATCAATTCATACTTATCACTAATTATACTCAATGCAAATGGACTAAATACACCTATCAAGAGAAAGAGAGAGGCAAACTGGATAAGAAAAGAAGACCCATGGATATGCCTCCTACAAGAGACCCACTTTAGACACAAAGATAAAAACAAATTAAGAGTTAAGGGATGGAAAAAAAATACACCAAGCCAATGGAAACCAAAAAAGAGCAGAGTGGCAATATTAATTTCTGATAAAATAGACATTAGGGTTAAAAACATCATAAGGGACAAAGTGGGTCCTACAAGAGACCCACTTTAGACACAAAGATAAAAACAAATTAAGAGTTAAGGGATGGAAAAAAATATACCAAGCCAATGTTGTTGTTGTTGTTGTTAAGTGCCGTCGAGTCATTTCTGACTCATAGCGACCCCATGCACAGCAGAACGAAACACTGCGCGATCCCGCGCCAGCCCCACAATCCCTGCTATACTTGATCACATCATCGCAGCCACCGTATCAATCCATCTCATTGAAGGCCTCCCCCTCTTTCGTCGACCCTCCACCCTACCAAGCATGACATCCTTCTCCAGGGAATGGTCCCTTCTTACAACATG
>NW_006922055.1:1913859-1926987 GCF_000298275.1 Orycteropus afer afer | reverse complement strand
GTCCCTCTCAGGAGGGTAACAAGGGAGCCGTCTGAGCACTAGTGACTGGGTTTTACCCCTTTCTCCTGCTCTTCCAGCCTGCTACTCTGTGCTACACCCGTAGCCAGAAGAGCAGGAGAAAGGGGTAAAATCCAGTCACTAGTGTTCAGAGGGACCGGGTCTCCGGGAGCAAGGTAAGCACGGGCATAGCACCAAGCCAATGGAAACCAAAAAAGAGCAGAGTGGCAATATTAATTTCTGATAAAATAGACATTAGGGTTAAAAACATCATAAGGGACAAAGAAGGACATAATATGATGCTGAAAGGGTCAACTGACAAAGAAGACATTACAATAATAAATATCTATGCAAACAATGAAAGTGCTCCAAAATACATGAAGTGAATATTAATTGAATTAAATGGCACAATAGACAACTCTACAATAGTTATAGAAGATTTTAACACACCACTTTCAAAGAGGGACAGTCAACTAGAAAAAAACTCAACAAAGATACAGAAGAACTCAACAATACAATCAACCAACTTGACCTCAAAGACATTTACAGAGCATTCTACCCAACAAAAGCACAATTCACATTCTTCTCCAGTGCACATGGATCCTTCTCCAGAATAGACCATATGTTAGGACATAAAAGAAGCCTCGATAAATTAAAAAGCATTGAAATACTACAAAGCATCTTCTCGGACCACAATGCTATAAAATTAGAAATTAATAGTAGGAGTAGCAAGGAAATAGCAACAAACATGTGAAAGCTGAACAACTCGCTGCTCAAAAACTGGGTAATAGGACAAAATAAAAATGAAATAAAATAATTTCTAGAAACAAATGAGAATGAAGATGCATTATACCCAAACCTATGGGAAACAGAGAAAGCAGTACTCAGAGGACAGCTTATAGCAATAAATGCATACATCAAAAAAGAGGAAAGAAACAAAATCAACACTCTAATCCATCAACTCCAACAACTAGAAATAGAACAACAAAACAATCCTATAGCATCTAGAAGCAAGGAAATAATAAAAATCAGAGAAGAAATAAATGAAACATAAAACAAAGCAAAAAAAAAAATAGAGAAAATCAACAAAACAAAAAGATGTTATTCGAAAAGATTAATAAAATCAATAAACCATTGGAAGATCTAAGAAAAGAAAAGAAAAAGATAAAAATCACAAGAATTGTAAACGAAAATAGTGTCATCACAACAGAACCAACTGAAATAAAAAAGATACTGACAGATTATGAAAAACTATACTCCAACAGATTTGAGAACCTAGAAGAGATAGACAAGTTTCTAGAATCACAAGACCTACCTAAACTATCCCACTCAGACACAGAAAACTCGAACAGACCTATAACAAAAGAAGAAATTGAACAAGTCTTAAAAAAACTTCCCACAAAGTAAAGCCCTGGCCCTGATGGCTTCAATGGAGATTTTTATCAAACATTCAGAGAAGAGTTGACACCTATGCTAAGCTATTCAAGAGCACAGAAAAAGATGGAACACTCCCAAACTCATTTTATGAAGCAAGCATAACACTAATACCAAAACCAGGAAAAGACACCACTAGAAAGGAAAACTACAGACCAATATCCCTCATGAACATAGATGTGAAAATCTTTAACAACATCCTGTTGTTGTTGTTGTTATGTGCCATCAAGTCGAACCCAACTCATAGTGACCGCTCCTTGGGTTTCCAAGGCAGTATCACTATGGAAGTAGATTGCCCAACCTTTCTTCCAAGGAGTGGCTGGTGGGTTTGAACCACCAGCCTTCTGCTCAGCAGTCAAGTGCCTTAGACACTACGCTACCAGAGCTGCTTAGCCAAGAGAATCCAACAAAATATCAAAATATTAATACACTCGGACCAAGTGGAATTTATACCAGGTTTACAAGGGTGGTTCAACATCAGAAAATCAATCAATGTAATCCACCATATAAACAGAACAAGAGAAAAGAACCATATAATTATGTCAATCGATGCAGAAAGGCATTTGATTTTAATCCAACATCCATTCCTCTTCAGAACTCTTAGCAAAATAGTGATAGAAGGGAAATTCCTCAACATAATAAAGGGTATATATACAATTCCAACAGCCAACATCATTATTAATGAAAAAAGACTCCAGGCATTCCGCTTATGAACAGGAACCAGACAAAGATGTCCTCTATCACCACTTACATTTAACATTGTATTGGAAGTCTTGGTCAGGGCAATAAGGCAAGAAAAAGAAATAATATGCATACAAATTGGCAAAGAGGAATTAAAACTATCTCTATTTGCAGATGATATGATCCTGTACACAGAAAACCCAAGGGACTCAATTAAAAAAAAAAAAAAAAAAAAAAAAAAAAAAAAAAAAAAAAAAAAAAACTATTGGAACTAATAAAGAGGTTCGGCAAAGTGGCAGGATACAAGGGAACATAAAAAATCAGTTGGATTCCTCTACACCAACAAAGAGTCCTCTGATAAATAAATAAGAGACTACCATTTACTATAGCTACTAAAAAGATAAAATATCTAGGAACAAACCTCACCAGAGACACAAAACACCTATACAAAGAAAACTATAAAACACTGCTACAGAAGACAATAAGGGCACTACATAAATGAAAGGATCTATCTTGTTCATGGATAGGTAGACTAAATATTGTGGAAATGTCAATACTACCTAAAGTAATCTACACATTTAACACAATCCCAATCTAGATTTCAACAAAATTTTTTAAGGACATGGAAAAACTAATTACTAATTTCATATGGAAAGGAAAGAGACCTTGGATAAGCACAGCACTTCTCAAGAAGAAAAACAAAGTGGGAGGTCTCACACTCCCAGATCTTAAGAACTACTATACAGCCACAGTAGTCAAAACAGCATGGTACAATGATAGACAGACCAATGGAACAGAATAGGAAGTTCAGATATAGACCCATCCATCTACGGACAAGTGATCTTGGACAAAGGTCCAAAACCCATTAAATGGGGAAGAAACAGCAGGTTTAAAAAATAGTTTTGGCAAAACTGGATATCCACCTGCAGAAAATGAAACAAGACCCACACCTCACCCCATACACAAAAACAAACTCAAACTTGATCAAAGACTTAAATGTAAAACCCCAAACTATAAAATTCATCAAAGATAAAATAGGGGCAGATCTGGGAGCCCTAATTTATGACATAAATAGACTATCAAGCATAACCCAGAATGTGCAGGAGACAGAAGAGAAGCTAGATGACTGGGACTTTTTAAAAATAAAATTCTTATGCACATCAAAAGACTTCTTCAAAAGGGTAAAAAGAGAACCTACAGACTGGGAGAAAATATTTGCCTATGACATATCTGATAAAGGACTTATCTCCAAAATCTATAGAAAACTTCAACACCAAAAAGACAAATAACCCAATTCACAAATGGGCAAAAGACTTGAACAGACACTTCACCAAAGAAGATATACAGGCAGCCAACAGACACATGAGAAATTGCTCACAATCACTAATCATTAGAGAGATGCAAATCAAAATAACAATGAGATATCATCTCACCCCAGCAATAATAACAAAGTTCAACAGGTCAGGAAATAACAAATGTTGGCGAGGTTGCAGAGAGACTGGAACTCTTGTGCACTGCTGGTGGGATTGTAAAATGGTACAACCATTGTGGCAAACAGTATGGCATTTCCTTAAAAAACTAAAAATTGAAGTACCATTTAACCCAGCAATTCCATTACTAGGAATATATCCTAAAGAGGTGAGAGAGAGTGCACGGACAGACATGTACACCTATGTTCATCATAGCACAATTCACTATAGCGAAGAGATGGAAACAACCTAAATGCCCAGCAACGGATGAGTGGATAACAAAATTATGGTAAATGCACATAATGGAATACTATGCCACATTAAAGAACAATGAGAGATAGTCAAATCATCTCACAACTTGGATGAACCTGGAGGACATGATGCTGAGTGAAATAAGTCAATTGCAGAAAGACAAGTACTGTGCAAGCCCATTACTGTAAAAAAGACAAAGAAGGGTTTGCTTGGGAAAGGGAAATCACTTTGTAGGTTACTGGGATGGGGAGGGATAGGGAGGGATGAGGAGGGATTAATTTTGGGCTAGTTGGGGCCCATATGCTAATGCAGGTAGGGGGAGCGATATATGGGAAGGATCTGTGACCACCACTACAACATTAAGAAATGGGAGGACAATGAATTGTGCACATAAGAGACAGATGACAGATGCTAATACCAACCAAGGGAGCTCTGGTAGCGTAGTGCCCAAGGCACTTGACTGTTAACCAGAAAGCTGGCGGTTCAAACCCACCAGCCACTCCTCAGAAGGAAGATGGGGCAATCTACTTCTGTAGTGATACTGTCTCAGAAACCCAAGGAGGGGTCACTATGATTTAGGTCTGATTCGGGGGCACATAACAACAACAACAACAACAATACCAACCAACATATCCACAATACTGCATTGCCATTAACACTAAACACCAGGCTATGGATAAACACATAAACACCTGAGAGGATCAGATGGGGGTCAGTGAACAGGAGTATACTCTAGACCAAGGATAGATAAAGTTGAGGCTAATCTTGCACAGACACCAGTGATACAAAACACCTGCAGTCCTTACAGAAACAATAGAAGACAGACACAGAGTAACCCCTCACAGACAACCAGACACTATGGGAGAGAGATCCAATAAATCTACCATCTCAGGACCATAGTACTGGGGGACACCAGACTCAATTGGCACAAAAAATACATAAAAATCTTGTTCTTCATCCTACATTGGTGAGTAGCGACTGGGGTCTTAAAAGCTTTCAAGCAGCCATCTAAGATGCAACTAATGATCTCCTAGCATCAGAAGCGAAGAAGAATGAAAAAAAAAAAAAAAAAACAAGGGCATGTGGTGGAAGCAATCAGCCATAGGACACAATGGCCCTCAAGACCAGAAGAACTAAATGGTGCCCAGCTACCAGTGCCAACCACTCAGGAAAGGATCAAATCTGGAGATCCTGGATAGAGTGGGAGGGAAAATGTGGAACAAAATCCAAAAACTCAATAATGACCAGAATTACTGGTCAGATGAAATCTGGTGAGACTCCCAATACTATTGCCCTGGAATGCATTCTGTGCCTGGAATAAAACATACCCCAAGGGCTGGCTCTCAGCCCAATAATTAACAAGATATACATGCAGACCACTCAACCCAAGATGATACACCCACATACTCTATGGTAATACATCCCTTAGAGCAATAGACCACAGGACAGCAGAGGACCAACATTCAAATTGAGGAAATGCAGGACAAACAGGGAGCATTAATATGAGGGGCACAGGGGGAAGGTTACAGGGTAGGGAGGGGAAGAGACTGGGTTAGATTTGGACATGGTAAATGGGGAGTGAAACTAAATGTACAAGTAACGTTGAATGTAAAACAAGCTCTTAAAATAATAATAATAATAAAAGAAATCCTATTCTCAATGAAAGAAAGAAAAATGGAAACCATTAGACAATTTAAATGCGTTAAGAAAATGAAATGGAGATATTTTTACAGATGTCAGTGGTAAAATAATAAGAAATTCCTCAAATTTCGTGCATTGATTTTCAAGTGCTTTCGGAGAATATGACAATTGTATGCATATGCATCAACTACTTACCTCAATTCCTATTTCAAATCCTCCACCAAGACCAGCTATCCCAATGGCTGAAGGTGCAGACCATTCTGATAAAAACAGAAAACAAACACTATTTCAACATTAGAACTCATGATACATAAATATAGAAAGGAAAAATACTAAAATATGAACAGTGTTTCTTTTTTTTAATAATTTGACTTATTTTTTTTCTCTCTAAGGTTTTAAATGCTTATTATTATTATTAACTTATTGTGGTTGGGTAACAGTTTACAGGGCAAATTAGTTTTGCATTCACCCGTTTATACATTTTTGTTTCATGACATTTGTTATTTAAATGCTCTTTAATAAGCATGTACCGAACAAACAAACAAACAAAGAACTCACTGTCATGGAGTCATTTCTGACTGATAGTGTCAAACCCATTGGGTTTCTGAGGCTATAAATCTTTACAGAAGTAGATTGCCCGGTTTTCCTTCTGCAGAGCAGCTGGTGGGTTTGAACCACTGACCTACCAGTCAGCAGTCATGTGCCTTATCCACTACACCACCAGAGCTCCTAATGTAGAATTTTCAAAAAACATTGAAGATGTTTGAAAGGTTATAGATATTCATTATGAGTTTTATAGCCTCAGAAACCCTTACTGTCCGATCTTTCTATACCAACATGCAAAATATCAAGCAATTGCTTTCTCCTAGCTAACTATAGCATAGTGCCTAAGGGACTTGACTGCTAACCAGAAGGCTGGTGGTTCAAGCACACCAGCCACTCCTCAGAAGGAAGGTTGGGCAATCTACTTCCATAGTGATACTGCCTCAGAAACCCAAGGAGGGATTGCTATGACTCAGGTCCGACTGGACAGCACATAACAACAACAGCCAACTATACATTCCATTTGATAGTTTTAACTGTTAATGCTTTTGTGATGTTTTACAAAATAATTTAGCTGTAACTTTAGTCTTCAGTTAGCCTTTCATCATAGATATGAAAGCAAAAGGAATTCAAGAGAGTATTCAGTACTACATTGTTTTTATATATTATAACTTCCTCAAAATAAAACTGTCTTGACATCCCTTGTGCCTAAAAGAAGAATAAGAAATAAGCTATCAGTTTAATATAATCAAAAGTCCAAATATATACATATTTTATACTATTTGGAAACTTTGAAAGTACAATAATTTCATTTTCCATGATACGGCACATTTAAGAATTATTGTATGCTCATTTTTCCTGATTTAGAAACAGTTACATTAAACAAGCCTTTTTAATTGGGTTAGAGGCGAGTGGCATAATTGAGATGTTTTCTGAAAAGGTATATTAGATTTTTATAACTAATCTTCTTTGTGACTATGTATTCTTGATAACAGGATATTGCTTGAATATATCCATAACTAACTCACTAAGTCATAACAAAACAAACCACTTGCTATTGAGTTGTAATCCCACATGATACAGAGCAGACTTGCCCCAGAATTTTCAAAGCTCTTTCAGAAGCATATTATCAGCCCTTTCTCCTGAGGAGACTTTGGGTGGGTTTAACTGCCAACCTTTCAGTTAGTAGTCAAACACTCAACTCTTTGTGCTATCCTGGGACTTTTAAGCCTAATTCTCCTTGTCACCATGTTAATGGATTGAACTATGCCCCTGAAAAATATACATTAAAAATCCTAACCTCTATGCCTGTGGTTCTAAGTGTCAGACTTCCATTAAGGTATGCCAGGCTTGGGGCTGCTACTCAAAGCTGAGTGTGTGGGGCTGCTATATCCAAGAGGCAGAAGAATAAGGACTACCAGGACCTAGGGAAGAAGAGCCCCTCAGATGGACTATGAGAATGGGGCCACCTAAAGCCGAGTTTCCATTGCAGTGCACCTGGAAGGCAGAACTGAAGCCCACAGCCCAGGGGCCTCCACGTAGAATTCAGAGAGTATGGCCAACACCCAGAGTCTAGAAATATCTACCTTGTATCTGTTCTACCATTATACTTTGGCAACAGATAACTTGAATTCTAGATTTTACAGATTCACACATGAAAAGGAATTTTACCCCAGGATGGACTACATCTAACTTCTCACCCATTTTTTATTTAGATGATTCACAAAATGGAATTTTTGGACTTTATTTAAGAACTTGGGGATGATGTGATAGGATGAATGTGTTTTGCATGAGGTAAGGACATGAATTTTGGGAGCCAAAAGGTGGACTGTTAAGAATTGAATTATATCCCTGATAAATATGTGTTGTAATTCCTAACCTCTATGCCTGTGGTTATAATCCCATGTGGGAACGGGTTATCTTTGTTATGTTATGAGGCAGGATTAGTACAGGGTATATCTTGAGTCAATCTTTTCTGAGATATAAAAGAGGTTAAATAAGCAAGTGGAGCAGAGATGAGGGAGGAGAGGGGTGAAGACTGCCCAACAGCAGAAGTTCAGAAGAGACAAGGATCTTTCTCCAATGCCAATAGAGAGGCTTTCTCTGCCTGCTCCTAGAATGGAACCCTGAATTTGGACTCCTAGCCTCTTAAACTGTGAGAAAGTAAATTTCCATTTGTTAAAGCCATGCACTTGTGGTATTTCTGTTACACTAGACTAGATAACTAAGACACCATGTATTCTAAATAATAGATTATTGCTTGAATATATCCATAACTAGTTCATTCACACATACAGGATTTTATTTATTTATTAATACTTTTTATTGTGATTTGGGTGAAAGTTTACAGAACGAATTCACTTTCCATACAGCAGCTCACATACACTTTGTGTCATGGTATTGACTGCAATTTCCCACAACCAACAGCTCCCTTCTTACTTCCTCCCCATAGTTACCTCTTCCCTGTGTCTTTCCCTCCCATGTCCTCCTGCCCCCCAAACTATTTCCCTGTACATACACAGCCCTTCTATTCTCCCATGATTGATCTGTCCAAGGAACATATCTACTTAATGTAAACTTCCAGTTCATATGCCTGCCTTTTGTTTGGCTGGAAGCCATAGGAGTGGTTCAATTCCAGACCTGAAGCTGAAGGGCAGCTAGGGGCCATAGTCTCAGTGGTTCCGCCAGGCTCTATCAGATCAGCAAACCTGGTCCCTTCTTCTTTTTTTTTTTTAATGATTTTAAATTTTGTTCTATATTGTTCTCCCACTCTATCCAGGATCTCCTACACAGATCCCCCTCCAAGTGGTAGACAGTGGTAGCCGGGCACCATCTAGCTCTTTTGGTCTCATAGTCATATAGGCTGAGGACTGTATGGCGTTCCAGTTAATTGTTTCCATGTGTCTTTGGTTTTCTTCACTCTTCTTTGCTCTGGATGAGGAGAGACCCATCGTTGCATTTAGATGGCCACTTGCAAGCTTTTAAAATCCCAGTCACTACTCACCAAAGTAGGATGTAAAACAATGTTTTTGTATAGTATGTTATACCAATTGAGTTTGATGTCCCCTGTGACTATAGTTCCGAGCCCACAGGTCTAAGTATTCACTCCCTCTGAGTAGCTGGCTGTGGCCAAGAAGTGAACACAACTTTGTCTCTTGTTAGCAGCTCTACTACATTCAGGCACATAGGACTTTTAACTAACGAAATAACTATCTGATGATCCCAAGGTTGCTTTCTACTTTTTTTAATTTTTCACATTAGGAACTTCATCCTATTTAAAGGCTGCTCCTATAATCTAACATTTCAGGATACAAGCACATCTGGCCACAATCCTGGTGATCTTGCTGTGCCTTATTTGGACAGTTTTTAAATTAGAATTTACAGAGAAAATAGCTGGCTACTTAGGAAGACTGAAGAGAAAAATTCAGACTTTTGAAACCAAATAAAAGATCCGCCTGGGATTCTTTTATTTAGTTTCTGGAGAGAAACTCCAGAACATGATAGTCTTTCAACCTTTTCAACTACAATCATTCTGTCAATGGAGGGCAGCCAGAGGGGTCCTAAAGGCCTTGAGAACATACAGCTTCACAATTTTCTTACAGACTTTGAGTCCCAGCTGATAGTGGGCCCCCTCTGACTATGCCTGTATTTTGTTTGTTTTTAAGACTAAGAACTCTGCCCATGAAAATTTGGGAAATGCTTGAGAAGATAATTTTGCAGTTTTCATTTTCATAACACTGAGTTATGAAAGTTGAGCCACTACTTAAAGGAGAAACTCTCATTTTCTGTGAGGATACCTTGGCAGGAAACCTAGTGAATCCAACTGGCTGATATTTAAAGGCCATATGCTCTACAAAACACATAAATTGTATCTCTTTTCAGTAAGTGTCCTCTGCTCTCTCAAAATAAAAGTTTAATTATCTGTACTAAAAAATGGCTATTAATAGACAAATGTGTTCACACAAAAGAGTGAACAGAAAATGTTAAATTGGTGAAAAGGATTTTAGTTGGTTATGACATACCTGCACACATTTCAAATACTATTATAAATTTTGGTTCTTGAGATACATGGCAAATATATTTAGATTTAAGTTCTAGTGGCATAGTGCCTAAGGCATTTGACTGCTAACCAGAAGGCTGGCGGTTCAAACACACCAGCCACTGCCCGGAAGGAAGGTTGCGCAATCTACTTCCATAGTGATACTGCCTCCAAAACCCAAGGAGGGGTCTCTGTGAGTCGGATCCAACTCTATCTCAGTGAGTTTTTAACCTCTGAAAATCAAATAATTGATTTCATCCCAGAAAGCAAAATCAAATTACATTGATAGCAATATAATTTTATCTTATGGGAAAGTTTTTAAATGTTACAGTGTTTCTGGAACTATCATAGAAATGGTAGTAAAGCTGACAGATGACCCTTGATTTTCATATTAACTTCCATAAAACAAAACAGCTATACCATGAAGTAGGAGCTCTGATGGTGCAGTGCCTAAGGCATTTGACTGCTAACCAGATGGCTCGTGGTTTAAACCCACAAGCTACCCCTCAGAAGGAAGATTGGGCAATCTACTGCCATACAAATACCACCTTGGAAACCCAAGAAGGGGTGGCTTTAAGTCAGAACTGACTCAAAGGCAGTGAATTTAGTTTTTTTCTTTTTGGTTTATACCATAAAGTTGAGAAATGTGAATTCACATTTTAAAACAGAAATGCATAGATTGTCATGTTTGTATATTGCACCATGCAAAAATTACAAAATGTATACTCAAAAAAAAGGTACGATATATCCATTGGATAGATGCCTATGGATCAAGCCTAATGATTTTAAGAGGAGGAAGTACGTAGAAAAATATGAATTTTTTGAGTGTATTGTTAGCATCTATACACTCAATTGAGCAGCACTTAGTATACCAGTTTTAAAAGACACAGGGGAAACTTGTTAGTCCTTATGGAATGTGTTCAAAATGGAAATAGGATTAAAAAAAAAAAGATAATTAAGATTTTCTACTCCTCTAACTGAACAAATATCTACTTACTTCCATCTGGAAGACGAGCCAATACGATCCCACTGCCTCCTCTTGCGGTTACCAGAAATCCAGCTTTTATCACAGACAAAATTGCGAGACCTTTAGCTTTAGCAATTACATTGGCTGCAAACATTAAAAACAGTAGGTAGGTAAGCATTTTCAACATATATGACTGAATGGATAACCAAGCGTTAAACAGATTCAGTACACACAAACATTTGCTTAACAAGAGTCCACAGTTCTAAGTAAGAATTTTAATATGAGCCATGAATAAAACTTAGTTACATAACAGATGGGCATGAAACTTCTCTACTCCTACATCCCTTTTTTTTAAATGTTGTTATTTTTGTAATGCTAAATGTAACATCATAAATGGTCAAAACTCCTGCAACTACCATAATTAATTAGATATTTGAATGAGATTTTACTGTTTTCTAGTAGTAAGGCAAATATTTTGGTGATTTCAATTAATTTAGAAAATAATTCACAATTTATAAAACAAAAGTTACTATTTATAAAGAAATTATGATCCATACACTGTTAAAGAAAACTTTTCAAAATGATCAAAAATTATCATGAGAGAAAACTTTGATTTTTAAAGCCATATATAACTAAGTTCACCTTTTATTAATATGAAAATCCATATTCAAAAACAGAAACATTAAGTGATTTTGCCATTTTAATCAGTTTTTAAGTCTATAAAATGAACTGCTCATTACTTAAATCTCTATACTTAAAGACTTAACTACTTGTTGTTGATATATGTCCCTGAGTTAATTCCAACTCATAGGTACCATAACTTAACTACTGATTTTATTGTTCTCTGTTGTGTAGAGATATTGTAAGGACTTCCTTAAGCATTTCTTGTAAGTTTGGTCTGGTTTTCACAAAACCCCTTGATTTCTGTTTGTCTGAGAATGACTTGATTTCACTCTCATACTTGATAGACAATTTGGCTGGATATAGATTCTTGGTTAGAAGTTCTTTTCCTTCAGTGTTTTATATATGCTGCCCCATTGCCTTCTTGCTGGTTCCTGCTGAATAATCAGAGCTCAGGCTAACTGTTTGATTATTATAAGTGATATTTCTTTTGTCCTGGGCAGCTCACAAAATTCTTTCTTTGTCTTTGTTTTGGAGAGTTTGATTATGATATGCCTTAGTGTTTTTCTCTTGGGATCTATCTTTGTGGGGTTCTATGAGCTACTTGGACAAATATATTTTCTTCCATCATGATATGGGGGAAGTTTTCTGTTAGTAGGTCTTACATATATTCTCAGTGGTTTTTACTTTCTTTGTTTGGTTTTTTCCTGCTTCTTCCTGTTCTGGAATTCCAATGAGGTATATGTTGTTTCTTTTCATGTCATCCCATATAAATCTTAGGTTCTCTTCATTTCTCTTAAATCTTTGTTCTGATTTTTCTTCATACAGGCTGGTGTTCAAGGATTTGTCTTCTAGTTGGGAAATGCATTCTTCAGCTAGTTCTATCCTATTCTTTTGTGCTTCCACTCTATTGTGTAATTCTGTAACTTCGGCATTCATCATCTAAATTTTTAACTTCAATTTTTGTATGAGTTCTGATTGTGCATTAATCTTGTTATTTTGTTCTTGAATGGTTTTCCTGAGTTCTTCCAGGGAACTGTCTGTGTTCTCCTTGCTTCTGTTTGTGGGTTCCGTAACCTCTTGTAGAGCTCTGTAAACATTCCTTCTAAATTCCTTCTTGGGTAGTTCTATTGTCTCCTCTTCCTCCATGTTTAATGAGACTTTTCTTTGAGATTTTACTCCTAATGTCTTATCCTGTTTTTTACTGTTTGATTGGAGGTTGCCTGTTGCTTCCTATACATTTTGAAGTTGTCTTTAACTTTAGTTATGTACTGAATTGTTTTGTCTTGGTTTTATAATTTAATATTTTGAAAAGGTGGAGCTGTTGCATTTGATTTTTTGGCTATTAATTCATGTGTGCTGGTTTGTTCTGAGGTTTTCTTTGTGATGATAGAACCTCTATGTGGAATGTGGATTCAAGCCTCTGTTTTCAAAAAGGCAGTTTAGGATTGGAGCTGGCAGGTGTTATTGTGGCTGACTGTGTT
>NW_006922055.1:1904621-1906257 GCF_000298275.1 Orycteropus afer afer | reverse complement strand
GCCGTCTGTGCTGTCATGGTCGCTCAGGTCGCTGCCAGACCACAGCTCCATATGTCTCCTTTTTTGGTATTTTCACACAAATTCTTCTGCTAGTTGGGGTTTAGTCTACTTCTGTATTCTTCCCTTCAAGGCTCAGGGGTCCAAGATTATCTTTTGTGTCTGTGTTAATTGGTTTCTCTTTTCTTCTTTGAAGAGGGTCTGTGCAGTTTTTCTGCCTAGTCCGCCATCTTGCTGGAACTCCTGAATGTGGTTTTTCCATTGGATGAGGCAGGGTAGAGGTGGAAAGGAAGAAAAGAGAGAACAAAGAAAAGGTCCAAGGTACCAGGAGCGGTTTCTAGGGCTTTGAGTGGGCTGCTAATGATGACATTATACTGTTACTCACTGGCCCGCAGCTCAAGTGCAGCAAAGATTCGGTTAGGGGGCTGCCACTTTCTGCCAGATTCAGACAGCGCAAAAACCTCACTCTCCAGGCCCCTCTGTGCCAAAAAGCTGACCTAGGATAACTGTCTGGATCTGTGATGGGAGTTCATCCCAGGGCCCGCCCACTTCTGACTTTATTTTCCTCTCTGTTCCCACACTTCTGTAGTACCCAGAGCCAGAGAAATCTCAGCTCCCTCCCATAGGTCCCAAGTTTACTGATAAAAGCAGGTGCTGATGGTAGATCTGTGGAATGGCCACAGGTTCTCTGCTGTGGTGAGTTCTGTCCACTGTCCCAGGGAGGTCTCCGATGCCTTTTCTCTCCTGCCACTTGGTGCTCCCCTAGCGAGGTCTCCTATGCCCTTTCTCACTTCATCACTATTGTTTTAAAATAAATATAATACCCTCTCTCCTCCTCAATACACACAAACACACACACACACACACACATACACTTCCAACATTTTCTTGGAGTAAGTTTATACTTAAGCTAATATGTAAACTGCTCCTTGAAGACTAAGATGTGCCTGACCCAAGCCATCACGGTTTCAGTCACTTCATATGGGTGTGAGAGCTGGACAACGAATAAGGAAGAATGAAGAAAAGTTGATGCTTTTGAGTTGTGGTGTTGGCAAAGAATGCTGAAAGTACAGTGGGCTGCTAAAAGAACTAACAAATCTGCCTGGAAGAAGTGCAACCAGAATGGCCAGACATCATCTCACCTACTTTGGTCATGTTGTCAAAAGGGACCATTCTCTGGAGAAGAATGTCATGCTTGGTAAGGTGGAGGGCAATGAAAGAGGTGAAGGCTCTCAATGAGATGGACTGACATGAAGACTGCAGTGATGGGCTCAAGTATAGTAAGGATTGTAAGGCTGGCACATCACTGGGCAATATTTCATTCTGTTGTACATAGGGTCACTATGAGTTGGAGACAACTCGACAGCACATAACAACAACAACAATATGTAAACTGATTTTCATTCTCTGAGCCACACTCACTGAAAAGGAGGGGGTTGGGCTTTGTCTGGATGCAGAAGAAAGGCAGGATGAAATTTTGCTGTATATAAGCCATGAGTAATAATCACACTCATGTATGAGTGTGATTATTACTCATGGCTTATATACAGCAAAATTTCATCCTGCCTTTCTTATATGGGAGCTCTGGTAGCATAGTGGCTAAGGCATTTGACTGCTAACCAGAAGGCTGGCAGTTCAA